>NC_088418.1:18621116-18967366 GCF_034236695.1 Oncorhynchus nerka
GGGCGCTTTAGGGCCCTTTAATTCCCAATTAAATAGCCAGCATCAGCTGCGCGAAAGTGGGGTTGTGATGGAGACGTGAATGAGGATGTGTTCAACCCTCAGTTCCGAAGCTTCTCTATTCCGTTTGTTTTGTAGCCTAAGAGAGTTTACCCAGGATCGGATCCACTCTTTGCGTCCCTGGACTACACCTCTCCGTTCTTCGTGGCCTTTCTCCGCTGGAGATCTATTGGCGGATTGGATTGTCTGACTGACCGACTGACTACCACCTTTTTGTATACGGTATTTCATTTGTTTGGATGTGATGTATACTGTGATTTATGTAGTTAGTTGTAGTTGAGGACTTAGTAAGAGTTGACACGCTTTATTAAAGTTCTGTGGTAAAATAATTGTTATATTGATGGTATGTTTAATACTGGGTTTACGCTACACGGAATGAACGGACAAACATTGCGTGACAAAAGTCACTTGAGTTCACTGAACTCCTTTACCGGGCTGGACTCTTTTTAGGCCCGAGGTACAGGACATTTCTGGAGGAACCAGAACTCATTGTGTTATATTATTATATGTGTGTGTAATCATTGATGATGTTAATACAACCCACGCAAAATAATATAGTTGTTTTGGAAGTTCTTTCCAATGTTTTATGGGTTTATGAAAAGTTTATTTCCATCCTGACTTTTACATAAGTCCTTTGTATTGGTGTAGACTTGATGGACCAGATGGGACTCGTTCCCTCCCAAACCAAAAGGAGAAACCAATGTTTTCTCTGGTAGGCACAACCTACCTGGCACCCCTATAAATAATAACCTCAAGTCAAAACCGTTACAGCATGGCTCTCGACTTTCGCTTCTCCCGAGTCCGTACAGGGGTTGCAGCGATGGGACAAAACTGTAACTACCAATTGAGGAGAAAAAGAGGTAAAAAGTCCCACACAAAAAAAAATACATTTAAACAAACTATCTCCTAGCCCTAACCTTAAATTCAATAGAAAGGAGAACCACTTACAATGTAACACACAGCAATTGTATGTTCTTATGGAAAAGTTAATCAAATAGTTACAAGTGACAGAAGTGAGAAACTGTAAAGCAATTCAAATAGCACCCTAAAGTGGTTATGCACTAAGTGGAAAAACCATGTTAATTAACTCATTTAATTTCCATGTAACTTGAAAATGAGACAGAATGTCCACAGTCCATTGATTAGGATAACATTTGAAGGATTGGAAAGGTAAACGTTTTATGATAGCCAGACATTCTTGGTACCCACATAGCCTATGCACCATCTCTCCCTCAGTGACTGTAGACTAATTTGATAACATTTTTAGGAAGGTACATTTTTGTTTTTATTGTTGTCGATTTAATAAATAAAATAAAAATACAAAGTTTGGACACACCTACTCATTCAAGTGTTTTTCTTTATGTCAATATTTACCAGGGTGATTGAGCTTTATGGATAAGAGCCAATTTATGCTTGATCCAAAAATGTGGTAGAGGCGCGGTACGGATAGTGTGACGGAATATTGTGTAGCCTCTGGAGGCACGCAAAGGCTCAATTGAGCATCACTGTGCTTCTCTTAAATTGTGTAACAATGTGGAGGGCTCCATATAGCTTGTATTGACATGACTGGTTGACGGTAGGTGGGGGCGGGAGGTCCTGTATAAACACAAATTCACTTCCTTGACAACAGCTCTGCACAACTAAGCGCAAGCATGAATGATTGCCCTGACGGCTGCAGAGGCCATATCACAGTAAATGCCGCACGGCCAATGCTTAGACGTCGGAATGACCATGCAGAGCCTTTTTTGGTGGTGCACATCTGTCTGTGCCTAGATGATGGTTTTGACTAGATGGGATGCTGCTAATGTCACAAGTGACTTTTCCTAGCATGTTTGGATAATTTACGCAGTAGGTTAGAGAATTAACGTAGCAGGTTAGAATAATTAGGTTAAGGTTAGGACAAGGGTTAAGGTTTGCTAAAATTATAGGTGACGTCTAGAAGGGTTGTTGCTAATGTGAAAGTGACGAGACCCTAGATGATGGTGAGGGCTTGCTACCGCAGCCAGCACGGTAGCCTCAAACAGGTGCAAGGTTAGAAATCAACTCGGCGCCGGATTATAGACGGAATGTAGTTTACAATATTTTGACACTATTTTATACAAAATTATCAATCAATAGCCTGGCTAGCCAATATTTTAGGAATATACTATATAATGACCAGTGGTGGAAGAAGTACCCAATTGTCATACTTGAGTAAAAGTATAGATACGTTAATAGAAAATTACTCAAGTAAAAGTGAGTTACCCAGTAAAATACTACTTGAAGTAAAAGTTTTAAAGTATTTGGTTTTAAATATACTTAAGTATCAAATGGAAATGGAATTGATCAAATGTACTTAAGTATCAAAAGTAAAAGTATAAATAATTTCAAATTACTTATATTAAGCAAACCAGACGGCACCATTTCTTGTTTTTTTAAATGTATGGATAACCAGGGGCACACTCCAACAGTCAGACATTATTTACAAACAAAGCATTTGTGTTTAGTGAGTCCGCCAGATCCGAGGCAGGGATGTACTCTTTACATGTGCTTGAATTTGACAATTTTCCTGACCTTCTAAGCATTCAAAATGTAAGGGGTACTTTAAGGTGTCAGGGGAAATGTATGAAAAATGTACAGTATTTTCTTTGGGAATGTAGTAAAGTAAGTTGTCATTAAAAAAAATAGTAAAGTAAAGTACAGATACCAAAAAAAACTTAAGTAGTACTTGAAAGAATTTTTTTACTTAAGTACTTTACATCACTGATGATGACCATGGGGTCTGTTTCCTCTGGTGTTATGAACTAAGTGTATTTCCAATAGGCCTAGATGAATGCCCTCTTTTTCTTCTCCCAGTAAAATGATAATTAGGTTTAAGATTAGGCTAATTTGTGAAAATAACGGATATAGTGATGTTTTACTTCTTCGCTAAAAGCAATGGTTTATTAGCAATCTACCATGATTAATCAAATAAACATGCCGGAATTATTTTCCGTCTTAAATCAGATAGGCCTACTAATTTCATCAAGTAAATTGTTTTAGGCCTATTAAAATCCGCATATTAGGAATAACTCGAATAGTTTGATCATAATTTCCAGGTAAATCCCTTTTCATTAGAATGCGCTGGTTATATTACTTTACTCGATGCGCAGCCGAATTTAATGACTTCTGACAAGTGTGTGCCTCTCTCCAACACTTGGCTCGTGCGTCCGGTTTGCGTCTTTTGTTGGTGATGGCAAACACTGAAAAGAAGGCGCTTTTCCCCTTTTACCCTCCACCGCTAATCCCGTCAGTGAAATTTGGTCTCATTAATTCTTGTCTTGCTCTGACAGGCATGTATGCACTCCAATTTACCCTCGTCATGGAGGGGGGGGGGCTCTAATCTACTCGTCCGGCGGGGTTTGATCGCAGGCCTGCCTCCTCGGTTCAATGAGACGCTTCATTAAGTTTAATATGAGGAGTGTGCCAACAACTGTCAGGACCTCCTACCACGTGTTGCTGGAGCTCGCCAACTATCCAACTCTGAGACCACTCTACAATATGTGTGTATTATTCATTTACAGATTTTTGAAGAGGCAGTTGCCAGAGTAAGGAAGGCGTGGGTTACCGCAGAGAGAAAATAGGGCCCACATCGCTTTACTGGACAGCGCTAAATCGGATGAGATTATACACATTGCGTTTGTGGCCTGCCTGTCCGTTATCCTACTGTTCATTTAGCTTTTTACATAAATAAGTATAAATACATGTGACCCAAGGTTTTCCTCTCTCTCTTTTGTGAGCATAAGGCTACACCCTTGAATTAAATGATCCAGCCTACAAATCCATTTGTGACTATGTAAATGAAGGCCTATGATTTCTCCCAAAAGTCTACTATTTCATAAAATCTATATTTTCCCATGGTTGCAATTATGAAAACGTTGATTTTGGCATTTGGGGGGGAAGAAGATATTAGCATATAGGATAAATCTTAATAAAACTTCTAGACAACGAGCTCTAAAAAAGTGGCCTGATCGCTCTTCTGCCCAGAGCCCAGCCAAGCCCCATGCGCACAGCGATCACTCAGATGGACCTAATCCACTTTTGATGACCTTGGTTAATAAGACTTCCTGCTGACATTATCAAAGGGATCTAACTCTATTCATTACGCGCACACGACCCTTGCCACGCCCATAGCATCCTCACAAGCTCTGGCGTTTGTCAATAAATTCTCCCCTCACACCAGAAACTTTTTTTAAACCACGGGTCTAGAAGTTCAGTTACGTCTGCACTGTTGAATCTATACCCTAGTCAGGACAATGCAACGCCGCAAAAGTCTATTTGCGCCATACATCTCCAGAAACGCAGACACTGTTGCGGATTTGAAAGTGCATCCTATAGACCTGCCACATGGAGCTCTTGTGCAGACCAGTTGGATAGAGGAGAGAGTAGAGCGCAGGAGCGAATGTGACACGTGCGCTATTGGGGAACTCAGGTTGCCAGGGCTCGGATACATCGAACAGGACAAGAGCACCATCGACAGAGCGCAAAGGCGGCGGCGCATGGCTGCAAACGCCCGGGAGAGGAGGAGGATGCTCGGCCTCAATGTTGCCTTCGACCGGCTCAGGAGCGTTATCCCTAACCTGGAGAGCGACAAGAAGCTGTCCAAATCAGAGACTCTTCAGATGGCGCAGATATACATATCGACGCTCAGCGACTTGTTGCAGGACAGGCCCCCCGTAGCGGAATTCAGCACCACTGAACTTGAGAGCACGGCGAAAGTGGACACGGCCCCAACGGGAAGGCCAACAATGAACTCCACAGAAGACGCAACTGTAAAGCTACCTGGGCCAGGTACATACAATATATGTAGAGACAGTGGAAACGTGATGCGCGCGCCTTTCGAAGAACAGAAGACAGAGCTGCGAGGGTTTATGAACCTGTGGGAGAGAACTAGTGGCACAAAATAACTGATTGTATTTGTGTTGTTTTTATACAAAACATGTTGATTCTTGTTTGAAACCTTATGTAGATTATCTGGCTGAAGTAAAAACATATTTACGCATCAATTTGAGCTTTATCTAAAGGCTTCGGATTCTTTCGCATGTCTGAAAGTTATAGGGGCAGTTTATGCTCTGTAAAAACGGGCAATAGATTAGATTCCAAAACATGATACAAACGTACAGAAGTGTACAAAAATACAAAAAATATCAGACACGGTATACTGAAAGTAGCAATTTTTATTCTAGTTAAAATTATATACAGGTAACCAAAGACATTCTTGAAATTGGTACAAAGATCATGTCCCTGCATTTGGCTTTGTATACCTTTTTAATCTGACTTTCAAATAACTGAGAAATGCTGTATAAAATAAAAAAGGATTGAATTCAGAAAAGTAGTCTACAGTTTCTAATTTCCAATAGGCAATATTTACAAATGTATTTACATTATTCCATTCATTTCCAGATTTGTGAATAAAGCTCTTGTAAACTTTAGAAGTGTTGAAATAGCTTAGAAAGTACTGATGAGGGTGTGTGTCTTAGCACAGCCATGAGAAACAAAACGACACAGAAATACACACCAAATGAGAATAAATGAAACTTTAGAAAATTTAAATCTTAGCCTCAACAACCACAACATCCAAGGTAGGATAAAATTATATTAGTTTTATGGGAAAAATCTATGGGAAACAGCATATGACCAATGCAACAGCTGACACTGTTCTAAAGCCGATAGCAGTCCTAATCTAGCCTGAAATTAACACAACTGAGAGCACCGGTTATGAAACTTAGATGGAGTATGGGTACAGCAACCACTAGAGGCTCAGTTCATGAATAGTCATCTTATCAGTTCTAGTGCTTAATTTAAAACGTTTGAAATGCTACAAATATGGTAGGCTTCCAGTCCCGTTGATTTATTATGTTGAAATTAACAGAGAAAACCTCAATAAAGCAATTGAAACATTGCAGAGAAAAGGGGACTGGTTTTTTATTTATTCAAAGACAGAAGTGTTGCTGGCGAGATTGGAAACCAACCATTTGTGAAGTGTTCTACAGCCTTCAATTGGTAGGTGAAGCACTGTGGTCATTCAGACTAACAGAGGCTCTCCCGTCCAAATTCAAAGACACAAACATCCATACTTTCTACAGCCTTCAATTGGTAGGTGAAGCACTGTGGTCATTCAGACTAACAGAGGCTCTCCCGTCCAAATTCAAAGACACAAACATCCATACTTTCTACAGCCTTCAATTGGTAGGTGAAGCACTGTGGTCATTCAGACTAACAGGCTCTCCCGTCCAAATTCAAAGACACAAACATCCATACTTTCTACAGCCTTCAATTGGTAGGTGAAGCACTGTGGTCATTCAGACTAACCGAGGCTCTCCCGTCCAAATTCAAAGACACAAACACCTATACTTTCCTGTTGGCCATAACTAATAATGATGGGGGTAAGAATAAGCTAAATTATGTAGTTCTCGTACGTTAGTGAACACTACAGATGGGGACCATTTCAGATCTGTCCTTGAAGAGCTAGAATCTCTGATAATATTGACTTGGACAGACCGAGAGGTGAGGGACTGACCAAACTAACAATTCTGTCTCACCCTCACCTCTTTGTGCACCTTGAAAGAGAACTCAAATCTATTCGAACTGGACAAAACACTGGTTGAATAAACGTCGTTGCCACATCATTTCAACAACAACAAAATGTATGTGATGACGATGAATCAACATGGGAAACTGATTGGATTTGCAAAAACTCATCAACGTATTTAATCTATTGTTCATCCAACTTTGAACCTAAATCCAATGACCTAGTGAAATCTTTTTGATTTCACATTAGTTGATAACTCAACCAAATGTAACAGATATCCGTTAACGTCTGTGCCTGGTGGGTTCGACACCCCCCACTCAACTACAAAGAGGTTTTTAGAACACAAAAAAGCAGAACAGTCGTGAAAGCAATACAATGGCATCGGTGCAGCGGGTCAATGGGGCTCTGGAGGCTTTCAGCATTTCAAAGAAGGCTGAGAGCTCTGGCTCCTATTCCAGTTCTGTGGGTCACTGCCCAACTCTTTCTATGGATTCAGAGGGAGGAATTCAGGCACTTCGATGACAATTGAAAGTTGGCAGGGAAAGAGCCATCTTTTACAGCAGACAGAAAACAAAACCCAAAACAAAGGAGGAAGTTATGTCACAGTCTGGCACTTCCAAAAAAACATGTCCAGGCAGATAGCTGTAATAAGGAGGGGAAATATTGATTTGGAATACAAGGAGTTTTTATATAAATGTACAACCTGAATAGCACAAGTGGGGAAATCAATTAAAGAAAAAAAATCATATTGAATGAATATCAATGAGTCAATCATAAATTATATTTTCACGAGGGAACAGAAAAACCCAACATTGAGAACAAAGTCAAGAATTTAACGGGAGTTTTTTATTTATTTACTTCTCTGGTTATTCCAAGCAGACGTCATAATAATAGGAGAGGTGGAATGCTGAAACAGTGCTTCAGGCCTCACGTGTGTGTGTGTGTGGGGAGACCATCACAGTCTGTATAGTGAACGTAGGGATGACAATGATGGGTGGTCGTTATTAGCAGGCTGTGTGGGTGGTCTCTGGAGTAGGGTCCACCCAACTGTCCTGGTCTCTGTGTGAGGCGAGCAGTAAGTCCCCAGTGTGAGCCCTTTCTGCAGAGCCAGGCCTCTAACAGTGCTCTAGATAGTCAATGACCCGAGAGATGGACTTCTGCCCTGCGGTGCCCACATCACACTATGGAGAGAGGAGGGGGGTGAAAGTGAGAGGGTGAGTGAAAGGGAGAGAGCAGAGGTCAGTTACCACACACTGAAGCACTCTCCACACAACATCCCTATTTAAACATAAGGCTACAGGAACCAGAGAGGGATACTACTCATGAGCCTGTACAAGCTCAATGACACAATGAAGAAGCCACAATAAAGACATTTAAAAACAGACATTTTGCC
The DNA here is from genome assembly GCF_034236695.1 of Oncorhynchus nerka. NCBI lineage: Eukaryota > Metazoa > Chordata > Actinopteri > Salmoniformes > Salmonidae > Oncorhynchus > Oncorhynchus nerka. Next base: position 18,629,117 of record NC_088418.1, read on the forward strand.
TCCCGAGTGGCACTGCATCGCAGTGCTTGAGGCATCACTACAGACCCGTTACGTCCAGGTTAGGGGAGGGTTTGGCTGGCCGAGATTTCCTTGTCCCATCGCACTCTAGCGGCTCCTTGTGGCAAGCCGGGCACCTGCAAGTCGACTTCGGTCACCAGCTGGATGGCGTTTCCTCCGACACATTGGTGCGGCTGGCTTCCGGGTGAAACAAGCAGTGTGTCAAGAAGCAGTGTGGCTTGGCAGGGTCGTGTTTCGGAGAATACATGGCTCTCGATCTTCGCATCTTCCGAGTGCGTAGGGGAGTTGTAGCAATGGGACAAGACTAACTACAAATTGGATATCACGAAATTGGGGAGAAAAAGGAGTTTTAAAAAAGTTATAAAAACTGACATTTTTTTATGTGAGAGAACTTACTGTAAGATTCATGAAATTGAGGAACTTCTTGAGCATTTCTGTCATTATTGAGAAATCTCCTTTGGGCAGGCTTTCCCTCACAGTAGTCACATTCATCTGAAAGAGAAGACTATGAATCAGCATTGAAACCTTTGTTCTACTCATGTCCAATCTCTGATGATATTCAATCACAACAGGCAGATATAGAATGTCAGCGAACAGTAATTCTAGTGATAAACTAATCTCCATGTCCAAATAATTTCTTCGAGGGAAGACGCACCAGAACCGTAGCCACCATAACCAAGGTTAGGCATGCGCAGTGGATTACATGCTGGGTGTCAACGAATGGTGGTGATACAACATGTAGAATCGTTGAGAAAAGAAAATGGCCATTTTCAATTGTTCTGCCTTATTATTATTCGACCATGCTGGTCATTTATGAACATCTTGGCCATGTTCTGTTATAATCTCCACCCGGCACAGCCAGAAGAGGACTGGCCACCCCACATAGCCTGGTTCCTCTCTAGGTTTCTTCCTAGGTTTTGGCCTTTCTAGGGAGTTTTTCCTAGCCACCGTGCTTCTACACCTGCATTGCTTGCTGTTTGGGGTTTTAGGCTGGGTTTCTGTACAGCACTTTGAGATATCAGCTGATGTACGAAGGGCTATATAAATACATTTGATTTGATGTTCTGTGGTCAGAGGCGCTAGAATGGCCGTTCCACTCAGCCATCCATCTGATGCGGTTCCTCCATTAAAAGCCCTATTCAGTTAGTTTAGGCTAAAACTTAGGAATTCAGTCATTGGAACTTGTCCAGTCCTTCTAGTGTACCCAACTAGTTATTTTGTTTGATATATGTTTTTTTTTTGACAGAGTTAGCGAGTAAAAGTTGGAGGGCGCTGAAAGAACAATGAGCCGGGATTGGACCCATTCTGGCAGCAGTATGTATTCTACAGGCAGTGCCTTGGACCACTAGACCAGCCAGGCCACAGTCATTTTGTTTTAAGACTAAAGTCTTGTTTAAAGTCTGAGGCGTGACCTTTACGAGATAGAACACAGAGCCCTGTCCAGATAAAAGCTACAGCCTGGGACTGGTACAGGTTTATCAGAGAGGGATAACGTCCATGGCACATCAATCACAACCTAACTGCCCTATGGGAGACTCAGCGAGAGAGAGTCCATTACTGCAGATGTACTGAGCTCTCAAGGCATCATTGGATCGCTAATAACATCTTCAAAAGAGAAATAGCCATTAAAGCCAGAATAACATTATCACAGCTTTTATTTTCCTTTTCCACAGTCGGGCCGTGAAACTTTTAAGATGGCAATTTTGAAGGAAACCATTGATGGTCCCTGAGAGAGGCTTTAAAATTAAAATGACACAGATGACGGATGTTTATTGCAGACGTTCGAACGAGCCATCGCAGACGAGTCAACTTGTCTAAATGGTGATGTGGGTATTTGAAGTGAACGTTGGGTACATGAGGAAACGACAGTCTAGTTTAACATGCATAATGGGGTGACCTCGGCACTAGCTATGCTGTACACAATGGATTAGTTCGCCTTACCTACGTTAAGATAAATGGCCAAAATGTCATTCAGAAAGTGTTCAGACCCCTTGACTTTTTCTTTTCCACATTTCGTGACATTACAGCATTATTCTAAAATGGATTATTTCCACCCTCAATCTACACAATACCCCATAATGACAAAACAAAAACCGGTTTTAGAATTTTTGGCTAATGTATTAGAAGAAAAAAAATATCACAAGTATTCAGACCCTTTACTCAGTACTTTGTTTAAGCACCTGGCAGCGATTATAGCATTGTAGCAAGTCTTTTTGGGTATGACGCTACAAGCTTGGCACACCTGTATTTGGGGAGTTGGTCCCATTCTTCTCTGCAAATCCTCTCAGGCTCTGTCAGGTTGGATGGGGAGCATCGCTGCACAGCTATTTTCAGGTCTCTCCAGAGATGTTCAATCGGGTTCAAGTCCAGGACACTCTAGGACCTTGAGACTCGTCCTGAAGCCACTCCTGCGTTGTCTTAGCTGTGTGCTCAGGGTCGTTGTCCTGTTGAAAGGTGAACCTTCGCCTTAGTCTGAGGTCCTGAGCAGTCTCAAGCAGGTTTTCATCAAGGATATCTGTACTTTGCTCCGTTCATCTTTCCCTCAATCCTGACAAGTCTCCCAGTCCCTGCCACTAAAAAATATCCCCACAGCATGATGCCGCCACCACCATGCTTCACTTTAGGGATGGTGCCAGGTTTCCTCCAGACATGACATTTGGCATTCAGGCCAAAGAGTTCAATCTTGGTTTCATTGGACCAGAGAACCTTGTTTCTTATGGTCTGAGTCCTTTAGGTGCCTTTTGGAAAACTCCAAGCGGGCTTGTCATGTGCTTTTTACTGAGGAGTGGCTTCCATCTGGTCACTCTACCATAAAGGCCTGGTTGGTGGAGTGCTGCAGAGATGGTTGTCCTTCTGGAAGGTTCTCCCATCTCCACAAAGGAACTCTGGAGCTCTGTCAGTGACCACCGGGTTCTTGGTCACCTCCCTGACCAAGGCCCTTCTCCCCCGATTGCTCAGTTTAGCCGGGTGGCCAGCTCTAAGAATAGTCTTGGTGGTTCCAAACTTCTTCCATTTAAGAATGATAGAGACCACTATGTTCTTGGGGACCTTTAATGCTGCAGACATGTCTTGGTACCCTTCCCCAGATCTGTGTCCAATCAATAGAATTTATCACTGGTGGACTCCAATCAAGTTGTATAAACATCAGAAGGATGATCACCAGAAACAGGATGCTCAGTCATAGCAAAGGGTCTGAATACTTATGTAATTAAGTTTTGTTTTTAATTTTTTATAAATGTATAAACATTTATACAAACCTGTTTTCAATGTCATTATGGGGTATTGTGTGTAGATTGATGAGGAAAACAAATCATTTAATCCATTTTAGAATAAGGCTCTAAACTTAAAATGTGCAAAAAGGGAAGGGGTCTGAATACTTCCCGAATGTAAACTGTAGCCTAAAGTCCGCATGTCTAATGAACAAGACCAAACTAGGTCTATACAACCCATTATGTGATGTGACCTTGTCTCACTGCTTCAACATGAAGTTGCTGCATCGGTTCAGGGTTAGACAGTTGTGTCGAGAACGGATCAATGATTTCACTGTTATTATCGACATTCGTTATGTTTCTTTATTCATCTCGCCTATTGCTTGTGTTTTTATCATTTAAATGATTTTCTGTAAAGTGTGTTCCCAATTTGAACTGCAATTTAAATAACAGTTTATTTGATTTTGTAAAGCAGCCATGCCACTCAGAGCTGGCAGTGAGTGTCAGGAGTGCAAGGAGAGTGTCCTTACCGGACTCCCCTGACAGAGACAGCCCAGTAGCAGTGCTGTGTAGGAGGCCACTATGCTGTCCTCCATGTGCTTCCCAGCATGCTGAAGAGCTGCAGCAGGAAGGGATGGAGGGAGAAGGGAGAACGTGTCAGTCACCAAAATATTAATAGAATAACCAATACAGCTCATAACCTGTAATCCAAACATGGGTTCCTCTGAATCTCTTTTCAGAGTTACCTAGATGCCATTATGCATCTATTACATTACACTCAGTTATATTTTATTGATTTATTTTGCGTTTATTTAACCAAGTAGGTCATTACCTTTGGTAAGGTCTATCTCCTCGTTCTCTTCCTCTTTCTTGGCCTTCTCTTTCTCGCTGACGGCATTGGCGTTGTTGTTCTCTGAGGCCACCCATTGGATCTCGCCACCAGACTCCTGCCACTCGCCGCTCTGGTCCAGCTTGGGCTTGGGCACATCATTGATGAAGTCATCCGTCTCCGCCTCTGCCGCTATGGCCGCTTGCTCCCGCTGGAGGAAGAGCTGAGGGCACAAACACAAATCGGGTCAGAAAAGGTCACACGTACATGTAAACCAGTAATCAACCCACCCATAAAAAAAATCCAATCAAATGTTATTTGTCACATGCACCAAATACAACAGGTGTAGACTTCACCACAAAATACTTACTTACGAGCACTTTCCCAACAATGCAGAGTTAAAGTTTTAAAAAATATAGAAAAGGGAAATTGTAACAATAATGAGGCTATATACAGTGGGGCAAAAAAGTATTTAGTCAGCCACCAATTGTGCAAGTTCTCCCACATAAAAATATGAGATGCCTGTAATTTTCATCACAGGTACACTTCAACCATGACAGACAAAATGAGAAAAAAAAATCCAGAAAATCACATTGTAGGATTTTTAATGAATTTATTTGCAAATTATGGTGGAAAATAAGTATTTGGTTACCTACAAACAAGCAAGATTTCTGGCTCTCACAGACCTGTAACAACTTCTTTAAGAGGCTCCTCTGTCCTCCATTCATTACCTGTATTAATGGCACCTGTTTGAACTTGTTATCAGTATAAAAGACATCTGTCCACAATCTCAAACAGTCACACTCCAAACTCTACTATGGCCAAGACCAAAGAGCTGTCAAAGGACACCAGAAACAAAATTGTAGACCTGTACCAGGCTGGGAAGACTGAATCTGCAATAGGTAAGCAGCTTGGTTTGAAGAAATCAACTGTGGGAGCAATTATTAGGAAATGGAAGACATAAGACCACTGATAATCTCCCTCGATCTGGGGCTCCATGCAAGATCTCACCCCGTGGGGTCAAAATTATCACAAGAACGGTGAGCAAAAATCCCAGAACCACACAGGGGGACCTAGTGAATGACCTGCAGAGAGCTGGGACCAAAGTAACAAAGCCTACCATCAGTAACACACTACGCCGCCAGGGACTCAAATCCTGCAGTGCCAGACGTGTCCCCCTGCTTAAGCCAGAACATGTCCAGGCCCGTCTGAAGTTTGCTAGAGAGCATTTGGATGATCCAGAAGAAGATTGGGAGAATGTCATATGGTCAGATGAAACAAAAATATTACTTTTTGGTAAAAACTCAACTTGTCGTGTTTGGAGGACAAAGAATGCTGAATTGCATCCAAAGAACACCATACCTACTGTGAAGCATGGGGGTGGAAACATCATGCTTTGGGGCTGTTTTTCTGCAAAGGGACCAGGACGACTGATCCGTGTAAAGGAAAGAATGAATGGGGCCATGTATCGTGAGATTTTGAGTGAAAACCTCCTTCCATCAGCAAGGGCATTGAAGATGAAACGTGGCTGGGTCTTTCAGCATGACAATGATCCCAAACACACCTCCCGGTCAACGAAGGAGTGGCTTCGTAAGAAGCATTTCAAGGTCCTGGAGTGGCCTAGCCTGTCTCCAGATCTCAACCCCATAGAAAATCTTTGGAGGGAGTTGAAAGTCCGTGTTGCCCAGCAACAGCCCCAAAACATCACTGCTCTAGAGGAGATCTGCATAGAGGAATGGGCCAAAATACCAGCAAGTGTGTGAAAACCTTGTGAAGACTTACAGAAAACGTTTGACCTCTGTCATTGCCAACAAAGGGTATATAAACATAGTATTGAGATTAAGTATTTGGTCAATAAAAGTTTTTTCCCACCATAATTTGCAAATAAATTCATAAAAAATCCTACAATGTGATTTTCTGGATTTTTTCCCTTCTCATCTTGTCTGTCATAGTTGAAGTGTACCTATGATGAAAATTACAGGCCTCATCTTTTTAAGTGGGAGAACTTGCACAATTGGTGGCTGACTAAATACTTTTTTTATTTTACCTTTATTTAAAATAAAGGCAAGTCAGTTATTTAACTAGGCAAGTCAGTTAAGAACAAATTCTTATTTTCAATGACGGCCTAGGAACAGTGGGTTAACTGCCTGTTCAGGGGCAGAACGACAGATTTGTACCTTGTCAGCTCTGGGGTTTGAACTTACAACCTTCCGGTTACTAGTCCAATGCTCTAACCACTAGGCTACCCTGCCGCAGCAGTGTAGTATCTGAGCGTGGGTAGAGTTCAGTGAGTGTGCATAGAGCCATTGCAAGAAAGATAAAAAGGGGGTCAAAGCAAATAGTCTATGTAAGGGATAATCAAGGAGGGGCTAGGAGTTCTCTGGAAAATAATGAACGGCGTGGAAGGTGTGTTCCACAACGAGCTAGCGGAGTGGAACTGACCTCCCACAGAGATGCATCATTTTCCAGACAACGCAGAGCCCCAAGCTGATTATCCCTTTTATACCATGGCTATAATTTAACACATTTACTGCTGTTAATGTGGTTTTTTTTGCAGGTAGACAGACGGGTTCAACATCCACTGAAGTAGCTAGCAAGTTTACTAGATAGCGACAGTAGTTGCCTAGACAACCAAAACCAGCAATTTTTGCTATTATGAAAAATCCAATTCAACAATGTTTTCAATTTGACTTTTGCTTTTCAAAAGCATCTCAAACAGAGCATAGCCATTGAATTTTACCATGCAAATAAACCATGTGTTATAGGGAAATAATGCACGCTCTAGAATGCACATCAAGCCAATCAATATTCAACAATGCCATGGTATAAATCCATTTATAAACTGGGTGGTTCGAGCCCTGAAGGCTGATTGGCTTACAGCCGTGGTATATCAGGGGTATAACAAAACAATATTTGCGTATGTAACCAGTGTATAATAGTAATAAGGCACTCTGGATCTTCCTGTGGCGGTCCTCATGAGAGCCAGTTTCATCGTAGCACAGTTGGTTTTGGCGACTGCACTTAAAGACGCTTGAAATGTTCCGGATTGACTGACCATGTCTTAAAGTAATGATGAACCGTCGTTTCGCTTTGCTTATTTGAGCTATTCTTGCCCTAATATGGACTTGGTCTTTTACCAAATAGGGCTATCTATTGTATACCACTCCTACCTTGTCACAACACAACTGATTGGCTCAAATGTATTAAGGAAAGAAATTCCACAAATTAACTTTTAACAATCCCAACTGTTAATTGAAAAGCATTCCAGTTGACTAACGCATGATGCTGGTTGAGAGTGTGCAAAGCTGTCATCAAGGCCAAGGGTGGCTACTTTGAAGAATCTCAAATATAAAATATATTTTGACTTGTTTAACACATTTTTGGTTACTACATAATTCCAAATGTGTTATTTCATAGTTGTCATGTCTTCACTATTATTCTACAATGTAAGAAAACAGTACAAATAAAGAAAAACCCTTGAATGAGTAGGTGTGTCCAAACTTGATTGGTACTGAATATATAACTCCAATAAAATATATTATTCTATATCTATGCCTATGAGATCGCATTATTGCTCATTGAAGTGTATGAGATCTCAATACGACCTATGAGCCCACAAACACCCTTCAGTTCTCTAACCCACCTGCACCAGGGCAGCGATGGCAGTGAGCGATCCTTCTGTCTTGAGCTCCTCTTTGTCAGCCACCAGGACAGAGTTGAAGGGAGCGCCTCCATCCATCGCCATCTCCACCAGGCAGTAGCGGTTCCTGGCACTGTACTCCACCAGGTTGATCAGCAGGCCCAGCCCCTGGAGAATCATCACACGTCAAACTGAAGAAATACACACATACCTACACACACACACACCCCCTACACGCAAACCCACACTACACCCCCCCCCTCACCAGTACTCGGATGTCGAACCTCCTCTCCTGAGGAAGGTACTGTGGGACCCGGAGCACACAGTTCAACGATGTCATCATCATGTCCTCCTGCTCGCCTGTCTTCGTGCTTCCCCATTCTACACAAACGGGGTAGGACACAGTCACTATGGGGCCTCATCAACAGTTATGTGCATAACACATTTTGGAAGCCGAATTTCTTTAGGGGTCAAATTAAAAACCATTAACGCACTTCTGTGAATGAGAGGCGAGTGCTGCCCAGTGCCCAAGATGGTGTGGGTATGCTTATGTCCTCAATAACCATAATCATATACGACCACCACAGTGGCATTGGCACCGTCTGCTCATTCTGTGTCCAGATGATACTGTGTGAGCCACGGAGTGTGTGTGTCTCTATATTCAAGTGTGTGTGTGCGCACGCCTCACCATTGTCGTGGGTGAGGTTTAGCAGCACGCCGATGATGGCCCTCATGCAGTCCTCCACGGCTTTGCCCACATTGCTGTGGCTGGCGTAGGGCAGGGCGGTGCCCGCCAAACACAAGGCGCTGTTCACTCCCATCTCCCGGCTATAGCGCTGGATCATCTCCTCACAGTGCCACAGAGCCCTGTCAATACCCCCACACAGGGAAAATGGATTATTCATTAGTTTATGTACCAAGGACCAAGGAAGCACAACAGTATTGAACCAGAGGTAGTCAGCTATATAGCGCACTTCCATTTACGGCCCCTTACGTCCACTCAAGTTTGAAGATTCTCATATTTCAGCATTGAACTTTTAGCCTTCTGATGTTGTGCTGGGAGATAATAGCCTTAATATTTGATGGGAGGATTGTTTGGCTGACAGACTGGACTGAAAGGGTCTGGAAGACAGCTCTGGAGGGACTTGATACTGAATTAAACACTACCACAACGGCAGTGTGTGTCTGGCAAATAAGCTTCAAAGATTTCTTCAGGGCAACAATTCTTCCTATTGGGTTTCTGTATTATTCAGACAACTCGGGAAAAGCTAGTGCTTGTAAACCAATGAAAAACTAGTGCTTGTAAACCAATGAAAAACTGGTATGAAATTATTTGAATGCAGTAACACACGTTTACATTGTGTCTCTTTACATATATAGTGGGGTCCAAAATGATAGACTACCTTGATTAAGATGAGCCATAATAACTGTATAAAATACACAATTCAAATACTGAGCTATATTACATGCAAAAAAGGGGGAAATTTTGTATACTAATACAATTGCCTAGATAGAGATGAGAGAATTTATAAAAACATTTTTTTTAAAGGTATTGGGTCAAAATTAGACACCCCTACAGATTCTCATCAACTAGTCAAATGTTTTGTATTTGATGTCATATTCCTAGCACCCAATGACTGCATCAAGCTTGTGACTCCACAAACTTGTTGGATGCATTTGCAGTTAGTTTTGGTTGTGTTTCAGATTATTTTGTGCCAAATAGAAATGGTAAATGTCATTTTTGAGTAACTTATTGTAAATAAGAATAGAATGTTTCTAAATCCTACATTCATGTGGATGCTACCATGATTACAGATAATCCTGAACGATTGGTGAATAATGATGAGTGAGCAAGTTAAGAGGGTCAAAGACCATTACCCGCCAGAAACGCTAACCTCTCACCATTACCAATAACGGGAGGGTTAGCATGTCTTGGTGGTATTATCTTTGACCCTCTAATTTCCTCATGCATAATTCTTCACGATTCATTCAGGATTATCCGTAATGGTAGCATTCACATTAAATGTAGAAGAGTTTAGAAACATTCCATTCTTATTTACAATAAAAGTGACTACAAAATGACAATACATGATTTACCATTCATTTTGACAGAGCACAAAATGTATGACTAAAATTAACTGCAAACGCATCCAACAAGTTTGTAGAGTCACAAGATTGATGTATACAATGCATGCTAGGAATATGGCATCAAATCCTAAAAATGTTTGAGAACTTTAAAAAATCTGAGCAATTGTATTAGTCTTAAATAATATACTTCCCAATTTTTGGGAGCATACAATATAGCTCAGTATATTGGGGGTATATACTTATTTTAAATACAGTCATTATTGCTCATCTTTATTAAGGGTGTCAATTTCGGACTCCACTTTAGACATACGCCTACACCATTAGGAAGACAGCATCCCCAACAATACATTTAAAAAAAGACAGTGCGAAGCGGGAGAGAACGAAGGGTGAATTTAACCATAACAAAAGGTTAGCAACAGAGGTGCATGACTGCAGCATGGCTAACCAGCAGCAAAACAGCTTCATGCAAAATAAAAACAATAATGAGATTTGAAATAATGGGGGATCATCCGTTAAGGCAGAGAGGAGAGCAGAGGCAGAGTTCATATATTATTTGGGGGGGGCTGTTAATGAGGGCCTCTGCGCTGCTGTGTACTGCTGTGTGGCTCGACCCCTCCGATTTCTCCCCCCGTAATCGAATTAGCGCGGCCGGCTGAATGCGGCTAATGAAGCTGCTGTGTGCGATGTCAGAGCGGCTCTTTGTTGACCCAGTCAGAGAGACCTCCTGAATGGGGGTGCAAGGATATTTCACCAGGGGTGACGCAGGGGTTAGCAACCTGAGCAGAGCGACCAAGGCCCTGGCTGCAGGCAGCCAACCCTGCCTGGGACAGGGCTAATTCAGTTATAAAGACGGAGAACAGTGGCTGTGGTGGGACGAGGGATGGAGGGGTTGGGGCACTGGAACGATTGGGGTGTGGCTGAACCATACGAGGGGAGAGGCGGGGTATTGAAAGGGAGATGGTAGGTAAGGCAAACGTATACAGGGCGGAGTTAGCTTTACAGACCGGCATAGGAGCAGGACGAGGGGGGAATGCCGTGATTGATAATGTCAAAACAGAACCCAACACACAGCATAATGAAAACTGACATTTCCAATACAGCTGCATACAGACACTTTTGCACATTAATTACTCTTGTAACACAATGTAGTGTTGGTGAGGAGTCCGGTACATTTCTGTAGCCAAAGAAGACTGAATTGTGTGGGTGTTAGTGGCCCACTATATGGCATGCATCCAAAATGGCACCGTATTCTTATAAAGCGCACAACTTTTGACCAGGGCCCCTATGTAGGGAACAGGATGACCCCTCAACCTCATCTATTTATTTTTTATTTTGCCTTTATTTAACTAGGCAAGTCAGTTAAGAACAAATTCTTATTTTCAATGACGGCCTAGGAACAGTGGGTTAACTGCCTTGTTCAGGGGCAGAACGACAGATTTGTACCTTGTCAGCTCGGGGATTTAAACTTGCAACCTTCCGGTTACTAGTCCAACGCTCTAACCACTAGGCTACCCTGCCACCCTCATGACCAGGGCCCCTATGTAGGGAACAGGATGACCCCTCAACCTCATGACCAGGGCCCCTATGTAGGGAACAGAATGACCCCTCAACCTCATGACCAGGGCCCCTATGTAGGGAACAGGATGACCCCTCAACCTCAATGAGATGCTGTCTGGCGATACAGGTGATAAATGCAATACACAGTCTGGAACTTAATGCACAACACACAATGTGTGTGTGTGCGTGCATCCATACAGACCACTTACTTGGCTGAAGAGCAGATAAGCTGGGAGTCCTTATAAGCGATCAGGTAGCCCTGGTTCTCTGGGTTGTGAACAGTTACCTGCACAGAGCAACAACAGAGTTAGAGGAAATACAACACTTTATCTCAAATCAAGTGAACGCATTACTGCACACAGAGCCCCTTCTAGAAGACTCCCACTGGATTCACGGACTGAGTTGATCAATAAGCGCAGGCTTAGTGCCAGGTTTGCGCACACACACACACTAATCTACCCTCAGCAGACCTGCAATCTAAACCTTCACTCTGTACTCTGACTGAGATTGAAACCGAGCACAACTGTAGGCTTAGGAGGCATGAGCAGCTGTTACTAAGATCAATATTTTCCATGGATACTTTATAAATGACATTAAATAAGATCTATGAAGCGCTATGAGCGGGGCCCCGATTAGGAATCCAGCCTTCTGGTGGCCAGAAGTGTTGTTCAAGACATTAGTATGTGTACTCACGCTCTCCAACACCCGTAGACACCTCTCAGCTCCCCACAGTGACGCCATCAGCTTCTCCTCATCATCCTCGTGGCGCAGGTTCTCCACACATTCTTTTACTGCAGAAACAAGGAAAGTCGGTTCAACCACAACCACCTAAGAGTTCGACCAAAACAATGGAAACGCCACGTCCGCCCTTGGAGGATAGATCCAACATCTCATTGCCTGCCATCAAAAGTTGCCTACATTTAGGCTATTCTTTATTAGTGATTTAAAAAAAACATAATATTATTTTGGACGATATCATAGCAATACTGTAACTCAATGTAAAAAAACGAATTGCTAGGTAGCGTTAGCTAGTGCTAGTCGGTTGTGCCTGCACCAAAACACTGGTATTTATCATCCTATAGCTTGTTCTCAATCTTTTAAAATAGTGAGCCAACATGTTTTCAGCACTTTTATTTCCATGACTGACCAAAATGAAATTTCTCCTGCCCTCATCTCTGCAGCATACATAGTGAGCAATATGTTTGGAACATCAAATCGTAGTATCGAATCGCAAAACATATAGAATCGTGTGAATCTCAATACATATCGGCATCGAAGTATGGTAATAATATATTGTGAAGTCCCTGGCAACTCCCGGCTCCATTGTTTATATGTGTATTTCACATTACGTTGGGGTAAAAATCTGACTATAATGCTGGTATGGATGGCTCAGTCTCCATAGCAACAGCTCTGCTTGGGCTGCTCTGCTCAATGAAGAGACAGAAGAGAGCAGTTAACGACTTGTCACACAAAACTCAAGGAACATTTTCTGTGAAATAATCTCCCTCTATATTTCACAAGGTTGAAGCACTTATTGCATCATGTTCTGATCTTAATGAGACATGAAGATATCACTTAACCAGAGCAACTTGAACAGACCCTACCCGGCCCTAACCTGCTGTATAATGTCGGGGTCCGTTGGGTTCGGGGAGCAGAGCTCTAATGTCAACCCCAATACGTTCATGTCATCACCACCAATCAACGATTTCCAGTGGTGTAAAGTACTTAAGTAAAAAATTACTACTTAAGTCGTTTTTTGGGGTACCTGTACTTTATATTTGACAACTTTTACTTCACCAAATTCCTAAAGAAAATAATATACCTTTTACTCCATACATTTTCCCGGACACCCAAAAGTATGTTACATTTTGAATGCTTAGCAGGACAGGAAAATGGTTCAATCCACGCATTTATCAAGAGAATGTCCCTGGTCATCCCTTCTGCCTCTAATCTGGCAGACACACTAAACACACATGCTTTGGTTGTACGTTTTTGGAGTGCGCCCCTGGCTATCCAAAAAAAGAAAATTGCTTAATGTAAGAAATTTGAAATGATTTACAATTTTATTTGATACTTAAGAATATTTAAACCCAAATCATTTCACGCTAGTAATATTGAGTCATTTTCTAATAAAAAGTATCTTTACTTTAAGTATGACAATTGGGTACTTTTTCCACCACTGCCGATGTCTATATCATAGCTATGCCACCAGCTTATCCGAAGAGGAGTAAGCATTTCGCAAAAAATGCTAAATCTGAAAATTACAACTTAGAAATATTATGGAGTGAAAACAGCCAAATTGGATTTTAACCAGACTGTGGGCCTCTAACAACACAAATACAGTGGCTTGCGAAAGTATTCACCCCTTTGCCATTTTTCCGATTTTGTTGCCTAGAATTAAAATAGATTTTTGGGGGTTTGTATCATTTGATTTACACAACGTGCCTACTACTTTGAAGACGCTAAATATTTTTTTATTGTGAAACAAACAAGAAATAAGACACCAACACAGAACTTGAGCGTGCATAACTACTCACACCCGCAAAGTCAATACTGTAGAGCCACCTTTTGCAGCTGAAAATCTCTTGGGGTATGTCTAGCCACTGGGACTTTTGCCCATTCTTCATGGCAAAACTGCTCCAGCCCCTTCAAGTTGGATGGGTTCCGCTGGTTACAGCAATATTTAAGTCATACCACAGATTCTCAATTGGATTGAGGTCTGGGCTTTGACTAGGCCATTCCAAGACATTTCAATGTTGACCCTTAAACCACTTGAGTGATGCTTGAGCAGTATGCTTAGGGCATTGGCCTGCTGAAAGGTGAACGTTCGTCCCAGTCTCAATTCTCTGGAAGACTGAATCAGGTTTACCTCAAGAAATTCCATGTATAAAGCGCCACCCATCATTGCTTAAATTCTGACCAGTTTCCCAGTCCCAGCCAATTAAAAACATCCCCACCGCATGATGCTGCCACCACCATGCTTCACTGTGGGGATGCTATTCTTGGGGTGATGAGGTGTTGGGTTTGCGCCAGACATAGCGTTTTCCATGATGGCCACAAAGCTCAATTTTAGTCTCATCTGACCAGAGTACCTTCTTCCATGTGTTTGGGGAGTCTCCCACATGCTTTTTGGCGAACACCAAATGTGTTTGCTTATTTTCTTCCTTTACGCAATGGCTTTTTTTCTGGCCACTCTGTGGAGTGTACGGCTCAAAGTGGTCTTATGGATAGCTACTCCAATCTCCGCTGTGGAGCTTTGCAGCTCCTTCAGGGTTATCTTTGGTCTGTTGCCTCTCTGAATAATGCCCTCCTTGCCCGGTAAATGAGTTTTTGTGGGTGGCCCTCTCTTGGCAGGTTTGTTGTGGTGCCATATTCTTTAAAAAAAATTTAATAACGTATTTAATGGTGCTCCGTGGGACGTTCAAAGATTCAGATATTTATTTTTATAACCCAACCCTGATATGTACTTCTCCACAACTTTGTCCCTGACCTGTTTGGAGAGCTCCTTGGTCTTCATGGTGCCGCTTGCTTGGTGGTACCACTTGCTTAGTGGTGTTGCAGACCCTGGGGCTTTTCAGAACAGGTGTATATATACTGAGATCATGTGACAGATTGCACACAGGTGGACTTTATTTAACTAATTATGTGACTTCTGAAGGTAGTTGGTTGCACCAGATCTAATTTAGGGGCTTCATAGCAAAGGGGTGAATACATATGCATGCACCACTTTTCCGTTTTTAAATTTAAATTTTAAAACAAGTTACTTTTTCATTTCACCAATGGACTATTTTGTGTATGTCCATTACATGAAATCCAAATAAAAGTCTATTTAAATGATAGATTGTTAGTCAATAAAATAGGAAAAACGCCAAGGGGCACGAATACTTTTCCAATGCACTGTAGTGACAGATTTGATTAATATCCACCTCATTTGACCAGCTTTGTTTTGAATAGGCACCAATCACTGCGTCCTTGTTCTATCCCCCAACAGTCTGTGTTCCATTGATCTCTTATCCCCATCCATTCTGGTATCGCTGAGCCAAAATGTCAACCCAGCTACAACTCCTTTTAAGAACATTGTTTCATTGTGTTATGGAATAGGTTAGGTAGATGGCAGACTACAGCTTACTACCACTTCCACACTCCATTCCCCCTGGTGGCAGCAGCAACCATGTCCAGACGTTGAACCTGGTTGATAAGCACTTTAGGTGCTGCCAATTAGGGTGATCGTGACTAAGTGTCCAAGCTGTGGGTTTGTTTGGTGGCCATTTCATTCAATGTTCAGTCATGCATTGCTCTGATGCCGGAAAATGAAGGAAATTCACATGAGCACCACAATGTCTACTCCACCCATGCTCTACCAAGGTTTCCCAGCACACAGCTTTGACCCAGTACAGTAGCTATGTTAGTCTATTGTACTTCAAACAATGTGTAGGCAGGTTGCGTAAGATAAACGGTCTCAAACCATTGGTCTCTCAAGTCTCCACCGTTCTCTTCTCCGTAGAAGCAAGACGTGCGCACTCGTGTACACACACACACACCACACTCCCCGTCTATAGCCACTCAACAAAGCTCTTTTAGGAGCAATGTAATAAGTGAAAATAAGCACAGACCGTGTGTGCACTGGTGTGTGTTGGGGCTGGGAGCAGGGTGTCAAAACCATACACTAAAGTGAATGGTCAAAATGTCTCCTCCGAGAGGCAAACCCAGGACCTTCAGATCTCGGTGACATTAAATGTTACGCTACAAACCCTGTCATGAACGAGTTATCTTGAAACTATTTCAAAAGGACAGTCTGGTAATGACAGGAAGCTTTCTGTTCATTCACGCAGTACTGAATGAATGTTGATTTCTCTTGCTTGGTAAAAAATAAAAAATAAATTTAAAAAAGTCTAAAAACAGTTGTGTTAAAAACAGTCACACAGCCAACCAGGTTACCATGCATGGCATCATCCTTTGAATACGCAAAGGTCACGCAAGCAAGCAATGTTTGTGTTGTTTAACCTGGGTGCACTCCCACCCCAAGGATACTTTTCACTTAGATGGCAACTTCAGGTTTTAGAGAACACATTGAAAAGTAACTTGACACTGATAGTCAGCGCAACACGTGGATTACAATGACATTAAGAAAATTGCATTGACAGAGGGAGTGTACTGAATCAATGCATAAGGTAAGGGATGTATAACATTAGCTAGCTACATGGCTAAGCAAGCCAAATTGACCAGTGTATGGAGTAACGTTAGCTAACGTAAGATGAACAACACCCAACAACCAGTGTTTTATACATTAGCAGCGTGGCAGTTTCCCAAAGTTTGGTGTTGACTATGAACTTTACATACTTTAGCTAGCTGGGCTTTGTGGAAGAATGTCAAAATACAGCACGCGTTAGAGCCTTGTTGGTTTCTAGCTAGCTAACGTTCCTGGCTCATGTTAGTTGGCTACCTTACTGGCAATATAGCGAATATCCTTGGCTGCTCTTATTTGTGTTTGTGCTTTGATTACATGCAAGTGTCAAGGCCAACAGTTGAAACAGATGACTTCAGCTATGTGAAAAACCTTCCATAGCGAAATAAAGCTAGCTTCCTTTGCTTGTAGCTTGCCTCTCATCCAACTGGTGTTAGCTAGCTAATAGCACTGTTGCTGCGTAACCCAACTGCTTTCGTCCGGTTTTCGAACTCAGTTTCGGCTGAAAAGACCTTAGCATTGTCAGAAATGCCTTAGCATTGTCAGAAATGCTAAACAAAGGTAGCACCTCGTTGGTTCTTAAAGACAGAAATGATCACGTAACGGATAAATTATACATTTAATAAAAACTGTTACACCTACAAACTTAGTCAATCTAAAAAAAATGAAATCCAATGGTAACTTTATGTACGCTACATTCTCATTTTAATTCGAAGTCTAGAATTTGAGCTAAGCGAGCGCAGAAAATACTAAATTGCTCAAAGTCTGATGTGTGGTTGTTGGTAACAGCCAGATTGCTCATGACGAGAGTCACTCCAATTCAATTGATTTGCGAATATTCAACATATGACACAACATTGTGTCATATTAGCTTAGATAGGGAGATTTGAATTTGACATTGAGCTTCAACCAATGCCATATTGAACATTAGTATACTGCCACAGTGATTCCACCATTTGGGATCTCCTTGATTTCCCCACAGGTAGTCATGAGTGAGCTTCAACAGGGCTGTCTGTATCCAGACAAACATAATGAAAAAGTAACACACATAAAATACTAATAACATTCAATACGAATGCATTTCTTGTCATACCAACAATGCATTTTGAATCTAATCGAATTGTCAGCTCCTAGGATCAGGGGAACATCCCTTCGGGGTGTTTAGCCTAGACACAGAACAAACAGTTTCAGGGTAATGTGGTGTAGGTCTAGCTCACCTTTATCCACTATGTGGTCCAGACCTCCCAGAAGCCTTAGCTCCTCTTTAAACCAGTCCCCGGCCCGCTTGGAGGTCAGCGATAACAAGGTCTCCATGGCTAAATGCCCCGTCTGCGTGCGCAAACACAGGGAGTAATGAAAACACATTTACATCACACATACAGGGTATAAAATGGACATTACTGACCGTGATTCAAAGAGGCCAACTATGACAGACAATAACAGGAGGAGAAACAGGAACAAAAATATGACTTCCTTCCTTCCAGTGAAGGAGGGTGCCAGGAGAAGCTAGTTTGCATGCAGGTGGCGTTTGAATCCAACCAAAACAATACTGCCGTCTCTAATTACATTGTCGATAAAAATAAGCTTTCTAACACTATTAAATATTTTAAAGCAAACTGTTGAGCTCAAACGATAAGAGAATCTAATGATTAATTCAACATGGAAGCTAACAGTCAGAAATATAAAGAGTGCTTAAACCAATGAAAATAAGTTGGAGGCATTGAGGTGAATGGTCAGTCTGCTCTCTGAAGAATAGGGGGCTGCATCCCAAATGGGACCCTACTTTTGACCGGAGCCCGATGGGCCCTAATCAAGAGTAGTGCACTACATAGGGATTAGGTTGTCATGTGGGACACAGACTACAACATCAGCAGAGAGGATATTTATAGAGGATGGGAGGGGAAAAAGACAGACATCAAAAGGGCCTGTCATTACGTCAGACGTCCAAATTAATCAGATCAAACTGTTTAAACTCTGCAGTATGCCAGACCCAATTCAAATACATGATTTCCATTGGCTCTACCGCGCAAAACCATAGTGTCAGAGTCGACTGTTCATCCATTTCTACAAGGGGATAGGTCACCATTTTTTTTTTATGTATACATACAGTATCAGTCAAAAGTTTGGACACCTACTCATTCAAGAGTTTTTTTTGTTGTTTTTTACCATTCTCTATATTGTAGAATAATATTGAAGCCATCAAAACTATGAAATAACACATATGGAATAATGTAGTAGCCAAAAAAGTGTTAAATCAAAATATATTTTAGATTGTTCAAAGTAGCCACACTTTGCCTTGATGACAGCTTTGCACTCTCTTGGCATTCTCTCAACCATCTTCACCTGGAATGCTTTTCCAACAGTCTGGATGGAGTTCCCACATATGCTGAGCACTTGTTGGCGGCTTTTCCTTCACTCTGCGATCCAACTCATCTCAATTGGGTTGAGTTTGGGTGGTTGTGGAGGCTAGGTCATCTGACGCAGCACTCCATCACTCTCAATCTTGGTCAAATATCCCTTACACAGCCTGGAGGTGTGCTTTGGGTCATTTTCCTGTTGAAAAACAAATTACATCCAATCTGGTTTGCGCTTAGTGGGACTGGTGTGTTGCTGCAGAATGCTGTGGTAGGCGTGCTGGTTAAGTGTGTCTGGAATTCTACATAAGTCACAGACAGTGTCACCAGCAAAGCACCACCACACCATCACACCCCCTCCATGCTTCACGGTGAGAACCACATGAGGAGATCATCCGTTCACCTACTCTGTATCTCAAAGACAAGGCGGTTGGAACCCAAAAACTCAAATTTGGACTCATCAGAACAAAGGACAGATTTCCACCGGTCCAATGTCCATTGCTTGTGTTTCTTGGTCTAAGCAAGTCTTTTCTTCTTATTGGTGTCCTTTAGTAGTGGTTTCTTAGCAGCAATTCAACCATGAAGGCCTGATTCATGCAGTCTCCTCTGAACAATTCGGCCTGATTGAGTCTCCTCTGAACAGTTGATGTTGAGATGTGTCTGTTACTTTAACTCAGTGAAACACTTATTTGGGCTGCAATTTCTGAGGCTGGTAACTCCAATGAACTTATCCTCTGCAGCACAGGTAACTCTGGGTCTTCCTTTCCTGTAGCAGTCCTCATAAGAGCCTGTTTCATCACAGCGATTGATGGTTTTTGCGACTGCACTTGAAGAAACTTGAAATGTTCCGGATTGACTGACCTTCATGTCCTAACGTAATGATGGATCGACATTTCTCTTTGCTTATTTGAGCTGTTCTTGGCATAATATGGACTTGGTCTTTTACCAAATACACTACCGTTCAAAAGTTTGGGGTCACTTAGAAATGTCCTTGTTTTTGAAAAAAGCACATTTTTGGTCCATTAAAATAGCATCAAATTGATCAGAAATACAGCGTAGATATTGTTAATGTTGTAAATAATGACTATTGTAGATGGAAACGGTTGATTTGTAACCGAATATCTACATAGGCGTACAGAGGCCCATTATCAGCAACCATCAGTCCTGTGTTCAAATAACACATTGTGTTAGCTAATCGAAGTTTAGCATTTTATAATTGATCATTATAAAACCCTTTTACAATTATGTTACCACAGCTGAAAACAGTGGTTTTGAAAGAAGCAATAAAACGGGCCTTCTTTAGACTAGTTGAATATCTGGAGCATCAGCATTTGTGGGTTCGATTACAGGTTCAAAATGGCCAGAAACAAATACCTTTCTTCTGAAACTCATCAGTCTATTCTTGTTCAGAGAAATGAAGGCTATTCCATGCGAGAAATTGCCAAGAAACTGAAGATCTCGTACAACGCTGTGTACTACTCCCTTCACAAAACAGAGCAAACTGGCTCTAACCAGAATAGAAAGAGGTGCACAACTGAGCAAGAGGACAAGTACATTAGAGTGTCTAGTTTGAGAAACAGACACCTCACATGTCCTCAACTGACAGCTTCATTAAACAGTACCAGCAAAACACCAGTCTCAAAGTCAACTCTGAAGAAGTGACTCCGGGATGCTGGCCTTCTAGGCAGAGTACCTCTGACCAGTGTCTGTTCTTTTGCCCATCTTAATCTTTTATTGACCAGTCTGAGATATGGCATTTTCTTTGCAACTCTGCCTAGAAGGCCAGCATCCCGGAGTCGGCTCTTCACGCCTATGTGAATAATCCATTAAAAATCCTTTGTTTCCAGCTACAATAGTCATTTACAATATTAACAATGTCTACACTGTATTTCTGATCAATTTGATGTAATTTTAATGGACGAAAAAAAGAGAGAAAAAAATCTGCTTTCCTTTCAAAAACAAGGACATTTCTAAGTGAGTCCAACCCTACCTTGTCACAAAACAACTGATTGGCTGAAACGCATTAAGGAAAGAAATTCCACAAATGAACTTTTAACAAGGTATACCTCTTAATTGAAAAGCATTCCAGGTGACTAAGCTGGTTGAGAGAATGCCAAGAGTGTGCAAAGCTGTCATCAAGGCAAAGCGTGGCTACTACAAATATATTTTGATTTGTTTAACACTTTTTTGGTTACAACATGATTTAATATATGTTTCTTCATAGTTTTGATGTCTTCGCTATTATTCTATAATGTAGAAAGTAGTAAAAATAAGAGAGATCAAATCCCCGAGCTGACAAGTTAAAAATCTGTCGTTCTACCCCTGAACAAGGCAGTTAACCCACTGTTCCTAGGCGGTCATTGTAAATAAGAATTTGTTCTTAACTGACTTGCTTAGTTAAATAAAAAACAGGACAGAGGGTTGCAGCTAGCCTCCATCCTCTAAGCAAAAACCAGGGTCGTATTCATTAGGGAACCAAATGGAAAAAGAACAGACAAACCGAGAAGGACCACCTGAACCTGTGTTTTCCATTACATAACATTTGTAGTTGCCTATGAATATGACCCAAGGAGGACTATCTCTACGGGAGACCCGTACCGTGATGTTCTCCAGGTCCAGGTGCTTGTTGTGCACCGTGTCGCACAGCTTGCGGATCTTCTCCTTGACCTTTGACATCTCCTTGGTGGTGAGCTGGTCGTCCTTGGCCACTGAGTGGTCCCCATCCAGCTCCAGCAGGCGGATCATCAGGTCTAGACTGGCCCGGTCCAGGTCCATGTTGAGTCTGTCTCGGCTCAGTATGTACATCAAACTAGCTGTGCACAGGGACAGGTTCTAGAGGGGGGAGGACAGAGAAAGGATATGTGAACCTGATATCCTGACTTTTTAAAGTGGTGTCCACTGATCTGACAGAAACCAAGTCAAGTCAGCCACCATCTCTGAAGAGGTAGGGGGCTTTACTTACCGGGTGCTGTGGGGCGTCGTTGAGTGTCTTGAAGACCTGGGCCACCTTCCCCCTGGCCCTCAGATGCATCCTGAAGCTGGGCATGGCACACCTGGTGGCCAGGCTAATGACACTGCAGGAGAGGACAGATAAATACTGTTTTATTGAATTGAACAGAGAGGGAAGGGTCACTGCCTCTGCAAGATCATCAAGCTCTTTACTGCCATGAATCATTACCTTAACCATAATGAAGATGCCAAAGAATGTGACCCTGTATCACCAGTTAGTGGAAACTAGTCTTACCTAAGGCAGCGTGTGTTGAGGGGCTGGCCACTCTTCAGGCCGGTGGCCAGGTACTCGAAGTCGTCGGTGAACTCCTGGTTCTCTCCAAACTCCACCACGTCGTTGAAGTGCTTGACATGCTGGACTACCGTGTATAGCTGGGACAAAGAGTTGTTGGGTTCATCAAATCACATAACGTAGGTACTAGATCGAGCTTAGAGCCCAGTCCTGCTATTCCCAGCATCAGAGCTATGCACCCACCAACCAGCCTGCCTTGTTGGTCAGGAGCCAAGACCACAAACACAAGACACAAAATGAAACTGCAGATGGAATTTAAAGATGTGAGATGCCCATTACACTGCTCCTGCCTATGGAACTGCCCACACTGCAGTTCCTAGAGGGGCTCACACTGCTTAGCATGCAAGACACCGCTGTAATAAGATAAATAACTACAGATGGTTACATTAACCACTGTTTAGCGATTCAGGGATCCTGCAGTACTGTCTTATAGGAGGTATGGAGTAATCGATACACAGCCTCAGAATTCACTGATTCGTTTCAAGAGGCTATTTCTAAATAAGATGAATTACACCTGACCAAACAAGATATGTCTGATCATTATCCTTTCAGTTGAATTGGTGCTTTTGTTTAACTACATTTTCAACATTGTAAACCAGGTCCCATATTCATTAGGTGATCACAAGGATCAGGTCCCCCTGTCCAAATAAAACTTATTCATTATGATCTGGAAGGCAAAACTGATCATAGATCAGCATGTTTAATCCAAGATGATTGCTACATACAGCCCCAGGACAATCGCTTGTGTTCTTATAGGCTGTACTTCATAGATACTGAGTTCCAGACACAACCTGTGTTCGAATACCCATACTGACATACTTAATGAATACACACACACACACACACACACACACTAACTACGTATGAATTAGTTCATTTTAGTATACTGTAAACGAACGGTATCCTTTCAGTTGAGCGTACTAGCGCTACACCGGTCTCCCAGAAGTTGATGCTGTCGCTATGCAACCTCTTGTTAGCATAACAAATGACTAGCTAGACATTTTACAACTTCGGGTGCATTCTTCAATTCAATGCCAGAGTGCGCTCTGGGCGTTAGTAAATTCATCAGTTATTCTGAGCTCTGGTACACTCGAGAGTGCTTTGAAATCGGAGTAGCTAGCCAGAGCGAATTTACGAAAGCACCCAAATGTCCATTGAGAACACACAACTATACCACTTAAGAATGACTGGAATAATCAATAAACGCTGGGTAGTTAGTTAGATAGCATATAGTTAATATACTGGCAAGTTAAATGCATTAGTAGCAAACTAACGTTAGGTAGCTAGCTAAAATGCCGGTACATACTGCTGTAATGATATGCTATGTGGCTAGTAACGATAGCCTAGCTAACAGATTGTTAGCAAACATAACGTGAAGGTAATTTACTTGAAAAGTCATTATTTTATTTGTCAATTATTTACAGCAAAGAATTTGTATCGGCTCTCGTTGGACTTCAGCTGCATATTTTACGCCGTTTTCTGAAGAATTACATTACAGGCCCTAAAAACATGGAAATAGTGTCCACTGTTAGTATACTTCCTATTTTGGCAAATTTAATACGACATCCCGGAATTTTTGGCATTCTAACTATATCCATTCTATGACCAATAAGCATACTACATACTAAATTTACCTCAAATAGTACGGTTAGTATGAGTACTCGAACACAGCTACAGTGATGGGTTGCCAGGTAGAACAGAAGCTCACCTCCTTGTGCTCTTTCCTACATTTCAGTGCAGTGACGATGTCCTGGTAGGGCTCAGTGGGGAACGACACAGACTTGATGACTTTGGGAGGCGGGCATGGCGGCGCCTTGAACAGGCCATCGTCTTTGTGAGAGTTAGTAGAGTCCTTGCTGCCCCCGCTTGACTGGCTAGCCTGGTAGATAGAACGAGAAAGAAATGAGAGAGAGAGAAACAAGAGAGGATAAGGAAGGTGTGTGTGTATGTGTGTGTGAGAGAGAGTGAGAAGGGCAGAAGTAGAGAGTGGGTCAGAGGGAGACAAGCAGAACCACACAGTCACCTGCTCTCAGCTCAGTACACGGCGCTGCTGCTGATTCATGCTGTTGAACACCAGCCAACAGCCTCCTGCCCCTTACATAAGGCCAGATAAGGCCCAGTAAAAACACTCAGTATCACATCACACACAGGCTCCGAGTCTCTTCTAGCAGTTTGAGGGAAGGCAAGGGATGAGGGAGTTAAAAGGACCTGTAATATATGGCTAACATTACGGATAAGGAGGAGCGTTCAGAGCGGTACTAACATCATTGGTAAGACGGAGGAGCGTTCAGAGCCGTCCTAACATTATCGGTAAAGAGCGTTCAGAGCTGTGATGCATTTTTAAAAGGATAATGAATTCCAGGAAATGGCACGGTGCCACACATGCATCTAATGACATATGGAAAATGAATCAGACGCAGGGTGCATCCTAAAATAGCACTATAAAAAGGGAATAGGGTGCCAATTGGGACACAACGTGAAGTAGAGTGGCCTTGAGGTGGTAAACCACAGTGAAGAGGCCAACTGGAGCATCGTTTGTGGTGGAGGGAGGGTGAGAGTGAGGATGGAAAGGGAGTGTCGCATGGAAGTTATGGGTCGAGGGCATGGAAAATTGCATTAGTGTTCACCATGTTGCTGGTACTTGAACAGAGAGAGCAAGAGAGAATGAGACAGAAAATGAGAGTTTGTGGTGCAGTGTTCACCAACTGCAGAAATCTCATACCTCTTGCTAGCTGGATAGGCAGGCTGATGGGAGTGCCAGGTCTAGTATTTGGCATGGGGTTGGTGGGTGACACCCGTAACTAGGGTGGTGATTAGGGGGGGGTTACTCACGGGTGCAGTGGTTGAACGGAGTAAAGGTGGCGGGGGCAGCTCCTCTGGCTCTCTGTTCCAGTGTCTGGCATTGTACACAGCTTTAGTGGGAGACTACAGGTGAAACAGAAAAACATGAGGTAAGTCCATCAGGTTACTTCACATTCCATCACAGTTCAGCCCTTCCTGCTAGAACAGTGTTACTTAGAATACATCAAATGAGAATCATTGATCACCACACACTGCAACAATATGCTGTGTTTAAAAACAACTAAGCTGATTCAAAGTATAGTCAATATCTCCTAATTCGAGGTGATCTCTGATACTAGACGTGATCTCAATATCTTGGAACATAGCACCTCAATTCACTGGTCAAAGTAGAGCAGGGGTTCCCAAACTGTGGTGGCCCGTGACCCCATTTCGATAAACATTTCTTTGTGACCCCACCAAGTGATGTAATTCTTTAATTGGGACTATGCCAGTCTATTACAAATCAGTCTGATGGTACTTCTGACACTATTTTCATCTGAAAGAAATATGGTTTGAAGGGACTGAAATGCATCAGAAAAGGTATTGGGAAGTTCAGAAGATCATCAGGCAATGATGTTGTATGATTTTCTATGTAGAAAACAACATCATTGATTATGTTATTTTTCCCCCAGTCTGATTTAGCACCTGGTCTTGGCCACTCAATTCTAACGGTTTGTGGGCATTGTAGAGGGAAACATTACGCATCAAATCAAATTAAAATTAGTCACATATGCCAAATACAACAGGTGTAGACCTTACATTGAAATGCTTACTTACGAGCCATTAACCAACAGTGCAGTTTCAAAAAAAATACGGATAAGAAAGTATGTACGTGTTCATTAGTGTTTTATCTTTCAAAATATTTTGTAGCATAAATTGTTCAAAAGAGAGCCATATTTGTAGGAAGGAAACAGAAACCGCTGTTCACTATAAACGCATCTAGCGGCTACCGGAGGTGACTGATGTAACCCCGGTTCTATGAACCAAGGACAACTTTTCCCTCGCACCCCCATTTAGAGAGAGACGATAGAGAGAGAATATACAGAGAGCGGATTGGATACAAGACATCAGCCTTTGTTGGTTCCTATAACAAAGAAGCCCCAGGGAGAGAGAGAGAGAGAGAAACTAAATGAATGCCTATTAAACCACCAGAGGCAGTCAGGACTGCTCAAACAGCAGGACTGACTGGAGACACCAGCCAGCGCCGTGTGCATACACACACAGGCATGGGTATGCACACAGTCACACAAACCTCCTCTCTGCTTAAAGGGAGCCTATTGGCTCAGCCTGTTGCTGGGATATTAATAATGAATCAAAGAAAAATGAGAAATAGAACAGACATTGTTGTCTGAGGACAGAGCACTGCAGGAAACAATGAACGGAGACGTTCATTTAGTCACTCTACTCTTAACAATGATCCTAATCAAGAGGACACAGACAGGAAGATTCAACGCCCACCCCGCACCCCACCCCCATGGGAGTGTGAGCTCATGACAAAAGGCATTTTCTGTAAACATGGGCACTTATCGGTCACGCGCGCACACACACACAAACAAACACGAGAAGGTCAGATACAAGGAAATTAACACTTGAGCCCTCCCCAACACTGCCAAATTAAGTCATGTTTGACCAAGGCCCTCTGAGACTAATGCAAGTAAACACAGACACAGACACTTAGCAGAAGACTGAGGAGCTGTCATTTACAGCTGTAGGTGGGGTTCAATTAAACCATTCAACCAGCCATCAGCTGTTGTGCTCCAGGACCACTCAAGACAGTAACAGCAGCCCTGCTCTGGTCTTATGAGAGATGGGCAATTCCATGATAACGGAAATACGCAGAGACTCCGATTTGTCACTTTTAAAAAAAATGTATACCAATCAAAAAACATTTAAATCAAAGTTTAACCATAGAACAAGGACTACTTTTAACAACTTCCACCACTGAATATTTTACAAAAACATTTACAGGAAGAACTGTGCAGATACAAAGTTTGTCAATTGTCCAAAGTAGTCTTTGTGCATGTAGTTGTATGCTTTGTTAAACTGAAATCAATCGTTTTTGTTTGGCATACATTGAAGTGAAAAATCGGAATCCCGGCTTAGTGATTCCGATACCGTGGAACACACCACATGCAAACATACTTGTATGACTCATGACCACACCGTCTCACACACACGCGAATGCCATTAAACCTCAAATGAGCCTCAGATTTAAAAGCTGTCGTTAAAACACCAAAACAAAGCTGTGAAAGAAAATAGAAAAAAATCCACCTAATGTTCCTGCCAGCCATCAGCCAACCCAACCCTGGAAACCAGTTTGTTTTGTTAAAGACAATCACAGAACGTGTGGAGACAGACAGAGGGCATTACTATGTATGACTCCAACATGACAACCTACACCACACAATACTTGTGACCAGGGCCCCTAATGTACTTCATATATAAGGGAATAGGGTGCCACTTGGAATGTACACTACCACCAGCAAGGTATCTGACGAGATTATTGCCTCGTTCTCTGCCGTATTCAGCCCAGTCTTCTACGTCATGCTGTCGGTGAGCCACTGAAGTCATTAAGCCAGAGTGAGAATGATTATGATGAGGAGTGGGGGAATGCTGGGACTTTAAACACCTGTGCATCTCTACCGAGGAGAGAATTGGGCTTGACACTATAAATAACCTGTGGCGCATTCTTAGGGTTCTCTGCAGGATATTTTAACACGGTGATATCCCGAGAACGGCGTAACTGCCATATCCTGCAATATAGAGCAAAAAGGCCTTAAAAAGACAAAAAGATATATATATTATTTGGGGAGAACCCTGATTCTAATTGAATTACTTTTAAACCGTCTGAAATGAGTCACTACCAACCATCATTAACACCCACAACGTTAAACCCCGTGAGGAGAATAGCACTCAAGGTAGGTTAAAAATGTTCTTAGTCTTCCTGCAATCCAATGCTGCTGTTTTAAATCGGGCCAGCACCACCCACCCACCCAACCAACATGCATCCTGTTACCGACGCCTGGCCTGCAGAAATCATTTTCACGGCGCAATGAGCGCACACAAGCTCTCAGGTTCAACTGTTGCATGTATAAAAATGCCCAACATCCATCTTGTGCACAAACATTGGAGCTCAAAGCCAATCCAAGAGAAGGCAGGAGCCATAAGCCTCTCCTTAGGCAACAGGCACACAAACAGGAAGAGAGGTTGGTTCAGCAGAACCAGACACAATAACAGATTGAAAACAGGAATAGGAATCCTAGAAAAATCTATAAAGCAATAATAGCAAGACTTTTAGGAGAGATATGGGCCAAATCACTGCCTGGGGACAACCACCAGGGAGATAGAGAAAAAACAGCCAAGTTAACTAGAGGACAGAGTGAGGAAGATGGACAGACAAAGAGAGTTGAAAAGAGTGTGAGCAAAATGAGAGTCGGTAGATGTATCATATCCATGATTAATGTAGGAGAGCCAACCTGGCTCAGAGTCTAGAAGTGTGCTGTGAACAGAGGGGAGGGAAGGGCAGCCTTGGCTTGTCCATAGGCAGCAGACAGAGCCCTAACCAGCCTGACAGAGAGCTACTCAATAAACACAACACACTCACTGTTCAGCCACATCCACTCATCCAGACTGGAGCAGTGCTAGGTGCCCATATACAGAACTGACATGAATTAGTCAGAGACCACATGATAATGATGGTGGCCATTAAATCAACCTCGAACATCTGACATCAACAGATTGGCATACGGGCAACTCTACGGTAACAGAATGATGCGGAGACGCCGATGTTTCGCTTTAAAACGTACGTCAAACCAAACTCCATGCACACCGAAAATTCGACAAAAACACATTTACTTTAAGCACAGTGCAGATGAAAAGCTTGGTAACAGAATGAAGGCACAAACAGAGAAAACAGTCATTCTGTTACCAAACTTTGCATCTGCACTGTTCTTCCAGTAAATGTGTTTATTTTCAAATTCAGTGGAAATTGTTATAAATTGTCCTTGTGCATAGCATGTTAAACTTTACAATCATTGGTTGTTGTTTGGCATACATTTTAAAGAGACAAATACAGAGGCCTAAAATGTACATACACAAATAATGCATCAAGCACAACTGGTTATGCAGAATGAAAGAGGGAATTGTTGGATTATTATGCAAAACAGCAGCATTTTTTCTGTCATTTGTAAGCAAACCGCATGAGAAGATAGATTGTTATGCATCCAATTCAAATCGTTTTTTTGTAAGGGTTCTTTAGTTACAGGCTATGCCCAAAATGGCACCCTATTACCTACATAGTGCACAACGGGGCCTTGGTCAAAAATAGTGCACTATATAGGGAAGCGTGCGCAATTCAGGACATGTCCATGTAAACGGCATGCGCCAGAGTGCCACTTCACTACCCCTGCAGTTGGGCCAGTCGCAATAGAAAACACTGCCTTTTGATGACTCATGAATAGCCAGGTCCTTTTGGAGGGCTATTGTTTTTCAAATGAGTTCAGCGCTTTTATTATTTTACTTGCATGGAGTACATTACAGGGCTATGTATGAGGAATCTCTGAGCAGAAAACACCTCCAAAGACTTGGAAGGCACCGCGGCACTCTACAGGTTTGTAGTAGCCCGAATGCAAAAACAGATTTATGAGAATACACCTAAAATGTGCAAGTTGCCTTCACAAATAATGACTATATGAACAATTGTATGACCTATAACCTGTACTTAACAACCTCAACACATAAAATGTGTCTGATTTTTCCACAAAATGATTTCACATTCCATTCTAAACATGGCCTTGCTCTTAAAGATCAATAGTGGAGCACTTACAGATGAAGTCCATCTAAGCGAGATTGGAGAACGGGCATTACTGGTTTTCTGGATGAATAAAAAATAAAACAAATGACCGTTGCTAGGTATGCAACTCCAGCTAAATGAGTGGAGTCCCATAGGTGGGGGCGCTTCACACCTATTAGTACCTAGGACCAGAGACCTTCAGTGACAGCTGTCATCGCTCCATTCATCCACATACAAATAATCTAACAAGCCGTTTTGGCCTGGCATCTCAGCAGCTCATACAGAGTGTAGTCTACTCATTCTCTGATGAACGTTCTGGGTCTAGTTCATTGGGCACCAAACAGACTGAAACAGGGAGGGAACTACCTGACCATGTCCAATAAAAAGAGCTTTTTTGTTTTCCGTTGGAAAACATTTCACTGAGATGTGTCGCTGTGGCCTGATGAACACGATCCTGGACTTGAGTGCAGGGAGAGTTGCCATAGAACACTTCTTACCTTTTTGGGGCCACTGAAGATCTTCCTATTGGTCTCCTTGGATTTCTCCAACTGTTTTGCCTGAGGTCTCCTGGGCATCTCTAGGCCCACAGAGGCAGAGTTGTCCTCTGGGAAGTCCATCACATCTACAGGGGACATGCCAAAAGGTGTGTTAGAATAGGACGGGAACATCACAGTTCATTACCAAGTCCATAGAATTACATAAACAGAATCCTATCGTGAATTATAAGATCTGTGACGAAGACATTACTAGCCTAAATCGTTTGAGTATAGTAGATTTACATTTTAGTCATTTAGCAGATGCTCTTATCCAGAGCGACTTACAGGAGCAATTAGGGTTAACTCTCAAGAGTCGATGTTCGTGCCCCGCGGAAATCTAATTAGCGTCATTAAAAAAATCCACATCAAAATCCGTCAGGTTAAGCTAGACGTGTGTTTTTTTATTTATTTTTAACATGGGCTGCGTCTCAATCCTCTGCACTCGCCTGACGTCGGTACAGATGATTTGCCAACTTCTGTCTGTAGCGTCCGAACAGTTTGGGCTACACACTAATCCCTCTATGGAAAGGTGAGTCTCTCACGAACATGTCGGTTGTTCTGCTCTAGGATGCCCACAAGCCTCTGAAGACAAGTCTAAACAGTAGCCAGGTATCAGTTTTAAAAAATGAATGGAAGTATATATGGAGATACTTTAGGCACTAAACTAAGGGGTCAATACATGTAGTAAATAAATAAATGAAGTATTTCCCTCAGATATAAGACAAACACTCCCGGATGAACTTCCTTTTGCTTTTTTTGTGACCGTTTATCCATGTACAAAGCTGTTATTCTATGCATGTCTCTGGGCTAATAGCAGTAAAGGCAAATTCAAGGGTTCAAAATATTTTGACAATTTTGTACACTTACAGCAGCCCTAAAATTCCAAATCAAATCACTAAATGATCGTTGGTAACACAATTCCTTGTTGGCTTAGTAGAAACCCATATGTTAGCTTCAGCAAGGTGTACACTACATGATTTTGGCCACAATTTATACTGAACAAAATATAAAAACGCAACAAAGTTAAGAGTTCATACGGAAATCAGTCAATTGAAATAAATGCATTAGGACCTAATCATTGCATTTCACAACTGGTAATACAGATGTGGATCGATTGGTCACAAATACCTTAAAGGTAGGGGAGTGGATCAGAAAAACAGTATCTGGTGTGACCACCATTTGCCTCATAAATCGAAGCGCGACACATCTCCTTCACATAGAGTTATTCAGGCTGTTGATTGTGGCCTGTGGAATGTTGTCCCACTCCTCTTCAATGGCTGTGCCAAGGTGCTGGACATTAGAGGGAACTGGAACACGCTGCTGAACACGTCAATCCAGATCATTCCAAACATGATCAATGGGTGACATGTCTGGTGAATATGCAAGAAATGGAACTGAGACATCTTCAGCTTCCAGGACTTGTGTACAGCAACATGGGGCTGTGCATTATCATGCTGAACATAACGTGATGGCGGCAGATGAATGATACGACAATGGGCCTCAGGATCTCATCAAGGCATCTTTGTGCATTCAAATTGCCATTGATAAAATGCAATTGTGTTCATTGTCTGTAGCTTATGCCTGCCCATAACACCACACCACCATGGGACAGTCTTGTTCACACTGTTGACATCAGCAAACCGCTGATGCACATAACGCTATAAACATGGTGTGCGGTTGTGAGGCGGGTTGGACATACGGCTAAATTATCTAAAACAAGGTTGGAGGTGGCTTATGGTAAATAAATAAACATTAAATTATCTGGCAGCAGCTCTGGTGGACATTCCTGCAGTCAGCATGCCAATTGCACACTCAAAACATGAGACATCTGTGGCATTGTGTTGTGACAAAACTGCACATTTTAGTAGTCTTGTCCCCAGCACAAGGTGCACCTGTGTAATGAGCATGCTGTTTAATCAGCTTCTTGATATGCCACACCTGTCAGGTGAATGGATTATCTTGGCAAATAAGAAATGCTCACTAACAGAGATGTAAACAAAGTTGTGCACAAAATCAGAGAGAAATCTTTTTGTGCTTAAAGGAACTTTTCAGGGATTTTTAAATTTCAGCCCATGAAACATGGGACCATTTCAACTTTCAAGCGTGAATGTCAGAATGCTTATGCTACTTTACTGCACAGCTAGTAGCTACGTTAAATCTAAGCACATCCTTGTTTTTGTGAGACAACTTGGTATCTTGAATCCTCACAACCAAGTGAAGAATCGTGCAGTGTGATCCGTCTGTGCCACATCGTTTAGTGCGCACCACTACGTTGGCAAGACAACTACAGGAAAGAAGGTTGTTTAACGCGTGAAGCTCAGCGACGTTAGGATTTTGAAAGTTGTGTAGTGTCCACCAGGCTTTAGAAGTGTGTGTGTGTGTGTGTAGAGAAATCCATGTTCTTGAAATTGACCTTGACTGAGTCTGCCCTGTACCGATGCTGGTCTGAGTGTGTGTGTGTGTGTTACTACTGGCCTCGTCTGAGGCCCTGTGCCTGACCTGAGTGGCTGCTGGTCCGACTGTCCAGCTCCTCGCTGGCGGACAGGGGGCTGTCCACCCTCATCTCCATGGCAGCAGCGGAGGCAGCATAAGCTGTCGCTGCAGCCGCGGCAGCCCTCTTAGCCTTCCTCCTCTCTTTGGCCTGGGAGCCCTCGTCTTCGTCGCTATCGCTGCCGCTCATATCGTCAAAACCAAAATACTTGATCTTGTAGTTGGAGCTGCCGGATGCCACAGGGTCGGCACTGGCTTCCTCCTGGGTGGCACCACGGCCCGCTTCGTTTTCCTCAAAGCCAAAAAAGTCCAACTTGGTGTCTTTCTTGGTCTTGCTCTGTGTGGGTCTGAACCTGGTAGAGAGAAGCAGAGAGAGAAGTTAGAACAACCTACACATATCCAATGTCTGAGCAGGTGCGAGATATTGAAGGATGCATGTTTATCAGGAAAAAAAGAAAAATCCAAACACACATTTGAGAGCATAGCCTATACTGCAGTGTGCAGATTATTCCCACAGGGGGAGAGAAACATACCTCATTGTTATGACTCAGTGAAGGGAGCAGAAATAGCCCAAACATCATAATCTAACAACAACAGTGATTATCCCAGTCTAGCGGTAAGTAGGTAGGTAGCAGTAGGTCACCTGGTGGGTTTAGCTGGTGCTGGTTCGGTCTTCTTCCTCAGGCGGCCAGTCTCTCCCTGGTCTGTCAGGGGGGCAGCCACGGCGGCAGCGGGGGTGTATTCCTCCATGACCCTGTCCTGAATGGTGACGTTAAACACCGACAAGCAGGACGGGTGAAGCACTGTGAAGTCTCTCGTCCGCCCGCGGCCCGCCGGCTTGCTGCTGTTCTCTGTATTGTTGGTTTCGAGAGGGCCAGATCCGGGCCCACTACTGAAGGCTGTACTGGTGCTAGTACTACTGGTACTGTCAGAGTCCCCGGCCTGCTTGCCTTTGTTGGGCCGGCGGTATGTCCGGCAGTGGGTGCTGACCCTGAGCAGAGACTGGGAGTAGTCCTGGGACTCGGAGGGCTCGATCGGGATCTCAAAGTCCCCCAGGCCCACAACGTCACTGGGAGTGGGCTCTGTGGAGGTCTTGTCCTGCCTGGCCAGACTGAGACCATAGCCCCATTCACCACTCCACATTGACGAAGGGGTGCTTCTGGGGGCTCTGGGGTGGGGGAGGTGGGCCTCAGACCCATCACTGCGTCCCAGTTGTCGTAAGAGTCCTTGGCCTCGCTCTTTAGGGTGGTGGTCTGCGCAATAGGCTTCTTGTCACTTTCCGAGGCGTTGCAGTACCATGAATAGCTATGTTTTTCCACAGTCACACCCTCGCTGGACCAGCAGGGTCGGCTTGGCTTGGCTGGGGGGGGAAAGGCAATCTATTAACACAGTGTATTAGCACCACATTTTAAAAGTGCAATATGCCGAAATCGCTTGGGCATTTCCTGGTTACTAAAATTCTAATAATAAGACTAATTTCAGTTTGTGACACAAAACAAGTGTTTAGAACCATTGTACCATCTAAAACACTGTGAAATATATATTTGTATTATTTAAAAATAAATATAATTCAGATGTTTGAAGGTGGCGTACAAAAACGAAAGTAAAAGACGCAAAAACTAAACATAAGAGAAGAATAAAAATAGCACACATACGGTGCATTCAGAAAGCATTCAGACCCCTAGACTTTTTCCACATTTTGTTACGTTACAGCCTTATCCTAAAATTGTTTAAAAGAAATACCTACACACAATACCCCATGAAGAAAAAGCAAAAACTGGTTTATAAATCTGCACAAATGAGTTAAAAATAAATTAATGACATATACATAAGTATTCAGACCCTTTGTTGACCCTCAGTACTTTGTTGAAGCACATTTGGCAGCGATTACAGCTGAGTCTTGTGTACGACGCTACAAGCGGGAATTTCACCCATTATTTTCGTTAGATCCTCTAAAGCTCTGTCAGGTTGGATGGGGAGCATCGCTGCACAGCTATTTTCAGGTCTCTCCAGAGATGTTCGATCGGGTTCAAGTCCGGACCACTCTAGGACATTCAGAGACGTCCTGAAGCCACTCCTGCTTCTTGCCTGTGTGCTTAGGGTCGTTGTCCTGTTGGAACCGCTCTGGAGCAGGTTTTCATCAAGGATGTCTCTGTACTTTGCTCCGTTCATCTTTCCCTTGATCCTCACTACTCTCCCCCAATCCCTGCCGCTGAAAAACATCCCCACAGCACGATGCTGCCACCACCATGCATCACCATAGGGATGGTGCTAGGTGTCCTCCAGACGTGATGCTTGGAATTCAGGCCAAGAGTTCAATCTTAGTGTCATCAGACCAGAGAATCTTGTTTCTCATGGTCTGGTAAGAAGGGCGGGGGTGTATGCTTCATGATTAACAACTCATGGTGTAATCGTAACATACAGGAACTCAAGAGCTTTTGTTCATATTTTGATAGAGGTTGATTTTGCTGGGAGTTCATTGCTGAGAGTTGGTATGTTTTGTGAGTTTGTTGCTCAGATAGAGCTTATTTGATGTCCTTTGTTTCTTAGTTTGTTTGTGAAATTGTTTAATATTCTGTTTCATTTGTTCCCAGAGGGGAAGGGGAAGGCACCTAGGGAGTGCTTAGGCAAGAGGCCCGCGGGCATACATATAGCATATATAGCATGTAGCATATTCGCTGTCTAAGCACACTAGGTAAGACCTGGGCGGACCACCCCCTGTATTTTGGTTAGGGCACCAGGTGGTGCTAAATTAGGTAAGTAGTGGGTAGGCAGGTAAGATAGGAGAGGGGGGGCTTTGAGATTTACTTTCTTTGCTTTGGTTCCGTCCAGCCCCTTTTCCCCATATTACCGTGTAAAGGAATAAAGTCCTTGTAAATGGTACCACATTCTGCTTGTTGTCATTTTTACTCGCACCTACAGTCCATACCTTTTTCGCTTCACAGAGAGTTTAGTTGTAGCAGGGTGTTGCGTTCCCTCTTCATAGAGGCGTGCGTAACATGACCTAGACTTCCTCACAATCAAAAGCCACCCATATCTCCCAAGAGAATTCTCGTCGGTTATTGTCACAGCCGTATATATCCCCACTCAAGCCGATACCACGACGGCCCTCAAGGAACTTCACTGGACACCATGCAAACTGGAAGGCAACATTTATTAGAGCTAGGGATTTAACAAAGCAGACGTGAGAACAAGGCCACCTAAAAATCTATCAGCATATTGATTGTAGCACTCTTGCGGGCAACAGGCTGGATCACTGCTACAATAACTTCCGCGATGCATACAAGACCCTATCCCGCCCGCCCATCAGCAATTCTGACCACGACTCCATTTGGCTCCTCCGGTCCTATAGGCAGACACTCAAACAGGATGTACCTGTGATGAGAACTACTCAACGCTGGTGGGACCAATCGGAATCCACACTTCAATGTTGTTTTGATCACACGGACTGGGAAATGTTCCGGGCAGAGAATAATATCTATTTAGACTCTGAGTGAGCTTATAAGGAAGTGCATTGGAGATGTTGTACCCAATGTGACTATTAAAACCACCCCTATCCAGAAACAGTGGATAGATGGCGGCATTTGCGCAAAACCGAACACACAAACCACCGCATTTAGCCATGGAAAGAGGACTGGGAATATGTCTGAATACAAACACTGTAGTTATTCCTTCCACAAGGCAATCAAACAAGCAAAATATCAGTATCAGGACAAAGTGGAGTCGCAATTCAATGGCTCAGACCCGAGACGTATGTGGCAGTGTCTACAGGCAAATATGACTACAAATAGAAAACCAGCCGCATCAATGACACCAACATGACACTTCCAGACAAACTAAACATCGTTGCCCGCTTTGAGGAAAATACAGTGTCCCCGACGCGGTCCGCTACCAAGGAGTGGGCTCTCATTCTCCGACGTGAGTAAGACATTTAAACGTGTTAACCCTCGCAAGGCTGCCATCCCAGACGGCATCCCTAGCCACATCCTCAGAGCATGTGCAGACCAGCTGGCTGGTGTGTTTATGGACATATTCAATCTGTCTCTATCCCAGTCTGCTGTCCCCACATGCTTCAAGATGGCCACCATTGTTCCTGTACCCATGAAGGCAAAGGTAACTGAACTAAATGACCATCGCCCCGTAGCACCCACTTATGTCATGAAGTGTTTTGTGAGACTAAGGATCATATCACCACCACCTTACCTGCCACCCTAGACCCACGTCAATTTGCATACCGCCCCAATAGGTCCACAGATGATGCAATCACCATCACACTGCCCTATCTCATCTGGACAAGAGGAATACCTATCTAATAATACTGTTCATTGACAACAGCTCAGCAATCAACGTCATAGTACCCTCCAAGCTCATCACTAAGCTTGAGGCCCTGGGTCTCAACCCCACCCTGCGCAATTGGGTCCTGGACTTCCTGACGGGCCACCCCAGGTGGTGAAGGCAGAAAACAACATCTCCACTTCGCCGATCCTCAACACTGGGGCCCGACAAGTACTCCCTGTTCACCCATGACTTTGTGGTCATGAACACCTCCAACTCAATCATCATGTTTGCAGACGACAACAGTAGTGGGCTTGATTATCAACAACGAGACAGACTACAGGGAGGAGGTGAGGGCACTCGGAGTGTGATGTCAGGAAAACAACCTCTCACTCAACATCAACAAAACAAATTAGATGATCTTAGACTTCAGGAAACCGCAGAGGCAGCACCCCCCTATCCACATTGACAGCACAGGAGAAGGTGGAAAGTTAAGTTCCTTGGTGTACACATCACGGACAAACTGAAATGGTCCACCCACACAGATAGTGTGGTGAAGGCGCAACATCACCTCTTCAACCTCAGGAGGCTGAAGAAATTTGGCTTGTCACCTAAAACCCTCAAACTTCCACAGATGCACAACTGAGAGCATCCTGTTGATCTGTATCACCGCCTTGTACGGCAACTGCACCGCCCACAACCGCAAAGCTCTCCAGAGGGTGGTGCGGTGTGCACAAAGCATCATTTGGGGAAAAATACCTGCCCTCCATGACACCGACAGCACCCGATGTCACAGGAAGGCCAAAAAGATCATCAAGGAAAATAACCACCCAAGCCACCATCTGTTCACCCCACCAGAAGGAGAAGTCTGTACATGTGCATCAAAGTTGGGACACAGAAGCTGTTTTTCAGTCTCCATCTCAAGGCCATCTGACTGTTACACAGCCACTAACACAGAACGGCTGCTGCCTTCATACAGACTTGAAATCATTGGCCACTTTAAAAAATGGATCACTTGTCACTTTCATAATGCCACTTTAATAATGTTTACATATCCTACATTACTCATATGTATATATTGTACTTTATACCATCTATTACATCTTGCCTATGTTGCTCGGTCATCGCTCATCCATTTATTTACATATTTGTATTTATCCGTTATTTTACCAGGTAAGTTGACTGAGAACACGTTCTCATTTGCAGCAGCGACCTGGGGAATAGTTACAGGGGAGAGGAGGGGGATGAATGAGCCAATTGTAAACTGGGGATTATTAGGTGACTGATGGTTTGAGGGCCAGATTGGGAATTTATATATGTACACATACTTACTCCACCCCTTTACTTAGATTTGTGTGTATTAGGTAGTTGTTGTGGAATTGTTAGATTACTTGTTAACTTCTTCGATATAGGGGGCGCTCTTAATTTTGGGATAAAAAAACGTTCCCGTTTTAAACAAGATATTTTGTCACGAAAAGATGCTCGACTATGCATATAATTGACAGCTTTGGAAAGAAAACACTCTGACGTTTCCAAAACTGCAAAGATATTATCTGTGAGTGCCACAGAACTGATGCTACAGGCGAAACCAAGATGAAATTTCAAACAGGAAATGCCCCAGATTTTGAAAGCGCTGTGTTCCAATGTCTCCTTATATGGCTGTGAATGCGCTAGGAATGAGCCTACACTTTCTGTCGTTTCCCCAAGGTGTCTGCAGCATTGTGACGTATTTGTATGCATATCATTGGAATATTGACCATAAGAGACTACATTTACCAGGTGCCCGCTTGGTGTCCTCCGTCGAAATGATTGCGTAATCTCCAGCTGCGTGCATTTTCCCATTTGCTTCAGAGGAGAAACCAAACTGCCACGAATGATTTATCATCGAATAGATATGTGAAAAACACCTTGAGGATTGATTCTAAACAACGTTTGCCATGTTTGTCGATATTATGGAGTTAATTTGGAAAAAAGTTTGGCGTTGTAATGACTGAATTTTTTTCTTAGCCAAACGTGATGAACAAAACGGAGCGATTTCTCCTACACAAATAATATTTTTGGAAAAACTGAACATTTGCTATCTAACAGAGTCTCCTCATTGAAAACATCCGAAGTTCTTCAAAGGTAAATGATTTTATTTGAATGCGTTTCTTGTTTTTGTGAAAATGTTGCCTGCTGAATGCTAGGCTTAATGCTATGCTAGCTATCAATACTCTTACACAAATGCTTGTGTAGCTATGGTTGAAAAGCATATTTTGAAAATCTGAGATGACAGTGTTGTTAACAAAAGGCTAAGCTTGTGAGTGAATATATTTCTTTCATTTCATTTGCGATTTTCATGAATAGTTAACGTTGCGTTATGGTAATGAGCTTGAGGCTATGATTACGCTCCCGGATACGGGATTGCTCGACGCAAGAAGTTAAATATTACTACACTGTCGGAACTAGAAGCACAAGCATTTTGCTAAACTCGCAATAACATCTGCTAACCATGTGCATGTGACCAATAGAATGTGATTTTATTGGATTTGGGTGCCTTTTGGCAAACTCCAAGCAGGGCTGTCATGTGCCTTTTACTAAGGAGTGGCTTCTGTCTGGCCACTCTACCATAAAGGCCTGGTTGGTGGAATGCTGCACAGATGGTTGTCCGTCTGGAAGGTCCTTGCATCTCCACAGAGAAACACTGGAGCTCTGTCAGAGTGACCATCGGGTTCTTGGTCACCTCCCCGACCAAGGCCCTTCCCTTCTCCCCCGATTGCTCAGTTTGGCCAGGCAGCCAGCTCAAGGTAAAGTCTCGGTGGTTCCAAACTTCTTCCATTTAAAAATTGGAGGCCACTGTGTATTTGGGGACCTTCAATGCTGCAGAAAGGTTTTGGTACCCTCCTCAGATCAGTGCCTTGACACAATCCTGTCTCGGAGATCTACACACAATTCCTTCGACCTCATGACTTGGTTTTTGCTCTGACATGCACTGTCAACTGTGGGACCTTATATAACCAGGAGTGCCTTTCCAAAGCATGTCCAATCTATTGAATTTACCACAGGTGAACTTCAATCAAGTTGTAAAAACATCAAGGATGATCAATGGAAACAGGATGCAACTGAGCTCTATTACGAGTCTCTGAATAGTTATGTAAATAAGGTATCGTTTTTTTAATACATTCAGAAAAAGGTCTAAAACGTGATGACAGTGTGGACATTGACTACACTGGCTCTTGTAATTATTTACGTGCATTTTAAAACCTACTGGGTGGCACAATAATGGCTTTCTAAACAACTATACTGGCAGTTGAGTTCCAATAGGTTGCTACATACCACTTGCATTCAGATTCTGGTATATACCCCTCCCTAAGGAATGTTTAGGCTCGCTGGGCTATATGACTAGGGTAATAGTGCACAGAATATACCTTAGGACTAGGTTCCCCAACTGGCGGCCCGCGGCTGAATCTGGCTGATGATCCTTGCCTTAGTCTCCTCCCTAGGATAATTTTTGACAAGTTCCAAACTAATCCTTCCAAGGCTCGGAATCCCAAAATCAGTCACAGAAGATAGACGGTTCATCACTGACAAGAGCTGACACCTCAGTCCAAAATGTCCATAGAATTCAAAGTTCTTCAACCAAGGGAATTGAAGAGATTCATTCTCCTGCACTTCTGTATACTTTTTAGCCAGTAGTTCTGAAAGTAGCACCCACGAGGCAAAGGTAGTCCTCAAAAATTGCATACGACATTACATATGTGCACCACATGCAAACAAAATGGAAAAGCTGTCTAACAAAAAAAAAATCCCGAAAAGAGATACTTTGGCAATGAGGCCATATATCTACTTCCCCAGATTCAGATGAAAATGTGGATACCAGTGTCCAGTATGAAGAAAGTTAGAGGTAGTTTCACGAGCCAATGCTAACTAGTGTTAATACAATTAATCCCAGCCATTGCGCTAATGCTAGTTAGCAATTGCGCTAGTTAGCAACTTCTTAGTCCTAGCGCAATTATCCACAAGTTAATCTGACTCTGGGGAAGTAGATAAATGGCATTGCCAAAATCCCAATTACCCCTTTAACTGAGCTTGGCATATCAATGAGAAATATCCTATCACAAGAAAGATAGTAAGTAGACATCCTACATCTACATTTTACTTCAAAATAACTTGGGTTGTGTCATTAATTCAGGGTGGTGTGGTTTTTGCTGAGCATGCCAATACATTTGATGAACAGGTTGTTTTGAATTACCCTTCCACCTCTGTAAATCTAAATATTTTTTTAATGGGAATGTTTTTTTTTTTTAGAATCTTTTGCACTAAAAAAATAATCGGACTGAGAAAATGCCTGATTAGATTTCAATCAGAGCCGTAGCAGGCCTGGTTTATTATGCAGTTGGTACTTGAGGGATCGCTGTCTGGACACACTCTGAATGCAAAGACAATCACGCCATTGTCGCTAAAGACTGAGCACCTCGGAGTTAAAAAGTTTTCTAGATCCAACTAAGCTTTTCAATAATTAGCGACATAAAAAAAGGGCCGGAATGCTTTGCTTGATGAATCCTTAAACGAGGTTCAATAAGTATTAACATCAGTCTGACCGCAAGTCCCAGCTGTGAAAAGTTTCCTTTAACCCCGGATCTGCTCATATTGATTTCTCCACAAGACAAACAAGTAGAGAGTTTCTATGGCTGGACAAGTGAACACTGGGCCTTGGAGGATATCCTGGGTTTGTGTAGGAATGTGGCAGTGCTGTTGCTAAATGTGCCAATGAGTAATACTTTCAGTTCAGTTTTCAGACTGACAGAACTTTTACTCATCATGTGACTAGCGCTAACTTGCATGACAAAGGATATGCTTGTGGCTATTGTTCCATACCTGAGCCTGCAACTTCAATGCCTACAGAAATGTGTCAAACAAGCCCATTCTCTAAGTGACTCAAAGCCTAGACAACTTCCAGGGCCACTGATATGAATGACAGAGTCACAGAGGGCATACAGCCATATGGAGGAGTGACAAATGATGTGATAGTGTTTTTGCAGTGGACAAGGGCACACAACAGCAGGCAGCATTGCATTGAAACGGGCCCGAAACTAGAGCAATAAGTTGCTGCCTCTGGCAGTAAATAACATTCAGCGTGTCTGCTTAGCAATGCGGAATACAATCAGAACCACCTGCCATAGAGGAGATGGCCTCCTAAAACGAGGCTGTACCCGTCAAGTGGACCGGTTTCGTATTAGAGAAGAGCATCAACATAATGCAGACTGTAAATTTTGATGGGTTTGCTTCTCCCCAGCGAGTGCTTTGGGTGTAATCCACAAGAGCCACCTGCTAGGCTGACAGTTGGTGCCCATTATTCCAGTCCAGAGGGTAAGCTAAACTCACTCCTGGCAGCCTGTTGAAGCCTGCTCCAAAAAAACACTGCCAGATTAGATGTTTTTCTGTCCAAGATTTGGGCTATCAAAGTTTTCCCAAAGTCAAAAGCTTACAACGATGATTGTAAAGAGTTAAATTGCTGTTCAATTTAAATGACTACTTGTCTGAATCCTAAGGTCAGCTACCAATCTGCTGTCTAAATCAAATGGCTGGATGACATCATATGGTCCGAAATTAACAAGATGAATTGCAAGTGCATCCTAACTTAATTT
Organism: Oncorhynchus nerka; assembly: GCF_034236695.1. Taxonomy (NCBI): domain Eukaryota; kingdom Metazoa; phylum Chordata; class Actinopteri; order Salmoniformes; family Salmonidae; genus Oncorhynchus; species Oncorhynchus nerka. Next base: position 18,671,859 of record NC_088418.1, read on the forward strand.
AGCATTTTCCTTTTGTAGACTCACTAGCACAACTAATTTATTCTTTACAAATCTTTTACTATATTGGATTACTAATATTGGATCACTAAAGACCATCAAAATATTTGGTACTCAGTCCTATAACTACCTTAAAAATATATGTACTTGAAATCAATGACAGGAAATAACCGTTTCAATAATTATAACCGAAGTTGGCTGACACGGCACACAACATTTGATCTTAACAAATGAGTCCGCCACATTGTAAGCAATTTATCCCTTACACCCCCTGGAAGGTCTTCTGGCCCAAGATTTGATTCTACATTGGATTAGTAGTCCTACTTTGCAACACGAGGCTCCTCCTACCTGTTGTGGTGGTGGTGGTGAAGAACCTGGCTGTGTCCTCTGTGACCCTCAATTGGCTTCTGTCACTACCCATGCTAGAGGTAGCTTTACTGGGAACAAGGCTGCTCTGCTGGCTGCTCCTGGACTCCAGGCAGAAGCCTGGCCTCCCTGCCTGAGGCAGCTCTGCTGATGCCGGCTTGGCTGGGGAGGTCTTGGCGTGTGGGAAGCGAGAGGTGACCGTCTTGGACTCATCATCGCTGTCAAAGCCAAAGGGGTCCTCAGAGATCTCATCTGAGAGTTTGGGCCTCTTGGGCTGTTCTGCCACCTCACTCCAATGGCCCGGGCGCTTGGAGCTCACCTTGGCCTTGTATGTCGTCTCGCCCCATTTGGTGCTGAGCGTTGCTCTCTTGTTGGACAGGACCTCATCAAACTTGGATGATGATGATCCATCGCCGCCCTTACGGCTGTAGGTTTTACCAAATCTCGATGTCATTGTGGCATCTGTTTCATATTCTCTGGGATGGACACAAAATATAAAATGCATTAGTTGCCGTCATCATAGGCCATTTCTCATCAACGCAATAACAATATTGTGGTTGAAATGTACTTTTACTGTAATGGAGGGCTAGAAGGGAGCGCTCTTTCCTCTCGTCTAAAACAAATATCCTCATGCTCCAAGGCAGTGATTGGGGACATTGCCCTGTGTAGGGTGCCCTCTTTCAGACGGGACGTTAAACAGGTGTCCTGCCTGTGGTCACTAAAGTGCCCATGGCACTTATGGTAAGAGTAGGGGTGTTAACCCCAGTGTCCTGGCTAAATTCCCAATCTGTCCACCTAATCATCCCCAGCTTCCAATTGTCTCATTCAGCTTCAAATGGGCATAGAATACAACCTTTGTGTCAACTAAGGACCCCTTACACTTCATGTCATTGTGTTGAGACAGCCTGCGGGACCAACAATTGTGTGAATAATAACACACAGCTTTAACTAGGGAATCAAAAGTTTCCAAGTGAGGTATGCTGCATTTTCTAGTTTAAATATGTAGTTGTGCAGTAAAAGTTAGGGAACCCTTGCGTTAGTGGGATCTTTATTATCAGCTTGAGTAAACTGAGACTACTGCCGCGTTAGCATACTAACCGGAACTAGAAAACTCGGAAATGTCCGACTTTCTGAATCGTTGAACGCAGCACGTGTATGACTACAACCAGTTAACAAGTCGCAGTTTCCTCGTTCCGATTAGCACTTTAATGCAGCATCAACTGCTCTGGATGTGGCTAACGCAATGTGTGTACAACTAGCTAACGTTAGCAACAATACACCACAATTAGCTTAGCCACTATACAGTTAGCTAGCTAAATCAATCAGCTGACGTTATTGAAGAAAATATAGGGTGTCTAGCAGCAGTACATAGAAGCAACGTTAACGTCATCTAACTAGCCTCGATAATATCATGATATTGACCTAGGGAGTTGTAGTATTAATTTAGTGTTGATACCAAAACAGACCCATATGGCGAGCTAGCTAGTTGCAACGTTAGCTAGCTAACCAACTTAGCCATTAACGTCGTGTGAGAGTGCGCTGGCTAGCTACAGTTAGCTAAATAACGCCAACGCCATCTGCAAAAAGTTAAACGTCCTGTGCGTTGTTCATTAATATAATGATAGTTGGCTAACACTAACATAATTTAGTCATCACATTATCGTTGTGGCTAGAAAGTGAGGAAAAAACAATTTAGCTAGCTAAGTATAGTAACGAAATAGCTACTTGGCTAGTTAGCTATCAGGTTAGTATCAACAGACGAAACATGATTGACGAACATCCACTTTTCACATTGATTTGAAGGTTTAAAGTAGTTTGAAAATCACTGTATATTTCATAAAACGTAAGTGAATACAACCATACAACAGCCTCACTTACTAGGTGCGCGAAAAGACCGAACCACTCAACAACACTCCGAAGGCGTCCGCTTCCCGCAGCAGATTGGGCCTCCCTTACAATATAAACAAGGCTAAATTGCCTGTAGTAATGAAAGCTAGAGGACAGTCAACAACTACACAAAGTCCTGTGTTTTTTGTGTAACAAAGTTATTTTGATAATGTTGGTTTTACGTCTGATATATTCCCTTTTTGAAGCTATCTCAAACTCAATTGTCTCCTCCTGTGTTACACCGATGGCTTGCATTCGGGTTCCCCCTCCCTTTCGCTTCCAACCGCACTGTCACCTAGCCGCTAGTACACTGTGGTCCAATCAGGAAGCTACATATTTGGATGTGACAGTGAACTAGCGCTGCGAAGCAGTATTCTTCGTTGTGATTGGTTCAAAAGCCGACAAGACCAAACACCTTCGCATTTCATTGGACTGTTGGTGAGAGGCGTCCTCTTTGGGGGGTGTCGAAGCCGTTCATATATCGCTCATTCAGTGGTTGAAGCTCTTGGAATGTAAATAAATGTGCAAACTGAAGGCAAATTGTGTGCTGAAATGAATAATAAATCAATCAATAAAATTGCATTTATATTGTACATCTGACTAGGTGCTGGCCAATATCCCAAAGGAACAATTAGCCAAGAAAAACAAAAGTTGAAGACCTTGAAATAAATAAATTAGGCCCATATCTATGGATTTCACATGAATGGAATACAGTCTGGATGCAGTTTATCACAGTGCCATCCGCTTTGTTACTAAAGCACCTTATACCACCCATCACTGCGACCTGTATGCTTTAGTCGGCTGGCCATCGCTACATATTTGTCGCCAGACCCACATTGTCCATAGCTAATGCTTGCCCATACCCTAACCCCACCACCACCATGGGGCACTCTGTTCAAAATGTTGACATCCGCAAACTGCTCACCCACACAATGCCACACATGTGGTCTGCAGTTGTGAGACTGGTTTGGACATACTGCCAAATTCTCTAATACAACATGGTAGAGAAATTAACATTTAATTCTCTGACAACAGCTCTGGTGTTGTCAGAGCTCTCCCTCAAAACTTGAGATATCTGCAAGTGCTGTTATTGTAAAGTGTAAACGTCTAGGAGCAACAACAGCTCAGCTGCGAAGTGGTAGGCCACACAAGCTCACAGAACGAAATGACAGAGTGCTTCTACATCTGCATTGCTTTCTGTTTGGGGTTTTAGGCTGGGTTTCTGTATAGCACTTTGTGACATCGGCTGGTGTAAAAATGGCTTTATAAATCTGTGGCATTGTGTTGTGTGACAAAACTGCTAATTTTCGAGTGCCTTTTATTGGCCCCAGCACAAGATGCACCTATGTAATGATCATGCTGTTTATTCAGCTTCTTGATATGTCACACCTGTCAGGTGGATGGATTCTCTTGGCAAAGGAGAAAAGCTCACAAACAGGGATGTAAACACATTTGTGCACAAAATTTGACAGAAAATATATTTTTGTGCAAATTAAAAATTTCTGGAATCTTTTATTTCAGCTCATGTTTACATGTTGCGTTTGTATTTTTGCTCAGTGTAAAATGAAAGCCACTGGGATTGTTTGAGTGGTAAGGTGAAAGCAAACGACTGTAGATGAAAGCCGGGGAGGTGCATCTGCGACAGGCGAAAGTTGGACACGAATGTAGTTTTCCAACAGCAAGGCTTAGGTCAACATGGCAATATTGCCATTGTTCATACAAGTTGTTCTTTATAATGTCTAATTAAAAATGTCTCTAACCTGCATATCACACACTCATGAACTGAAATCATACATGTGTTCATTGTACAATCAGACTCAAATATTACATTCATTTGTATATAGGCTTTTAACTGTATGAATTACGTAGGTTCCTGTTTCAGTCATGTCTTTGGTGACATTCAATTGGGTCAAACAAAAACTCCCTAATGACTGATTAACAATAGAGCCTCCGACAATGCAAGCAAGGCTGCAGGCGGAAGTTTGGTGAAGAGCAACTGCAGAAACTTGGAGTCGACTGCAGTCAAAACTTGATGATCTTTGATCACATCATTTCTGTAAAGTTCATGCAGTCATCATGTAAGTCAGACAATTTTTATCCCCATAATGCAACACACGTTGAAAGGCGGTGACCATTTTGAATAACGTGATATGCACAAATGTGCTCAAAATAGGGAAGACCATAGTCCAAGACCCCTAGAGGGCGGCGTTCTTCCTGATGTGGTATACAGCCCCACAGTGGAGGTGTCATAATAACCATATAACCTAGCAGTCAAACAGGGAAATAGTTCCAATTGTTTTTCCACCATTCATTTTTCCCATAGGGGATTTATGAAAGACTTAAAATAAGGGCTGTGTTTCTGTAGGCTTACCCTGGCGTGATGTGTTGATAACCATTTTTACTTTCACCTCCAAAACACATAAATTCCCCTTACCTCAACGTTTTGTCATGCTGACATGAATTGACTAGGTGGATGAGTTCTTTCAAATAATTCACAAATGTTAAAGCTTAAAAATTCTACACAGCACCACTTACGATTGGGAATAATTAGCACTGTGACAACCAACCCTAAAAGACAACCAAGCTGGTCCCCCCTAGCCTGAGCATCTGCTAGTGTGCACTATGGATGGATCCTCACTATCATCTGGTATTCATCTGGGATTAATGCGCTCCCGGCGACCAGTTCATACATAAAGCGCCCTCCATTCAGGCTGCAAAGGCGCTGAGTTCCTCCTTAACTCAATTTCAATCCAATGGCTTGTCGGTGGAAAATAAATTGGGGAAATATGCATACTGTCTTAATAGAACACAATTTTCCACCACCATTTTGGGATTTTCTGACCATTTACAGATGTTGCACACCGCATGAGTCTGTTGTTTACCCCCTGTTGTTTACCCCCCACCATCAGGAAGTAGCATTAGCCCTCCTAGCATGGTGGTGGAAAATAGTGTTTTATTAAGACAGAATGCATATTTTCCACTTTTATTTTCCACTGACAAGTTAACAAACTGACGCCTTCGCAGCCTTCCTTCTTCTTCTTCTTCTTCTATTTGTTGCGGTTTAAACTGGAGTACAACTCCCTTATACTTTGTTGAAAAGACATCCAATTTGTCATTTGCATTACCAGAGCGACTTACCTTTACAAGACATCCAGTGGAACAGCCACTTTACAATACATCTAGGTCTTTTATACTTATCCTATCCTGTAAAAGACATCTAACATCTAACACTACACTTAAAATTCATATAAAATGAAATTAACAAAACAAATGAACACTACTCCACTAATTAAATGTATTTATTCCTACCTCATGCCATCATCCTGAAAGGATGGTACATCACCACTTAACACACCCTGTAACTCTTCTGATGTCAAGTCTCACACACCCAAATGCCTCTCTGCAGCTTCCACCACAACCTCAATTTTCTGGGACTTTCGTTCCATCCCTGCAGTACAGTTGATAACCATTGCTATAAAAGCTAAAAATCCAATCTTACTGAAACTTATATAACGTTTTGGCCTATCCCTCTACACTGAGATATCTCTACTACTCTCACCACTCTTCCCCCTTAACCCATCGTCCTCTACTTTCCCCACTGCCTCGGCATATGACAACTTCTGCACTACTCTACCTGCCTCTCTCACACGGGACATTTCTGATCCCCAGCTCCATGGGCACCCCTACAATTAACACATTCCACTACTTTCCCAAATACTACACATTCCTTTGTCTCATGCCCTTCTGCACACTTTTCACACCTTAGACCCTCCCTCCTACACACTGCTGCCACAGGCCCATAAGCTTGACACCTGTCATGTATTCAGCACATACGCTAGTACAGGATAACTTATATAACCAAACTTCACTTTGTCGGTCAAAGACTCTTCAAAACTCAAAAGAACAGACAATGACTCTTCTGTTTCCCTACTCTCGCCACCCTGTTTGCCTCACATCAAACGACGAGCACCACATACACAGGGAATCTTTCCCTTCAGCTGGTCAACTTTTAAATTTACTACTACCCCAGTTATCACTCCTTCCATTGGTGCCCTTTTCTTGAGAGGAAAACAATGAACTTTTCTTGCCCCCGTTTGTTTTACTCCGAGCGCCTTCTCCCTCTGACCAACAGAAACACAAACAATTATCACTAGACCACTTCTGGTTACCCTCACCGATTCCACATTACCCAATTATTTTTTCACCCACCATGAAACCACAAATGGATCAGCCAAAAGGCAAGAGTCCAATTTTTCCATAAACTTCACTCCTACTGTCACAGACTCATCTTTTTCCTGACACTCTGTGCATACCTCGGTCCCTGATAACTTCACCACACCTACCACTTCCGATACTTCACCCTCATTCACTTTGTCACGTCTTCTACCGAAGTTGGTCCCTCTCCTTGTTCTGGCGGTGTTCGGCGGTCGACGTAATCCGGTCTTCTAGGCATCACCGATCCATTTTTCATGTTCCATTTGTTTTGTCTTGTTTTCACACACACCTGATTTCAATTCCTTAATTACATGTTGTATATTTTCCCTCTGTTTCCCCCATGTCCTTGTCAGGAATTGTTTATTGTAAGTACTTGTACTACTGGTGCGCTACGGGTTTTGTAGCCATGTGTTTGTTGTTTTGTATGCTTTTAGTTTTATATATTAAACTGCTCCGGCTATTCACCAAGTTCTGCTCTCCAGCGTTTGACTTCCCTGCCACCAGTTACGCACCCCTTACAGAATTCCCGACCACTTATGGAGTCAGCAGGAATAGATGCCCCTGGTATAGGGGTCGAGGAGGGCATCCAGGAGTAAGCGAAAGTAATCCACCATCTCGGCGCCATCATGGATCAAGTTATCCAGACCCTGGACCGTTGGGAGAGACAGGGAGGTCCTCCAGCGCCTTCAACAACGCAACCCGCACCTCCACTACTCACTCCCCCTGCAACCGGTCCCAGTGGGATGCGTCTTGCCATTCCCGGGGAGTATGATGGGACGGCAGCACGGTGCCAGGGTTTCCTGTTACAGCTGGACCTATACCTGGGCACCGTTTACCCGGCTCCCTTGGGAAGGGAGAGGGTGACGGCCCTCATCTCATGCCACTCAGGGAGAGCTCTGGAGTGGGCCAAAGCCGTGTGGGGGAGAAGGAGATGCGGCGTTGGAGGACTTCACAGAGTTCACCTGTCTTCGACCACCCGCCCAAGGGTAGAGAGGCGGTGAGCGCCTCTTCCAGCTGAGGCAGGAGACGAGGAGTGCCCAGGAGTTTGCCGTGGAGTATAGGACCCTGGCTGCAGATGCAGGATGGAATGACAGGGCCCTGATCGACCACTACCATTGCAGTCTGCGCGTGGACGTCCGTCGGGAGTTGGCCTGCAGAGACACCACCCTCACGTTGGATCAGCTGGTGGACCTGTCCATCCGGCTGGACAACCTGCTGGCTACCCACGGACGTTAAGATCGGGGTCTGGTGGTTCCATCCCCTCGCACCCCCTCTCCTGAACCTATGGAGCTGGGAGGGGCGGTGCGTAGGGAGACCGGAAGGGGTTCCAGTTCGTGCACCATCTGTGGCTGCAGAGGGCACACTGCCGGTCGGTGCCAGGTTGGTCCCTCTGGGAGTCGAGGCAGCAGGCAGGGCACTCTGGCGTCACCCCAGGTGAGTCTGCACCACTCCTGTCCAGAGTCCTCTGTTGTCCAACTGTTTGTATCTGTTTGTTTTCCTGATTTGTATTTATTTATTTATTTTCCCCGGATTCCCAGCATAAGGCGCTCGTCGATTCAGGCGCAACTGGGAATTTTATTGTCAGAGCGCTCGCTCTTTTTTTTCTTTTTTTTTAGGGGGTGGATCAGCTTAATATTGTGGAAAGAATGTTGCTTCCAATGTAATTGTCTGCATCATTTCCAATCCCCCATTTTTTTTGTAAATATATTTTTCCATACACATGTACCTACACAGTGGGGAGAACAAGTATTTGATACACTGCCGATTTTGCAGTTTTCCTACTTACAAAGCATGTAGTACACTTCAGCATAGGTACACTTCAACTGTGAGAGACGGAATCTAAAACAAAATTCCAGAAAATCACATTGCATGATTTTAAGGCATTAATTTGCATTTTATTGCATGACAAGTATTTGATCACCTACCAACCAGTAAGAATTCCGGCTCTCACAGACCTGTTAGTTTTTCTTTAAGAAGGTCTCCTGTTCTCCACTCATTACCTGTATTAACTGCACGTGTTTGAACTCGTTACCTGTATAAAAGACACCTGTCCACACACTCAATCAAACAGACTCCAACCTCTCCACAATGGCCAAGACCAGAGAGCTGTGTAAGGACATCATGGATAGAATTGTAGACCTGCACAAGGCTGGGATGGGCTACAGGACAATAGGCAAGCAGCTTGGTGAGAAGGCAATACTGTTGGCGCAATTATTAGAAAATGGAAGAAATTCAAGATGACGGTCAATCAGTCAGTCGGTCTGGGGCTTCATGCAAGATCTTACCTCGTAAGATGATCATGAGGAAGGTGAGGGATCAGCCCAGAACTACACGGCAGGAGCTGGTCAATGACCTGAAGTGAGCTGGGACCACAGTCTCAAAGAAAACCATTAGTAACACACTACGCCGTCATGGATTAAAATCCTGCATCACACGCAAGGTCCCCCTGCTCAAGCCAGCGCATGTCCAGGCCCGTCTGAAGTTTGCCAATGACCATCTGGATGATCCAGAGGAGGAATGGGAGAAGGTCATGTGGTCTGATGAGACTCCACTCACCGTGTCTGGAGAAAGAAGAAGGATGAGTACAACCCCAAGAACACCATCCCAACCGTGACGCATGGAGGTAGAAACATTATTCTTTGGGGATGCTTTTCTGCAAAGGGGACAGGACGACTGCACCGTATTGAAGGGAGGATGGATGGGGCCATGTATCGCGAGATCTTGGCCAACAACCTCCTTCCCTCAGTAAGAGCATTGAAGATGGGTCGTGGCTGGGTCTTCCAGCATGACAACGACCCAAAACACACAGCCAGGGCAACTAAGGAGTGGCTCCGTAAGAAGCATCTCAAGGTCCTGGAGTGGCCTAGCCAGTCTCCAGACCTGAACCCAATAGAAAATCTTTGGAGGGAGCTGAAAATCCATATTGCCCAGCGACAGCCCCGAAACCTGAAGGATCTGGAGAAGGTCTGTATGGAGGAGTGGGCCAAAATCCCTGCTGCAGTGTGTGCAAACCTGGTCAAGAACTACAGGAAACGTATGATCTCTGTAATTGCAAACAAAGGTTTCTGTACCAAATATTAAGTTCTGCTTTTCTGATGTAACAAATACTTATGTCATGCAATAAAATGCTAATTAATTTCTTAAAAATCATACAATGTGATTTTCTGGATTTTTGTTTTAGATTCCGTCTCTCACAGTTGAAGTGTACCTATGATAAAAAATTACAGACCTCTACATGCATTGTAAGTAGGAAACACTGCTGATTTTGCAGGTTATCAAATACTTATTCTCCCCACTGTATATACTGTACATACACATACCTATATAGACATACATACTTTAAAAAAAGAATATACCTTTATTATTATTCCTCGCAAACCCTACTGCCGATCCCCCAATTGGAGTAAACTAATAAACACTTCTGCTTCTACCTTCAATTTATGCATCTTATACACATTTTACAGACACAGTCTACTTTACAATAGTTCTCTCTTGTTTGTTCTTAGTCCTTCCTCTATTTCTGATGTCCATCCAGTTTGATTTCTATTTGTAACTATGCTATTTCACAACAGTTCTGAACCTATATACATTTTACAGATCCGGTATGTTTTACATTGTTTATCTTGTTATTAGTCCCACCCTTCAGCTCCATTCAACCCCTCCCATCTGTCTCTCAACATCATCCATTTTGGATTTCTATTTGCCATATATTTTTCAACTGTGCTGTGATGTTTCACAAAATAATTGAAACTTCCTATTCTCATAGCTTCTACAGATTATTTTTAATTTACAAACATTTTTGCTAAAATAATGATTATATTATTGATTGATTATGGCTTTTCAAATCACCCAGTATTGCTATCTGTAGCGTTAGTTCTAGGCAAATGTTGCAATTCATCAGCCATTCCTGGACCTGTGACCAAAAACTAGCTACATATGGACAATACCAAAATAAATGATCTAATGACTCTGCCTCCTCACAGCAGAATCTGCAGAGCTGGGAAGATTGTATCCCCCATACTGTATATATAACATTCTATTAGTTGCAAGAATTTTGTATAGTAATTTAAATTGAAAAATTGTGAATCCGGCGTTGTTGTGAGTATCAATTCATAAACCATGTGCCATGGTAATGGGTACATCGAAAATCTCTTCCCAACTATTTTGCAATTTATATGGCACAGCTGTCAGTTTTTTGGTCCTTAAATGAAATTGGTATATGTTTTTATTTATCATACTTTTCTTTAACCATTTATGTTCTTTAATACAGGGCCATCCTTACTTTTTTCCCCTTCTACTTCCCTCTTCCATTTTTGTGGTAATGCTGCAATTAATTGGTTGTAATTTTGGGTAGAGCAGACATTTCCATATGTCTGTGTTAGCTGCATGTGTGACATAACTCCACCAGTCCTATTTATGATATCATTCACTAAAATTATACATTTTTAAAAAATGTATTCGATAAATTAATTAGTATATTTGAATTTAACCACAATATTTGTTGTACTATTTGTTCCGTCCTTTCAGGTGGATTAAACTGAAATTGCAACCAACTTTCTAAGGATTGTTTAAAAAATAAAGATATTTTGGACATTATTTCCTTTTCAAACAACCGAAAGTGAGCCGGTGTAATCTGAATAAAGGGGAAAAGGCCCTTCCTGAATATAGGATGAGACATTCGTACCAATTGACTAGAGAACCAGTTTGGATTTAAGTATAACTTTTGTATGACTGATGCCTTTAGTGAGAGGTCTAATGCTTTAATATTTAATCATTTCTGCCCACCGAATTCATATTCGTTAAATAAATAGGCCCTTTTAATTTTATCTGGCTTGCCGTTCCAAATAATATTGAATATTTTTTGGTTCATATAATTTAACAAGCAGGTCACTAGGTGTAGGCAAAACCATAAGCAAATAGGTAAACTGTGATATTACTAAAGAGTTAATCAGGGTGATTTTTCCACAAATAGACAGGTATTTTCCTTTCCATGGTAGCAAGATCTTATCGATTTTTGCTAACTTTCTATAAAAATGTATTGGAGTGAGATCATTTCTTTCTTTTGGGATTTGTATACCGAGTATGTCCACATCTCCATCAGACCATTTAATTGGTAAACTACATGGTAATGTAAAATGTGCAATTTTTAGTGATCCAATACGTAATATGGTACATTTATTATAATTTGGTTTTAATCCAGAGAGGATAGCAAAAGTATCTAGATCCTCTAAGAGGCCGTGGAGAGAATCTAATTGTGGTTTTTAAAAAAGCATGAATCATCAGCGTACAATGACACCTTAGTTTTTAAGCCACGGATTTCTAATCCCTTAATATTATTGTTTGATCTAATCTTAGCAGCTAACATTTCAATGGCGATAGTGGACAACCTTGTTTTACTCCTCTAGATAGTTTTAAACTTTCTGAGATGTAGCCATTATTTACTATTTTACACCTAGGGTTACTATACATAACCTTAACCCATTTTATAAGAGATTCCCGAAAATTGAAATGTTCTAGGCATTTATATATAAACTCCAGTCGTACTTTATCAAAGCCTTTTCTAAATCAGCTATGAAAACCAGGCCTGGTGTCCCCAATATTTCATAGTGTTCTATTGTTTCCACTACTTGTCTTATATTATCTCCAATGTATCATCCATGTAAAAAACCTGTCTGATTAGGATGAATAATATCTGACAATACTTTTTTAATTCTATGTGCCAAGCATTTTGCTAGGATTTTTGCACCACAACACTGAAGTGTAAGAGGTCTCCAATTGTTTAAAATGGACTGGATCTTTATATATACCACTTGGGTCCTGTTTCAGTAATAATGATATCAGACCTTCTTGTTGCGGTGTCTGATAATCTACCATTTATATAGGAGTGGTTAAAACAAGCCAATAATGGTCCTTTGAGTATACCAAAAAAGTTTTGTATACTTCCACTGGTATGCCATCCATCCCTGGAGTTTTCCCATCCTTAAAGGCCCCAATTGCCTCAAGCAGTTCCTCCTCTGTAATTTGGCCTTCACATGAGTCTTTCTGTACAGATATTAATTTTACATTATTATTAGGAAAAAAATCCATACAATTAGTTTCAGTTAGTGGAGATGGAGGAGCCTGAAATTAAAACATATTCTTAAAGTACTTCCTCTTTCAAAATATCATTAGGTGAATCATGCGTGACTCCATCATTTGTAACAAGCTTTAATACTTTTTTTTTGTGATAGCATTTCTATATTGAAGATTGAAAAATAATTTGGTGCATTTTTCCCCATATTCCATCCAGTTCGCTTTATTATTATAATATATATATTATAATATATTACACTGGATCTTTCTTGAATAATTTCCTCCATTTCTTTTTGTTTTTCCTCTAACTTATTCTGTGCCTCTATGGTACCGTTTTTATTGCTATCTGACTGTACCGTTAGTCCTTCAATTTCCTTTGTTAATATGGACTCTTTTGATCTAAATTGCTTTTGTTTTATAGATGAGTACTGAATTGCATGGCCTCTAAAGGCACATTCAAGTGTCCCATACAGTAAGGGGATCTGCTGTACCTATGTTATGTCTGAAAAAGTCAATTATAAATTCTTCTGTCCTAGTTCTAAACAATTTAATCTAGTAGGCTTTGATTACATTTCCAATGTCCTCGCCCACGTGGAAATTCTGTAAGAGTAATATATATTATGTGATGATCCGGCCGCATTCTGTCCCCTATCAACATTTTTTAAACTTTTGGTGCCAAAGAGAATGGTATAAGAAAGTAGTCAAGGCGACTAGCCATGTATATCTCACTAGGTCAGGGTATTTAAGTCTCCATATATCCACTAATTCCAATATATCCATGACATTCATGGTTTCCTTAAGTGTCTGAGGGTGATAGTTTGTAGTGTGATTTCCTTTCCGGTCCATAGAGGTATTTAAGACCATATTAAAATCTCTCACCATAATAATAGAGTCTAGTGTTGCTTGTAGAGTTGATAAATTATTATATATATTTTCAAAGAAGCTTGGATCATCATTATTCGGACCGTATAGGTTAATAGGCCATATCTGTTTATTGTCCAATAACATATTTAAAATAATCCATCTACCTTGAGGGTCTGTTTGGACAATTTTCACATTTGGATCAAAACTGTTAATTTAAACCATCACACCTTTTGAATTTCTTTGCCCATGGGAGAAGTATATTTTGCCCCGCCAGTTCTTTTCCACAAAACTTCATCTACAACTGTTGAATGGGCTTCCTGTAAACAATATATTTTATATTCCTTCTCTTTTAGCCAGGTAAATACTGATTGTCTTTTCTTATTATCTGCTAGGCCATTACAATTGTAACTGGCTATACTTATTTCACCACAACTTTCAATTCTTTTTATCAAAATATATGTTTGTAAACGTACCATTAAAAAGTAACATGATGATTGAGTGTCTATATAGCTGTACCATGATCTTTGCATTTCTACTAAGTAAACCTCCAATTGGTCCCTACTATTCCACCCGCTAAAAGCCCTCCTCATCCCGAGTTGGGTTGTCATCCCAATGCCCGGCAGACCACCCTCGACCCCCTGTATCCCATAACCGACTGGGATCCATCCTTTGAAAGGATCACACAATGCCATTTACCGAATTGAAGTAGATTAACTGCCAAATGCATTTCCATCGCCCTCACCTCGATTTGTATTATATATAGCTGTGCATCATCCTCTATTGTCCCTAACATATTTTACTCCTTCGCAACACTTGTGAGATACACACATACACCCACACACCCACACACACTCAACCCATACCCCCACACAACCATAAGCTCACTTACTCAACAATTGCACCACCCCAGAGCCCAACTCAAGATAGGTCTTGATTTACAAATGCACTTGCAGTTGCAGCTGCATGAGAAGGCCTGCAAAACCGCACAAAAAATAGGCAAAATTTGAGAGATTTTATTTACCATTGTCACATCCTAGATGATGGAGGTCAAATGTACACCTTTCCCTGAAACACCCACAATACGGTCACCCGTATTGACCATATACCCAAGCATCTCCATGCAGTCCGACTTTGATTCTGTGCCACTAGGGTCACAATAATATACCCCCTCTCTGAATGTCTGAGTGTGACCCCCTCCCCATGGGTTACTGCAGCTAGTGTTGCCAGCACTGCCACTGCCTGGGTGGGGGAACCCCACCGGAATCCCCACCGGCTAGGTACAAGGTCATCAAGGTTCTCATTAGCAGCTTTGAGAATTTCCTTGTGTAGTATGCTCTACCTTTAGGGGGCTTTGGCTTTGCAGGACCAACCCTGCCAAGCAGGCTCAGAATCTTGAGGGGGCAGTGCTGCTCTTGGTCTCTGACCATCATTTTGGCTGCATACAGACCGCTTACAGCATGCACATAAAACAGTTAGGGACTTCTCCTGAGTCTCTGGGTCATTCAGGTGTGTGTCTAGGGTATAGGGTCATGGACCGTACCATTAAAATACGATCATAAATAAATAATTAGATATAATTTATTTTAAAAATGTAGTTCCCTATGATAGGACAATAACAAATCAAATGTATCATCTATTTTAAAACTGTTCCACCATGATAGGACAATAAATAAATAAGACGTATAATTCATTATAAAAGTATATCCATCATCTGAACAATATTGAAAGCTCTCTCATACCCCGGCCCACAGCAATACATTGGCTCTGGGATATGCAACCATTTCATTACTCACTCACTCAACTTTCCAAATATAACAAATAAAAATAAACACACACCACACCATCCACACATACTGTGCCTTCTGTTTACATAGTTTTTATCTTCACTATGTTGAATTAGTGCTTGTGTGTTCAATTAGTTATATGTGAATATACAGTATATATAGAAAAGCTATATTTGTTTTATTGTATTGTTACAATCCATAACCGGGCTAGAATTGTGTTTATTTTCCTCATCTATGAGAACTTTGTAATTTTTAAAATAACCATGGAGTAGTCTTTGTGTCTCTGAACAACTGGTTATCAATATATAGTTTATCAACGACGAGAGCTACTCGTTTCGCTTTTAATCTATTTTCTTTGAAAATTGGATACAGAACTTCTGCAATTCTGCCGTTCTGCAATTTCCTTCGGAAACTGATCATTCATGCCAATTTTGGTCCTAGCAAGTCTTTTACCCAGGCTTTTAACCAATATTTTATCTTTAAATTAAGCAAATTTGGCAACGATTGGGCGTTCATACCTTTGGCCTCTCTGTCCGAAGCAGTGTACACGTTCAATATGGATTTTGCCGACAACTTGGCGTGGGATCTGAAGCGCTGTAAGGAGGAACTCTCTAACTACAGATTCAGGAACTTCTCCTTCTTTCTCCTGGATACCTGTAAGTACCAGATTCTCTCTCATTGATCTAGTTTGTATGTCCAGTAAGGCTTCCCTCAGAATGGTGTTCTCCTTTTTAATTTAATTCATTTTGGTTTCAATCTTATTGACTGTCCCTTTTAGCTTGTGTGTTTCCTTCTCCAATGTCGCAGCTTTTTCATCACTCATCTCGAGGCTTGCCTTCAACTCTTTTACATCCTTACTAACTAATTCAAGTATACCCCGTTTGTCATTTATTGATTTGAATTAACAGATCGGTTTCGACCTTTACCATTCCCAGTAGTGAAAATATTAAATCGTCTCTGTCTGTAGAAGAGTCACGTTTCCGTTTTGAAATCAGTTCCCCTGTCTTACTCTCCGTCATGTTTGGGTGTTGCTTGTTTTCGTAATATTTGTCGATAAATGTCTCTAGTCTTAAGATTTGTGATGTGTTATTATCCAGATTGAAGGTTATCATCCACCAGATTATGTAGTGCTAATATTTTAGTCTTCCCTGGTTGGATCGTCATGACCCCACCATTTCATGGCAACAGAGGGCTCTTGCAGGGTGGTCGCAAGAGTGCTCAGGGAGGTGTGTAGGGGTTTCCGTTGGTGCTACTACGGTGGAAAGTCCAGACCAGGTCTCCACTGTGCGATCACCCCCAACTATGCCGATTTGGCTCTTGCCTTCTGTAAAAAGAAGGCGACTCAATTACCCCCCATCGATGGGGGCTTTGTGCGATAAATCTCCTGGTGACTCCTGAGAAGTGCAGCGTCTACGCGTATCCTCTGTCACAGGAGGAGACGGTGGCTATGGAGACATATGTCTCCGAATCCCTGCGTCAGGGGTACATTTGGTCCTCCACTTCACCTGTCTCCTCAAGTTTCCTTTTTGTGAAGAAGGATGGAGGTCTGCGCCCGTGCATTGATTATCGAGGTCTCAATCAAATCACAGTGAGGTACAGTTACCCGCTACCTCTTATCGCCATGGCGATTGATTCAATGCACTGGGGTGTGCTTCTTCACAAAACTGGATCTCAGGAGCGCATACCACCTGGTGCGTATCCGGGAGGGAGACGAGTGAAAGACGACGTTTAGTACCACCCCAGGGCATTATGAGTACCTCGTCATGCAGTACGGGTTAATGAATGCTCTATCAGTCTTCCAATCCTTTGTAGATGAGATTTTCAGATACCTGCAGGGTGTAGTGGTGTATATTGATGACATTCTGATATACTCCGCTACACGCGCCGTACATGTGTCTTTGGTGCGCAGGGTACTTGGATGACTGTTGGAGCATGACCTGTACATCAAGGCTGAGAAATGCCTATTCTTTCAGCAAGCCGTCTCCTTCCTAGGGTATCGCATTTCCACATCAGGGGTGGAGATGGAGAGTGAACACATTTCAGCCGTGCGTAATTGGCCGACTCCCACCACGGTAAAGGAGGTGCAGCGATTTTTAGGGTTTGCCAATTACTACCTGAGATGTATCTGGTGTTTTGGTCAGGTGGCTGCTCCCATTACCTCACTGCTGAAGGGGGGTACTGTACGTCTGTAGTGGTCAGTTGAGGCGGGCAGGGCTTTTGGGCAACTAAGGGCTCTGTTTACATCGGCACCCGTGCTGGCCCATCCTGATCCCTCTTTGGCGTTCATAGTGGAGGTAGACACATCCGAGGCTGGGATAGGAGCGGTGCTCTCTCAGCGCTCGGGTACGCCACCGAATCTCCGCCCCTGTGCCTTCTTCTTGAATAAGCTCAGCCCGGCAAAGCAAAACTATGATGTGGGGGACCGGGAGCTGTTGGCTGTCATCAAGGCTTTGAAGACATGGAGACATTGGCTAGAGGGGGCTAAACACCCTTTTCTCATCTGGACTGACCACAGGAATCTGGAGTACATCCGGGCAGCAAGGAGACTGAACCCTCGCCAGGCAAGGTGGGCCATGTTTTCACCTGTTTTGTTTTTACCCTTTCGTACAGACCAGGTTCCCAGAACGTTAAGGCAGACTCACTGTCCCAGCAGTATGACAGAGGAGCGGCCCATGGATCCTACCCCCATACTCCCTGCCTCTTGCTTGGTGGCGCCGGTAGTGTGGGAGCTGGACACAGACATTGAGCGGGCGTCACGTGCAGAGCCCGCTCCCCCTCAGTGTCCAGCTGGGCGTCTGTACATTCCGTCTGCTGTACGCGACCGGCTGATCTATTGGGCCCACATGTCACCCTCCTCTGGTCATCCTGGGATCGGTCGGACGGTACGCTGTCTTAGTGGGAAGTACTGGTGGCCCACTTTGGCTCAGGATGTGAGGGTTTATGTTTCCTTCTGCTCGGTGTGCACCCAGTGTAAGGCTCCTGGGCACCTGCCCAGAGGTAAGTTACAACCCTTACCCATTCCACAACGGCAGTGGTCACACCTGTCGGTGGATTTCATAACCAATCTTCCACCTTCACAGGGTAACACCACGATCCTGGTCGTTATGGATCGTTTATCTAAGTCCTGTCGTCTCCTCCCTTTGCCCGGTCTCCCTACGGCCCTACAGACTGCGGAGGCCCTGTTTACTCACGTCTTCCGGCACTATGGGGTTCCTGAGGATATAGTGTCTGATCGGGCTCCTCAGTTCACGTCGAGGGTCTGGAGGGCGTTCATGGAACGTCTGGGGGTCTCTGTCAGCCTTACCTCAGGTTTTCACCCTGAGAGTTAACCAGGATGTGGGTAGGTTTCTGAGGTTTTACTGCCAGGACCTGCCAGGG
Organism: Oncorhynchus nerka; assembly: GCF_034236695.1. Classification (NCBI taxonomy): domain Eukaryota; kingdom Metazoa; phylum Chordata; class Actinopteri; order Salmoniformes; family Salmonidae; genus Oncorhynchus; species Oncorhynchus nerka. The sequence continues at coordinate 18,690,422 of NC_088418.1, forward strand.
GAGTGGGCAGTGTTCGTGCCCTGGTCAGAGATAGCCCAGAACTCACTCCGCCACTCCTCCACTAACCTCTCTCCTTTCCTGTGTGTATTGGGGTATCAGCCGGTTCTGGCTCCTTGGCATCAGAGTCATACGGAGGCTCCTGCGGTGGATGACTGGTTCCGGCGCGCGGAGGAAACATGGGACGCCGCCCTTGTCTATCTTCAGCGTCACCGCAGTAAGGCCCCGATGTTCGCACTGGGGGACCGGGTCTGGCTCTCGACCCGAAACCTGCCCCTCCGCCTGCCCTGCCAGAAGCTGGGTCCACGGTTTGTGGGGCCATTTAAATTCTTGAGGAGAGTGAACGAGGTATGTTATAGGTTACAACTTACCCCAGATTACCGCATTAACTCCTCGTTCCATGTGTCTCTCCTCAGGCCGGTGGTGGCTGGCCCGCTCCAGGAATCTGAGGTGCGAGAGGTTCCTCCGCCCCCTCTGGACATTGAGGGGGCCCCGACGTACTCCGTTCGATCCATCCTGGATTCGAGACGTCGGGCGAGGGGCCTTCAGTACCTCGTGGACTGGGAGGGGTACGGTCCGGAAGAGAGATGCTGGGTTCTGGAGGAGGACGTGTTGAACCCTTCTATGCTGCGGGATTTCCACCGTCTCCTTACGTATCATCCTGCACCTCGCCCTCCGGGTCGTCACCGAGACCGGTGTCGGCACGCTGCTGGAGCCGCGCGTCAAGAGGGGGTACTGTCACGACTTCTGCCGAAGTCGGTTCCTCTCCTTGTTCGGAGGTCGATCACCGGTCTTCTAGCCAACTCCAATCCAGTTTTTATGTTCCATTTGTTTTGTCTTGTTTTCACACACACCTGGTTTCAATTCCCTAATTACATGTTGTATATTTTCCCTCTGTTTCCCCCGATGTCCTTGTCGGGAATTGTTTATTTGTAAGTACTCGTGCTATGTGTTACTGGTGCGCTACGGGTTTTGTACCCATGTGCTATGTGTTACTGGTGCGCTACGGGTTTTGTACCCATGTGCTATGTGTTACTGGTGCGCTACGGGTTTTGTACCCATGTGCTATGTGTTACTGGTGCGCTACGGGTTTTGTACCCATGTGCTATGTGTTACTGGTGCGCTACGGGTTTTGTACCCATGTGCTATGTGTTACTGGTGCGCTACGGGTTTTGTACCCATGTGCTATGTGTTACTGGTGCGCTACGGGTTTTGTACCCATGTGCTATGTGTTACTGGTGCGCTACGGGTTTTGTACCCATGTGTTTGTTGTTTTGTATGCCGTTAGTTTTATATATTAAACTGCTCCAGCTATTCACCAAGTCCTGCTCTCCTGCGTTTGACTTCCCTGCCACCAGTTACGCACCCCTTACACACTTTCATTTCTCCTCCAGTCTTCCGCTCCCTCTTCTTACACTTTCTACCATTCTTCTTTAACAAACCATCTCCATTTTTCCCACCATTTTTATCTGACTCAAGCTCACCCTCTTCAAGCTCAGTCTCTCTCTTAGACCTCCTCTCCTTTTCCCTCCATTCCTCCTCCGTTTTCCAAGTATACATCTCCTTATGATAATACTGCACTACTCCTGACAACCATCTTCTTCTTTCTTTCCCTAGGGAATCCATTTCCTTTTGCAGCCTGAATGGAGGATGCTTTATGTAGGAATCTGTTGCCAGGGGACACAAGTATATTACCGGCTGGGCTGACTGCGTTCACACCTAGAGGAAATACCAAAGACAGTACAGTATGAAGGCAGAAACTGCTTCTCCAATAGAAATCCCAGATCACGCTTGTAGGTGATGTCATGGTGATGCTAACTAGCTGAGCTCATGCGCAGAAACACGTCATCGGGTTTAATGGTTGTCTCATAAACAAACTGCACATGTGCAGGCCTTCAAATCAAAGGCACACCTTCGATATCGAGTAAAGTTGTTTTTGACGAAAATGAAACTGTGTCAGTTTGCTACTTTCACAAGGTTGGAGTAAAAACATGTTCAACTACTTAAGACATGGCTCAAATCTAGGTTGTGCCTTATATTTAGAGAAAATTAACAACTAAAGAATAATTTTTCACTTCTCTCATTGACTTCTTAAACCCCAAACCCACGCCTGGTCTGCTTGGTCTATTTCGCAAGCGTTCCTGGAAGTCTGATGATGTTGCACCTCTGGGTTTAGAAACTCTGTGGTAATAGCACAGATAGAACAAGGAGAAAATTATTTCACACGATGGATAAAGCTGAAGCATCCGGTTGGAATCCTACTCGCCACCAAATACGGCCTGCAGTGGGAGAATATGGAGTGAGACGGAACTGGGCCGATATTCAGCATATTTTCTCATCAATTAATTATTTGATCTCAATACAGTTTTCCGTGTCCAAAACAATAATCTGTTATGAACAGAGTGGATGACATTTTGCAGACTTGACCATTTGCCAAAGTTTCTAAAAAGGTTTTTGTTTAGAAGGAGTGCAAGGGTGAATTGGGTAATTGCACTTCACATAGTAGGTGTTCCCTAACGGAAATATGCAAATACATGCTAGAACGCACCAATACGATCTTGCTAGCTCGTGCTTGGCTCTGCCCACCTCCTTGCTTGTCCTGCCCAACAAGCTTAATGTTCTCCAAATGGAAAGGACAGGCTGTGCTAAATCTTGGGATAGTTATACAATTATTAGAGTATCACAGTATGAGTCATACGTGAGCTGTTGTAACTACTCAAGGGATATGTTCTGTGTTGGACTGTGACATTTTGTTACGTTACAGCCTTATTATAAAATGTATTACGTTTTTTTTCTCTCTCATCAATCTGCACACAGTACCCCATAATAACAAACCAAAAATAGGTTTTTAGAAATGTTTGCTAATTTATTTTAAAAAACAACTCATATCACATTTACATAAGTATTCAGACCATTTACTCAGTACTTTGTTGAAGCACCTTTGTCAGCGATTACAGCCTGGAGTCTTCTTGGGTATGACGCTACAAGCTTGGCACCCTGTATTTGGGGAGTTTCTCCCATTCTTCTCTGCAGATAATTTCAAGCTCTGTCAGGTTGGATGGGGAGCATTGCTGCACAGCTATTTTCAGGTCTCTCCAGAGATGTTCGATCGGGTTCAAAGCCCATGCTCTGGCTGGGCCACTATAAGACATTCAGAGACTTGTCCCAAAGCCACTCGTACCTTGTCTTGGCTGTGTGCTTAGGGTCATTGTCCTGTTGGAAGGTGAAGTAGGGAAGAAGGGAAACTCTGCTTACCCTGGGATTTGCAGCCATTGTGGTTACGGCCATCTTCTGGATGGTAGCAGACTCCAAGCTAGTAGCCTCTCCCCACCCTCTCTGCTCCAACGAGGCCCGGCTTCCACAGGGGGAAGGCCAGAAGTAGACTACCCCGCTGACCTGAACCTTGACCCGATGACCGCGCCGACCAAAAGAGAAGAAAAAGAGGACATGAACGTTATGGGGTTTTCCCCGGGTCAAACACTTTCTTAAAATTAGCTAGTAATATCTCTGCACTACAGAATGGATCAGATTGTTGGGGTTGTGGATTGTTACCAGACAGTGCTGAGACTATGCCGTTACTAGCGATACCCCTAGGTGCTTATGAAATATTGATGTGGACCAAAGCAGGTGACCTTACAAACAGAGCGCTTGATTGGGTGGAGGATAGGGTGTTTAATATGAGAATATTTTATTTTAATAGACCCACCTCTCTGCGCAAGCAACCCATCACCCTGGCCTAATCTCCCCCAGGTTATTTGTGTTATATAGCAAATGGAACCGGTCTCCAGTTGGGGGAAAGTATACTATTATCTGCCTACGAATTGGTCAGGATTCTGCTATGATGCCTATGTTGTTCCTGCTGTGCGTGCTACCCCAGTCCCCAAAATCACCCTTTTCTCATTTGTATAAGGAGAACCCTTGTAGCTGGCCCCACAAAACAGGTTTTCTCTGCATTACTTCAAATGATGGCATGACAACTGTGCTTGATTCCATTTGAGAACTAGCCAATGAAGTAGAAAGATTGGGTAATGTTACTGCCACTGAATTGAAAGCATTAACTGCTGAATTTGTAGCTACACGTACCATGGTCTTACAAAATAGATTGGCTTTGGATATTCTCCAAACGGATAAGGGGGAGGCTTGTGCGGTGGTGGGGACAGAGTGTTGTATTTACATCCCAGATTCCTCCATTGGGGTTGCTAGGTCTATGGCAACTATCAGACAGGTGGTAGCTACTGTAAACAAGTGAGATATTGAGTGGGGTTGGGATCTGTTTGCATGGATGAGAACTAGACCGGGGCACATTGGAACTCTCGTGTTGCAAGGTCTCCTAGGCCTGGTTGGAGTCCTTATGCTATCACTCTGCCTGTTCTCATGCCTGATGACCTTGGTGAGGAGATTGTGTGAAACAGCAGAATCTCTTCCCAAACAGATGGTCATGACCACCGAAGTCAACTTGAATGACCTAACGGATCTCGCCATTGATTCACCCTTTATTGGGAATCCAAATTGCCCTATTGGAGGTGATAGTGCCTACTGCCATCGAAATGACCCCGATCCCTACGAACCTCCCTTTTCCCTAGATTGTTATTATTAAATTACGTTTTCGGAGTTTCATTCAGACCACCCTTTCTGTGTAAAATGCAAATTTCCCATCAACCAGAAGGTTTTCAATTCTGTCGGGACAGCTCAGATACTGTATGTTATGTATGATGATGCCTACGGTTTCCATGGCATCAAAGTGGGAATTGTGGAGGCAGAATTTGGGGTGAGCTGTTGTAACTTCTCAAGGAATATGTTCTGTGTTGGACTGTGATCTTATGCCTTTCATGGACTCCTGGTATGTCTGCAACCTAACACAAGGCCATTGTGTTCCGGAACGGTTGCTTCTATTGAAAGTGTGATTGTATTATTACCTCCCACTGTATAAGGGACATATAACCCTTTATTGTTGGAGTTCTTCCCTGTGAAATCAGAGGTGGGTCTCCCCTGCTACTGCTTGTATTAAGGATGTTTCTATTATATCATTCAATTGTCTCTGTCTTAATCTTTGGATCGAATTTTCCATAGCAATACCCATAAAACCTAGTTGTCAAACAGGGAAATAGTTCCAATCGTTTTCCCACCATTAATTTTTCCCATAATTTGGTATTTTCTTTGATAAAGATGGAATCCGCAGTAGGGGGAAACCGTGCCACTGGCCGCCCCACCACCATTGTTATTGTTTTTGTGGCCGAGCTGAGGAGCATCCAGCAGCATAGTAAAAACACAATGTGCTCTTCTATCGTGCATGCAACAATGTCCGAGGGGGGGGCAAACATTGTGATAACCAACCCCCCCCGATTGTCACAAGTGGACAGAGTGTGTTTGATGGTTTATAACTCTATGTTGGGTCACAAGTGGACAGAGTGTGTTTGATGGTTTATAACTCTATGTTGGGATAAGACAAGAGGATAAAAAATGATCCCCATTTCAACCCAATACCTTGGTCTTTCTCCTAATATTGAAACGAGTCCTGTAAGATATACTGGTGCTGAGAAATACACACAAGAGTAAAACGTGTGACAACCAACCCTGGTCTCCCCTTCCATTCTGTAGGCTTGTTGAAAATGTCTTAACCTGTCCTGGAAAAGTCTAGGTCGCCATCAAATAAGAGAAAGTTTGAAGGCACAGTTTGATGGACCAGTTGCATGAAATTATGCCTCCGATCAGAACACGCTCACCAGATACCTCATAGGAGCATCATTCATCAGAAAAAAATGTAGTCAAAAAGTCAATGTCATTTTTTGAATGTCTGGTTGATGGTCATGTGGGCGGGTACGTTTTCAACGTAAATATTTACTGTTGTAGGTTCCCCATGGAAGCCGCTGACTAAACTCAACTCTAACGATGGCCTTACAGTGTACTGTATTTACAATATTTGCTGTTGTAGAGTCCCGTGCACCTTGCTGACTAAACTGAACTCCACTATGTGCTTCCGTTGATGTGAAGTACATCGTAGAATTTACTTTAATCAGTACTCGGCAACCTTCACCCGGACCGATTTATAACAGTAGATGTTGGTTAACCTTTATTTTATCAGGGAGTCATACAGTAAATATATTCTGTGATTCCGTAGCCTCTTCGATGTGGGAGACCTGGAGCTAAGAGGCTGGCTACATGTAGCCTACATATGAGATTATTGCCTACATCTGATGTGTGAAGTTGTATTGTATCCACGCCCACTGGGTGTATCATGCATGTAACGTTAAATGTAATTTGGTTTGAAATGTGAATTTGGGTATTTGTGCACTTCTATTCTGTTTGATTTGACGAAGATCCCGCTAGTTGGTAATTATGTTATTTTCAAATTAATTGATACACAGCGGTGATTGACTTGGACATAATATCTCTCACTCAATTAATTTCTGGACTGACTGGGGTTTTTGGGCACATAGATTGTGACTTTCAATTGAGAGTAAAATTAAATCATTGACATCTACTGGGAAATGCTTTTTAATGTGGGGCCTAACGTATAGGAATAGACGTAATATATATTGTACAGATTCACTTCTTAACGGCGAAGTGACCATTTCCGCGATAATTTTACTTCTGGGAAACGGATATTAGCCTAGACGTGGTCCCTATGATAATATGGCAGTACAGATCCATTTCAATGGTCAAGGAATCGGACCGTGTGTGCGTAATAATCACCTGTCACTTTTAGAACATCTTGATTCTATTTCGAATGAAAGATTTGGACAGTTTTTTGCCAACAGAGTCACACTTTCCAAAGGGTCCCTTTTCTGTCTTTGGTGTGAGAGGGGATCCCGTGTGGCGACGATGACACATATATTGCCTATGAATGGAGGTGGATGCAGCTCGGGCAACTCTATTGGAAAAATCTTCGGAAACCCTATATTTCATAGGGGTGTGACGTCTGGCTTTCCGCCCGTGTAAGTCAGAAGACATAAAAACACTTAACTCTGTGATTAACCGTTATTAACGACACTTTGCTAAATGCACATTCCCGATCTTGATGTGCATAGATCAATGTTGAAGGCTCCTGTCAAGGCATTCCGAGGCCATTTGTCCCAAAAGAAAATGGTGAGAGACAAGTGGAGTTATACTCCCCAGTACTGATAGTTAGACATTTTTATTTTTACTTCTAGCAGGGTAGTTGAAGGACTAGAACCACGATTATTGCTGTGTCAAATTGAGTAGGTTAGAGATACGTCGTAAATGTCCTAATCCTGACAGGCAACCAATGATTTATAGTAATCGGTCTTTACCTGAGAGCTGCATGAGCTGGTGCATCAAGGGACTATAGGGATAAGATGAGCATGAATGTGTACCAAACATTTCTATCTTAACCATATGGTTATATTTTCTATCTTATCTTGTTATTTTGACTGGTTACTATTTGTGTCCAGCTGTCTGCCTCCTCACATGGCCGTCAAAGGACACAAGCAGGCCACACCAACCGCTGGCAGCTGCGCCACCCCCTTGGCAGTGATCTGCTGGGGCAAGCACAAGCTGAGAGAACCATGAGAGTGGCCCTCAACACATCACTCAGGACCATAAGGACAGGTGTGTGTGTGTGTGTGTGTGCGACCTATGTGCTACAGTTTGACAGAAGTTTATTATCCTAAGATAAAGGTCTTGAAGGGTACAGTATTAACAGTATTAAGATTAGTTGAGGTTGGCAGAGGGCCTTGGTTCTTCAAGAGGTACTCCTCCAATGTTACCACAGAGCTCTAAGCCAGCCGAAATCTGTACGTGGCATGCTGTGTCCACAGTGCCAATGTCAGTGTGACCCAACCAAGAGCCTTGCCTACCAGGAGGGGTGCTAGACCCGATTGATGCCAACCACGCCAACCTGGTGTTGAGAAACTGGCAAATTTATGGGGAGATTGGCACCTGGAGAGATCTGACAGCAGCCGGTTTCCAACTAGACTGGCAGTGCCATCCCAGATACAATTAGGCCTTTGACATCTTCCAGATACGCTGTGTGCATCTGTGAGAGCAGAGGAGAGTCACAGGGGAAAACAATCGCCGATAAACGAAACTATTAGGAATACTTTGTAAAGGTTACATTGGGATGCAAAATGCAGAGTCAAGTTGAACACGAGAGGTTTTTATTCAACACGGATCATTTGGGGGGGGAGGGCGTTTACAGTATCACAACAATTTCAATGCCAATCCATCATTGCACCTCCAAACTTAACGTGAAAGTCTGCCATTGTTACTGTCACAGAGTCGTATGTGTCTACTGTTGAGTCCAAACCCCCCTTGTGTATCACCCCTCTCCTCACCCCTCTCCCGTCTGTTTGTTTTCCAGCTGACTCTCCACAGCCCTGCACTCATGATGAGCCCCCCCTGCCACGGCTTACCCTCCTAGCGAGCACCAGCCTGCCCAGAAGCCCCAGACGCTGGTACGCTGCCAGGCCCGCAAGGGCACACACTGACAACCATAGAGAAGGAGAGACAGAGGGAGGACAGTTGATCGGACATTTGGGGCCTGCTGCCAGCCGCATGCAACCAGTATGGAGCAGGCTGCATGCCACATTGGAACATGATTATCTTTCATTTGGTCTGCTTTTGTGTGGAGCACAATGGCCACCATAAAGGGGGCAGACCCACCTGTAGAGTTGGTGAGATGGTCACGCTGGGAGCGTTTGGGCTGGACGGGAGGGGTGACTTCTGATTGGGACAAAATGGTTGTGTTCTGAAGGGCTCACCTTGTGTTAGTTCGCCTTTTCAAGTTGCTGACAAGAGTTAGATGATTTTCCATGAGTTAGGTGTTTACCATTTGAGTTTTTGATTTGTGTGCTTAGGATGATGTGTTTTTGTGTGTATTTGTTATGTAGTGTGCCAGGTCATCCCAGCAAGGCTACACCAGAGGACCTGTTCTACCTCCTGTCCCGCAGTGTTGTCCATTACAACCAACCAGGTTTTTCTTCGCGCCTGTCCATCTGTTTCTCTCTCTCTTTGTGTCTCTCACTCTCATTCTCTCATTCTCTCTCTCTCTCATTCTCTCTCTCTCTCATTCTCTCTCTCTCTCTCTCTCTCTCTCTCATTCTCTCTCTCTCTCATTCTCTCTCTCTCTCTCTCTCTCTCATTCTCTCTCTCTCATTCTCTCTCTCTCTCTCTCTCTCTCTCTCTCTCACTTTATCTCCCTCTTCTTCTCCCTCTGTATGCCTTTCACTCTTGCTCTCTCGCTCTCTGTCTTTGTCTCTCCCTCTTTCTCCCCCCCTCTTTCTCTCTCTCTCTCTCTCAATTTTCAATTAAATATGCTTTATTGGCATGATGTAACAATGTACTAATTGTCAAAGCTTACTTTGGAGATTTACAATATTAACATAATTAAAATAATAATAATCAATCTTGTCAACGGGACAACAGTAACAACAATAATCAAGGGTCAAACTAACCATACATTGAACAATAACAATAAGTGTAGAGGACATGTTGCAGGTTGGTTGGTCTGTCAGACACTGTCCCTCATCTTATGGCAGGCAGCAATGTAGTGCGCTGCCAACCCACAGCTCTGCGTCCTCCCCCAACAGGACGAGTAGCCTATTCTCACCAGAGAGGTCTTTGAAACCTTGAATAAGGGGTTCAAATTTGGGGAAATGACACTCAATTTAAAACATTTAAAAAAAAACATTTTGTCAGGAAATGCAGCTCTGTCTCTCTCTCTCCGTCTCTCCCTCTTTCTCTGTCTCTCTCTCTTTCCCTCTCTCTCTTTCTCTCTCTCCCTCTTTCTCTCTCTCTCTTTCTCTCTCTCTCCATGAATGCTGTTTCCATTTATTTTCTCCCCTCTCGCTCTTTTTAATAAGGTGAAATATGTAATGTACCATTTTTAAAGTAAAGTAACAAAATGCTTGGAGGGTGCTGTGTCACTGAAAGGTTGGCGACCCCCAGTTAAAAAATGTGCCATGAAAGGTCATGATACCGTAGCAGTGGGAGCTGTCAGCATACGTAACGTCAACAACAACAACAAAAGCAAAAACTTGCCTGGCTCAGTGTGTTGTCTGTTTGTTGTCAGACGTGGTGCTGGAGTGCCTGGGAAGCCAGTGGGAGCTGCACTGCCCTAATCTCACCAAGTCAGGCACCCTAAGCAACCTCTACATGTCAACCAGACAGCAGAGGGCAAGGAGCCTTCAGGACAGAGCAGGTGCGCTTCTTAAATGTGTCTCCCAGAGGCCAGAGTTCTGATCTGATTACAGTATCTCTGCATCTATTACTGACTTTGCTATACTTTTTAGCGTTATCTGTGCTGTGTGCTGGAGATAAGAGTATTACAACCCTAATGTCTCTGCATCCTCTCTCTGGTCTTATGTGTTGTGGGAGACGGACTTCCCAGCTAGCACATTTGGCTCCTTGGAAGTTGTGGAAACGTACATTTTCCGTTTCCCATTGGATCTAGGAACGAATCCATAAGTTTCCTCACCGGAAAAACTGAACTTTTTTTTAAACGTTCTGAGAACTGAAGTGAAAATGTTGTCTGTTCTGTGAATGTTTATTTTAAGTTGCAGGGAGGTTCTGAGAACATTTTACTCTGGTTCCTTTGAAAGTTGTCCTGGGAGGTTTTATTAATGTTCTGAGAATGGAACTTATAGGTTATTTGTAGTTTTTTAATAACTTCCTTAAATCTTTTGTGGACTGTTTCAAGAAGACTTTTAATAACACTGCTAGCTTATTTTGGGGTAACTTTTTTGAACTCCAAGTACAGATATGACACATAGAAATCATTTTCTTTCGGCATTAATTACACAAACGCATGTATTTTTTTTATTGTGACACGGCATCAGTGAGATTCAAACCTATAATCTACTGTCCTCTATCCATGGAGTCCACTGTGTCACCAAATGGAGCTGAACGCATGAAACAAAGAAAGAGGATAGTGTTTTGTTGATGCTGAGAACATAATGTATATGTTTTTAAATAACATTCTTAGATTCTGACCACACCGCCCGCGTCGCGTGCGTCGCAGAATAAATGTACATATACATGTTATTCAATCATTGCACCCACACTGCTCGCGCGCGCCAACAAGTGTCTGTGTTGCCAAGCGCTAAAATAGAAGTCAGTTCTATTTGTGACGCTGAACGCGGTGCAAGTCCCTCTCCCATCTTCTCATTGGTTTATAGAAGCATGTACCCACGTGCCATCTCCTCATTGGTTATACCCACATGGGTAACTGAAAGATGAACTGAGGTCGGTCGGTCAGTTGTGGTAAATCACCTCATTATGAAAGTTAGATGCCATTTGCCGTATAAAGTCCAAAGAAGAAAAAGCCTGGAAGGAGGAGAGATGACTAGAAACTATTCAGTTGACAGTTTTATGTGTGGATTAATTGTCGGAGTAGAGGACCTTGTGCATTTCAGGTAAAATAACAACTCAATGTCTATATCCTAGGACAAATTGACTAGCAACAGCAAGCTAGCGAAATAGGACAAATTAGCTAGCAACTGCAAGCTAGCTAGCTAAATTGCCATAAATGTTTATTGCTTTTCGACCTGTCCCCAAATTAATATAATTTGTTCAGAGTTTGTTTTGATATTTCAACCTGCGTGTCGTGATCGCGTTTGGTGTGGGGGGACAAAATCAATTTGTGCACGATGGCGCATGTGATCGCACGCACGCGCCCGTTGTGGGCATGGTGTTAGAACGTTCTCTGAACGTTACTAACGTTTTCTTGTGATTTTATGGAAAGTTTTCTTATAGTTCTCAGAACAATTTGAGAACATGACTTTAACACTTAGAGTCGGTTTCCGTGCAACACGAAAATCAATTAATATTCATGAATATGTTATTCAATGCATTTCTTTGGGCTAATAGCAATAAGTATTTCGTGTTTTTTTTATTTTTCTCAAAGGTATTTTTATTTGGCATTTTTTATGATAATACAGATAATACAAACAGAACAGGTAGAGGACAGAATACACACAGATCCCCTACCAAATCAAACCCACCCTAACCCCCCTTGCTCCAACAGAATACACACAGATCCCCTACCAGATCAAACCCACCCTAACCCCCCTTGCTCCAACAGAATACACACAGATCCCCTACCAAATCAAACCCACCCTAACCCCCCTTGCTCCAACAGAACACACACAGATCCCCTACCAAATCAAACCCACCCTAACCCCCCTTGCTCCAACAGAACACACACAGATCCCCTACCAAATCAAACCCACCCTAACCCCCTTGCTCCAACAGAACACACACAGATCCCCTACCAAATCAAACCCACCCTAACCCCCTTGCTCCAACAGAACACACACAGATCCCCTACCAAATCAAACCCACCCTAACCCCCTTGCTCCAACAGAACACACACAGATCCCTACCAAATCAAACCCACCTAACCCCCTTGCTCCAACAGAACACACACAGATCCCCTACCAAATCAAACCCACCCTAACCCCCTTGCTCCAACAGAACACACACAGATCCCCTACCAAATCAAACCCACCCTAACCCCCTTGCTCCAACAGAACACACACAGATCCCCTACCAAATCAAACCCACCCTAACCCCCTTGCTCCAACAGAACACACACAGATCCCCTACCAAATCAAACCCACCCTAACCCCCCCTTGCTCCAACAGAACACACACAGATCCCCTACCAAATCAAACCCACCCTAACCCCCTTGCTCCAACAGAACACACACAGATCCCCTACCAAATCAAACCCACCCTAACCCCCTTGCTCCAACAGAATACACACAGATCCCCTACCAAATCAAACCCACCCTAACCCCCCTTGCTCCAACAGAACACACACAGATCCCCTACCAAATCAAACCCACCCTAACCCCCTTGCTCCAACAGAACACACACAGATCCCCTACCAAATCAAACCCACCCTAACCCCCTTGCTCCAACAGAACACACACAGATCCCCTACCAGATCAAACCCACCCTAAACCCCCCATTCTCCAACAGAGCCCCACCCCAATACCAGACTTAAATAATTTAAATATAATTTTTATAATATAATCAAATAACATAAAAAACTCAAATATAATCAAACAAAAATTAAAGAAGAGTAAAAATAGTGATACAAATTCTAACTTGGGTTGGTTTATGTCGTCCATGTCTAACTGGGTCCATGTCTTCTACAAAGGATAGGAAAGGTTGCCAGATATTATCAAATGTAATTGCAGATCCCCTAACGGAGTAGTGCATTTTCTCTAGTTTGAGATGTTGCATAACTTCCTTTATCCAATGGTTAAAAGTAGTAGGAAACCTATCTTTTCACTTAAATAGTATAAGTCTAGCTAGAAGAGTAGTTAGTACATGTCCTGTGGTGCCACTCCGAGTAATGAAAAAAAAAAGCAGATGGTTTATAGGCCTCCACTAAATTAGAAAATGTCTAAAAAATGGATATCCAGAAATCCGTCACTTTTGTCCAAAACATGTGCAATAAAGTAGCAGGAGCCTGCTTACGTCGGTCACACGTGGGATCTATTTCTGATCTAATCTTGGATAATTTTGGCCTTTGACCAATGCAGCCAATTAATACTTTTTAAAAATCTCTGGTAGACAAATAGATGAAGAATGTATTCTCTGAAGTATATTCTGCCAAATTTCATCTGAAAGTTGCTCACCTAAGTCCTCTTCCCATTGGTTTTTAAGAGATTATCAAATACTTTTAAAAATATATATATTTTTGATACTTACAGGGGTCAATAAATCCCAAATCAAATAGCTAAATGATCGTTGGTATGACCTTCTTAAAACAATTCCATATGTTAGCTTAGTAGAAACCCAGCCCCGGGCCCTTAGATCTTGTGAGGAAACTTGTAGGAAATGTTAGAAACATTGTTTCTTAACGTTCTCTGGACTATTTGAGAACATTCTCAATGTCAAATCAGTTGGCAAACGTTCCTAGAACATTACCAAAATTGAAATTAAATGTCACCATGTTTGAACGTTTAGTAAACGGTCTGTTAAGTAATGAAATACCAAGAAAATAACATATTTTTTGTCAAGTTCCTTAAATGTGCTGACAATGTTCCAAAGCCAAGCAACTAACCTGCACCATTCCTAGAACGTTGTGGGAAGGTTGTATGCAAAATATCCATAGGACAACCACGCTCTCTCCAAGCTCTAAGAAACATATGGTTCTCAGAACGTTATGTGCTAGCTGGGTATCCTGCACCATTCCTAGAACATTGTGGGAAGGTTGTATGCAAAATATCCATAGGACAACCACGCTCTCACCAAGCTCTAAGAAACATATGGTTCTCAGAACAAAATGTGCTAGCTGGGTTGGCCCTATTCACAGAAGTTAGTGCCAAATGCTTGTCCTCTGACACCATTTTTAGGAAATTTGTGAGGAATTAACGCCTCTATATAATGTTTTATAGAGACAATCCGGAATTCAGACAGCTGGTTTCCATTAGTCCCTTCCGCAAAGACATACAGTATGTGATTAGATTATTGTGTTCTCCCCCAGCATATAGGTCTCATTTTTCTCATTCAATAAATAAAACCAATAAATTGGTCCTTTCAAGTGTTGTGTAGTTGATGTTTTCTTTATGTTTTCTTTTTTTCACTGCCTTATCATTGCTATATTTGCATCTTAGGTGTATATTTAAGTGTGTCTTTGTGTACAGTTGTGTAAATATCTACAGTTGAAGTCCGAAGTTTATGTACACTTAGGTTGGAGTCATTAAAACTTGTTAACAAACTATAGCTTTTTCATGTCAGTTAGGACATCTACTTTGTGCATGACACAAGTCATTTTTCCAACAATTGTTTACAGACAGATTATTTCACTTATAATTCACTGTATCACAATTCCAGTGGGTCAGAAGTTTACACTAAGTTGACCATGCCTTTTGAAAAAAGGTTGGGAAATTCCAGAAAACGATGTCATGGCTTTAGAAGCTTCTGATAGGCTAATAGACATAATTTGAGTCAATTGGAGGTGTACCTGTGGATGTATTTCAATGCCTACATTCAAGCTCAGTGCCTCTTTGCTTGACATGATGGGAAAATCAAAAGAAATCAGCCAAGACCTCAGAAAAAAATTGTAGACCTCCACAAGTCTGGTTCATCCTTGGGAGCAATTTCTAAACGCACGAAGGTACCATGTTAATCTGTACAAACAATAGTACGCAAGTATAAACACCATGTGATCATGCAGCCGTTATACTTCTCAGGAATAATGACCATCGTTATGTTTGGAGGAAAAAGGGGGAGGCTTGCAAGCTGAAGAACACCATCCCAACTGTGAAGCACGGGAGTGGCAGCATCATGTTTTTGGGGTGCTTAACTGCAGGAGGGACTGGTGCACTTCACAAAATAGATGGCATCATGAGGAAGGAAAGTATGTGGATATATTAAAGTAACATCTCAAGACATCAGTCAGGAAGTTAAAGCTGGGTCTTCCAAATGGACAATGACCCCAATCATACTTCCAAAGTTGTGGCAAAATGGCTTAGGGACAACAAAGTCAAGGTATTGGAGTGGCCATCACAAAGTCCTGATCTTAATCCTATAGAAAATATGTGGGCAGAACTGAAAAAGTGTGTCCGAGCAAGGAGGCCTACAAACCTGACTCAGTTACACCAGCTCTGTCAGGAGGAATGGGCCAAAATTCACCCAACTTATTGTGGGAAGCTTGTGGAAGGCTACCCAAAACGTTTGACCCAAGTTAAACAATTGAAAGGCAATGCTACCAAATACTAATTGAGTGTATGTAAACTTCTGACCCACTCGGAATGTGATGAAAGAAATAGAAGCTGAAATAAATCATTCTCTCTACTATTATTCTGACATTTCACATTCTTAAAATAAAGTGGTGATCCTAACTGACCTAAGACAGGGAATTTTTACAATGATTAAATGTCAGGAATTGTGAAAAACTGAGTTTAAATGTATTTGGCTAAGATGTATGTAAACCTCTGACTTCAACTGTATGTAATCTGATTACTTCAGAAGTACAGTAGTTGTAGCATGTGCCTCTTCTTGCATGGATCAGGAAGTGGTAAGAATGGGAAAGACAAGGCATACAGCCGACCTGGCAGCAGCAACTCCAGCAGAGACAAACAGAATGGGAAGAAACCCGCAGGCCCCCTGGTCCTCCAACTCTCTGTGAAAGAAGCCACCGTCACCAAAGAGGGTAGCTACAAGAATCATACACCCATGACATACATCCAAGACAAATTTTCCCCCTCGGGGACCAATAAGTAAATCCTAATTCCCATTGACAAACAGTACATTTGGTTCAATGACAGTTCATGTACCCATATCGCTCATAAAGTATACTCACGGCTGATGAATGAAATTAATGGTCAGACTGTTAACCCTGTGGTTTCCCCCAGCCCTCTCCTTTGCCCTCAGGACCCTCTATAACCCAGAGGCATGTCCTGAACACTGGGGAGAGGGGGTGCTCTCTACCGCCGCCCTGCTGGGCCTGCCACACCTTTTCCAGAGGTGAGCCGGACTACCACACCGCACTACTAGTCCTGGGGAACCCATAGGAGTGCATATTTGTAACACTAACACACCTGATTGAACTAATCAAGTGCTTGATGAGTAGTTGAATCTGACATGCTAGTGCTGGGTTAGAACAAGTACGTGCACCCCTGTGGGTCACCAAGTTCCATGTTTGAAGGTCGCTACGCAACACTGTCCAGCAACACCGTTGGGAGGATCACTGTGTTGTAAAACAATGCTGTGGCGTGCAACAACAGGCCACCCCTCAGCCAAAACGGGTTAATGCTCTTTTCAACAAAAACAAGGCCAAGGAGGAACAGGAATTCACTTTTCCCTGCTTGTATACATGTATGTCACATTGGATAACTTGTGATACTATGATGCCTCCAGAATACACGCCCATCTCTTGTGGGACCTAATTTGGCCCAGTTGAAGTGGTTGATTCATGTCCATGAAACTGGGTGGGGATGGGTTTGAATGAGATAAATCCATGTCGACATTGGCCTTATTTCCTCAGCTTGTCCTGAATGTACTGTAAGCTTGAAATCACCAACACCCTTACAAGAGTCGCACCCGGTCACTTAGTCACCCTGGGTGCCCACATAAAAAAAACACTACAGTTTACAATAGAATACTACACTACTTACTATAGAATTCTGTAGTAAACTGTAGTATACTGTAGAGTACTATACTACACACTGTAGTATCCCTTGTTCAGTACTTACTATTGAATTTTATAGTATACTGTAGAATACTATTGTAAATACTACAGTATTATCCACAAAAAAACACTGAAATTTCAGCAAAAATATTATAGTCCACTATAGTAAATACTACAGTATTTAACTGGCATATACCCATTCCCTTCCCTCATATCCCAATTTGTGCCACCTGTAAGTGAGAAACCTACAAGCCAAGTAAAGACCATATATTGTGTTTCTTATAGCAAACTGTAAACACTACAGTAAAGTCCACAAAAACACTACATTATTCCTACCATAGTATACACTATAGTATGTTTTCATGTGGGTGTATCGTAAATAAAGCAGAAGTTTATTATGAGGTGACAGACAATATGTCTGTGATTGACAGGTGCCTAACAGAGATGATAAATAAGATCAGCTCCTCCACTGTGTGTATCTTTCATCGCGTGTCCTGCAAGGTAAGCTGCACTAGCTACAGGTGTGTGAAGTAGTACTAAAAGTTACTGCTCAAAAATATACACTAGGGGGAGCCAAATCACCTCAAACACATAAATGCACTGCTGTCTGAATATGTCCATCCACGTTTGTCTATGTGACGTTTTGCATGATGGTATATGTTTTTGTGTGTGTGTGTGTTTGCCTATTTTTCCGCGTGGTTCAGTTTAAGGAGACCAGTCTTCAGAGAGCGTGTGAGCGATGGTTGGAGCTTTACCTGGTGACTGAGTTGACATGTTTCATCTACCTGAGAGACTTACCCTTTGAACTCCTCCACAAGACCCTAAGTTCACCCAGGTAGCTAGAGTAAGGTCCAACTTAAACAACACCCTATTCTAGCCATAACTCACAATGTTGGTTTTCTATTGCCTTCTCCAGGGTCTTTGCTGCCTGTGAGTACCAGCTCCTGAAGACAGTGCTATACTGGGTATTCCTACAGTTCAACCCTGCAGCTCAGATCCTTCCCTCTCATCGGTTCATTATGACCTTCTTCTCCAGGTACTGATCACACAGAGCTCAAGGTGGTAGTCATCAGGCGTAAGTTAAATTGTATGTCGTTCAAGTGGAGGGAATTCGTAGACTACTGTCCGTGAGTAACATGTTAGGCCTGTTTGTTTGAACATTGATTCTGGTAGACATATAACTACACTGCCCCACAAGCTTATCTCTCGTTATTTATCTCTCTCACGCTCTCTCACTCTCTTACTCCAGTTGGCCAAGGGCTGGCGTCTTCTTGGAACAGCCTGTGGGACAGAGGTTCACCGTTCTCTTCCGGGCCCTTCGCTTACATGGCATCACTCAGCGTGAGTGACAACGCTAAGTCCATCGACCTTTCAAAGCTCGATGACATAACACTAAAACCTAGAAAACATCAAGTCTGTTTTGCTATTGTTCCGTTCATTTGTTAAGTTTGTGCATTAGTTCATGTACACAAGGCCTTTCATAGTACAATGTGTTCATCATTACTATGTTGCAATGGTGTAAGGGGAAGGACTCTAAACTAAAGCCAGACCTGTTGGCCGTGGCCTCGGTATGTGACTACATCACTCTGGCACCCGTGTCCGAACCATCATGCAGCTGGAGACACATAAAATGTGTTGCTGCCTGTTGCCAGAAGACCAGCGGTCCATAGGAGAGCAGCCAGTTTTAAAAAACTGTTTGATATTAAAGAACCACGCAACGTGACTCTAACCAGTATGATTCTGATAAGCAGAACTGATCAAATCATACACAGTACACACCCTGGGCCAAGTGGGCATGTTCCCAGGCAAATAACACGTTTTCATCCTTTGCTTAGATGGAATCTGATTCATTCTGAAACTGCAGATGTCTTTTCCGTTTTTATTGACTTGAGGAACTGATTGTATTCGTTAAAATTAAATGCATCTCAGACGAGTTGCAATAGATTATCATTGGTGGGTTATGATTATGTTTAGGTATTAACTGTTTTCACGTAGTTACTTTTGAATTGTTAGGAATTCATTTGTGTTAGAGTGAAAGGTTAAATGTGAGTGATATTTTGGCGAGTGAGTGTTTGCTTGATGGCGAACCCTAACCTTTGACCCCCTCCAGGAGCCCATCTAGAGGAGATGCAGCAGATCCATGTCTTTCCTCAGTCCTGGCTGCTCCTCATCTTCTCCAAGCACTACTACACTGTGAGTTCATGTAGACAGGCACACCTAAGAATATAAGAGGATCATTGGTCAAACATACTGTTTGACAATCTGCTCCTGGACGTAGCCCTTTTTCTCCCTCGTTCGCCCCCATCCCAGCTCCACAGTGGAGGAGACATGCAAGTAACAGATTTCTCCCAACAAGCAGTGCGCTTCGGCATGGTCATTGAGAGGGTAAGCCATCTCACTTAACTCTGTAACTGCAAAATGGTGCAAGTTGAAAAGGAATCAGTTGTGTTAGTCATTGGCGATATTGTCTTGGTGTCGTCCTACAGGAGCCTCAATACTGCACGCGAACCATTGGACTGTATGGCTTCTACTTCCTGCTTAAAGCAGCCAGCATGGGAGAGCTGGACTCACATGGCTTCTCTCTGCAGGTCAGGGTGCATCAACGCTGCATCTCAAATCGGGACATTTGCTCTTGAGTGCCTATGGCATGGTTCAGAGGAGGCTGGTGGGAGGAGCTATAGGAGGATGGGCTCATTGTAAAGACTGGAATGGATTAAATTAAAAGGAATGGAAACCACATTTGACTCCTTTCCATTAATTCCATTCCAGCCATTACAATGATCCCATCCTCCTATAGCTCATCCCACCAGCCTCCTCTGGCAGGGTTATAAGTAATAACCAGCAGATACATTACACCAGTAACCACTGCAGAGACTGACGGGTGAATGGCTGTGTACCTGTGTATCCACTGCAGAGACTGAGACACTGGGACCCTGCCATGTCTGTGCGGGCGTGTGAGAGGCATCCTTTCAGTATGATGACAGAGCGGGCCTTGTCCTATCAGATCAACGTGCAGGCCCATGTGCACGGGCAGTGGCAGGAGTTCAACAGTGGTCCCATCAACCAGGAGTTTGGCCTGACCAAGCGCACCTGCAAGAGCCAGGTATGGAAGGTTGAGGACGGATTGATGCAGGAACAGGGAGGAGGGAATCGGTGGCTGTGTGATTTCAGGACAGGAGATAGGGTCTAGTACTTTAATGATATGAGAATTGCAATGTTGTGATTTTTCACATTCGTTGGATACAAGTAAATTGCTATTTCTGGGGGGAAAATGTAGCTTAAACAAAGAAACTTCACAAGGTTTGACTTGGATACTAGCTAACAGGGCATTACATTTATGTAGTATTTAGAGGGGTCTACTATCTGAACTGCTGTACCTCTTCCCTCTGTGTGCAGGTGTTTAAAGTGAGGGGCCTCAGCTTGCCCATCTTTGTGACCTTTGCCCTGGCCTTCGCTGCAGTCTGATCCCCTGCCAGACAGTCACCATGGTGCTCATTATCACACATAAACATCATACTTCCTGTCTGATTAAAAGTATCCAGGAGGACTTGTCTTAGTGAGGTAGCCTTGATAGCAAAGAAGAAAGCCACTTCAGAGACGATCTGTTAGGCACGCAGCCTGTTTTAATCCAAACCATGCTAAATGCTCTGCCCGTTGACCAAATCCGGTAAAATAGTAGTCTTGGACACTTGCTTCTTCCACTGAGACAGGTATTGGTCTGTCGAGGTACAAGGGACACAATTATAGTAATATGATTCATGCACTTTCACATCACTTGGCAGTATGAGGTTGTGTCCCAAATAGAACCCTATTCCCTATACAGTTTGACCTGGGTCCTATGGGTCCTGGTCAAAAGTAGTGCACTATAAAGGGAATAGGGTGCCACTTGGGATGCAAGCTATGCCAGCTGTAATGTATCCTAACCACAAGGGGTGTTGCAAACCCTGCCCTGGAAGAGAGCTCTTTGAAGGAAGTTGTTGGCCAGTAGGTTGTCTGGAGGCTTTATAACTGTTGCTCCTTGTGGTTCAGGTCTCTACTCAACCAGGAAGCAGAGTGATGAGTCTCTCTGTGTCCGAAAAATGCTGACTGTCAGTGGGCAACATTCTGAACAGTGGAGGTACTGTAGGGTCATGTACAGCTGAGAAAACACACAGGTAGAGTTGCCCAGAAAAGCAGAGGTTTATTGGCGAACTCTAGTGAATGATAAACATGGTTTGTATTTACAGTACCAGTCAAAAGTTTGGACACACCTACTCATTCTTCAAAGTAGCCACCCTTTGCCTTGATGACAGCTTTGCACACTCTTGGCATTCTCTCAACCAACTTCATGAGGTAATCACCTGGAATGCATTTCAATTAACAGGTGTGCCTTGTTAAAAGTTAATTTGTGGAATTTCTTTCCTTAATGCATTGTGTTGTGACAAGGTAGGGGTGGAATACAGACGATAGCCCTATTTGGTAAAATACCAAGTCTATATTGTGGCAAGAACAGCTCAAATAATCAAAAATAAATGACAGTCCATCATTACTTTAAGACATGAAGGTCAGTCAATCCGGAAAATTTCAAGAAATTTTAAAGTTTCTTCAAGTGCAGACGCAAAAACCATCAAGTGCTATGATGAAACTGGCTCTCATGAGGACCGCCACAGGAAAGGAAGACCCAGAGTTACCTCTGCTGCAGAGGATAAGTTCATTAGAGTTAACTGCACCTCAGAAATTGCAGCCTAAATAAATGCTTCACAGAGTTCAAGTAACAGACACATCTCAACATCAACTGTTCAGAGGAGACTGTGTGAATCAGGCTTTCATAGTCGAATTGCTGCAAAGAAACCACTACTAAAGGACACCAATAATAAGAAGAGACTTGCTTGGGCCAAGAAACATGAGCAATGGACGTTAGACCGGTGGAAATCTGTCCTTTGGTCCGATGAGTCCAAATGTGAGAT
Source organism: Oncorhynchus nerka (assembly GCF_034236695.1). Classification (NCBI taxonomy): domain Eukaryota; kingdom Metazoa; phylum Chordata; class Actinopteri; order Salmoniformes; family Salmonidae; genus Oncorhynchus; species Oncorhynchus nerka. The sequence goes on from NC_088418.1 coordinate 18,712,471, forward strand.
TTTTGCTTCTAACCGCTGTCTTAATGAGACGCAGAGTAGGTGAACGGATGATCTCTGCATGTGTGGTTCCCATCGTAAAACATGGCAGAGGAGGTGTGGGGGTGCTTTGCTATTGACTCTGCCAGTGATTTATTTAGAATTCAAGGCACACTTAACCAGCAAGGCTACCACAGCATTCTGCAGTGATACGCCATCCCATCTGGTTTGCGCTTAGTGGGACTATCATTTTTTTTTTCAACTGGACAATGACTCAACACACTTCCAGGCTGTGTAAGAACTATTTGACCAAGAAGTAGAGTGACAGAGAGCTGCATCAGATGAGCTGGCCTCCACAATCACCTGACCTCAACCCAATTAAGATGGTTTGGGATGAGTTGGACCATAGAGTGAAGGAAAAGCAGCCAACAAGTGCTCAGCATATGTGGGAACTCCTTCAAGACTGTTGGAAAGGCATTCTTTGTGAAGCTGGTTGAGAGAATGCCAAGAGTGTGCAAAGCTTTCATAAAGCCAGAGGTTGGCTATTTTGAAGAATCTCAAATATAAAATATATTTTGATTTGTTTAACACTTTTTTGGTTACTACATAATTGCATCTGTTATTTCATAGTTTTTATGTCTTTGCTAGTGTTCGTTTAAAAAATATATATTTTTATTATTTAACCTGAGTCGGTGTGAGTCGGTGTGTCCAAACTTTTGACTGGTTCTGTATATACACCTGGCAGGAGCACATGCTGTGATTGGCTGTTTGTAAGATGTAAAGTTTTACACTGTCAGCAGGTCCTTAGCAGGGCCTGCCAAGACTCCGATCTCTCATTTCTGTATTAGTATGAGTGATGCCAGTTCAACTAAAATGCGACACGTACATCTCAATTCCAAATGCTTGTTTGATTCATTTACAAAACGTAAGCAGGAATGGCAAATTGCACCATTCATAAAACACTTATTGTTAAGCTGTCCACTGACCTAAACTTTCTATTGCTCAAAATAGAGTACAGAAACTCAGGCCCTTCAGCTCGCCAACTCAGGAAATACAGTATGTTCCATGCATGGATATTGTTTTCAAGAGCGCTCCAATTGGATGGGGAAAAGGGAAAAGCATGGTTTCTCTGTAGTTTATGTTTTTTCACATGGGCAGACTGCCCTGAAGGAAGCAAGAGTTCAATCCAGTAGCTCCTATCGTGGACCATCCCATCCCTGGTCCAGCACTGAGTAGTTGTTTCAGACCGGACCATTGCATATTCAGAAGTGGTTACTCTGCTGCTCCATGCTGCCTAAGGCTGTGCAAAATTTCCCAACCAACAACTCCACATGAACAAATACAATAGTTTACTATGGTATAAATACTGTGGTATTACTATATTTATATACTGTAGTGTTCCCTGTAGTGTTTTTGCAGACATGACTGTAGTATGCTGTAGTATTTACTATAGTGTTTTTGTTTTATTATTTTTGATATGGAAATGGTGTCTTTGTCCTTGAGGAAACCGACCTGACAAATACAAAAACAGCAAATTGTCCATAACCAGTAGGTAGGTCTGGAGTCTAAACAGAGAGTTTAGCACTTCTGGTCCTTTCAATGATCTTTAGGAAAAAAAATAAAAGATCAGTGTTGTCTATACTTGGCATGTATGTTTCTCATTCATGGGTGGCAGGAATTGGGGGAGGGGAATGGGTGGGGTATATGCAAATTAAATACTGTAGCATTACTATAGTAAAAAAAACTGTAGTGTTTTGATGGAAACTGTACTGTTTTTGCAGACATTTCTGTGGTATTTACTACAGTCTTTTTGTGGATAATACTGTAGTATTTACTATAGTATTCTACAAAATTATGTAGTAAGTACTACACATGATTAATGGACACTACAGTGTAGAGTATAGCATTCTACAGTGTACTACAAAATTATATAGTGAATACCACACATGATTGAGGAATACTATAGTTTTTTTTTACAGTATACTATGGTTCACTACAGAATTTGATAGAATTCTATAATACGTACTATAGTATTTTATAGAAAACTGTAGTATTTTATTTTTCACTCTCAACTACTGTGCAACACCCATCATGTCAGGAATGGATGCTGTGCATAATTTACTGACCACTTCGGTGAGCTAATTGCCATAGAAAAACGGGTGTCTGCAGTCTTTTCCTCAAATCACAAGGGACTGTCATGGACTGCTTAAGCGATGGCTCAAAAAACACATTTCAACTACAGTATATCCAGATCTCTTCTTTTGAACCTGTGATCCCATTTTTAGGTTAGAGAGACTAGAAATGCACTGTAGTGTAAATGCAGTGCACAGCTCCCACAGTGAGTGTGAGTGGGTACGAGAGGGTTGTAGGTCACACTGTCTGCCCATTTTAGCATGAGTGTGCATTTTGCTCACATCGTTAAACTCTCTTAAACTCACATCTTCACAAAGACCCTACTGTCTAAACGCGGAAATGCTCTCCATCCAAGAGCAACTCGCTGCACATTAAGGACCAGTTGAGGGCTAGGAAGTTCCCCTGTGAAATGTAAAATGGTAAACCAGATGTTGTTTTCTTTTTTTTTGCATTCATCCAGTCCCAGGTTCCACCCCAATTAGTGACAATAGAGAGGGATATATGGCACATATTTCCATCAAAGTGCATCTCCTCATCTGTCAGGAAAGTGTTGATCAGGAAATAACTGGGGTACTCTGGCCAAGGATCAAAGGATTGGATCTCTTGCAGGCATCCTCTTTTACTGGGAGGCTATGTGAAGGAGTTTATTTAGAGGGGATATAAGAGCCTTTAATAGGTTTGAATTCTGCTGGCAAATGACCTTAGTGGCTTTTCAGGGAACATAATAGAATATAAGGGATCAGAATGGAGTAGAGTAGAATAGAATAGAAGTCAATAGAATATAATATAATAGAAGGGATCCGAATGGAGTAGAAGTCAACAGAGTAGAATAGAATAGAATGTAAGGGATCAGAATGGAGTAGAATAGAATAGAAGGGATCAGAAATAGAGTAGTATAGAAGTCAACAGAATAGAATGTAAGGGATCAGAAATGGAGTAGAATAGAAGTCAACATATTAGAATAGAATATACCAAATATGCAAAAGTATGATAGGTTTGAATTAATCTGTGCCATTAGAAGTTTGAAATACAGTATATGCCATTCAACATTCAACAGACACTTTTTTTTTTAAATCCAAAGCGATTTACAGTTGAACTAAGGCAGTTGAATACAATTGAATAATGTGGCCTCACAGAGGTTGGCCTGCTGCATACAAATATTAATACTACTCCTACCATAATTCTTTGCGGCACCCAAAAAAACATTGTAATCGCTCTGCTCCACGCCCCTGCCCTCTACCTAAGCATTGGGATATGTAGGAAATATCCGTGGAGAGATGGGCTGAAACTCCTTTCGGTTCGTCCTAAAAGATCTCTCAAGCGACCTATAGGATTTCCGAAAGAACATAAATATGTAAGTATTCACAAATGTTCTTTATTGTGGGAGCATTCGATGTTGGGATACAATGTAGATTGATATGCGCATGTAGCGCGCGCGAGGCACTATGAACGCAGCCTGAATGTAAATATTCTTAGCCACTTTTCCAGTAGCGGACTTCAGTCGATCATACACAGTATCAAGACACGTATCAGCAGAATATATCTTTAGAATTGAAGTTACTTCATAAATCATCATGTTACACTCTTGTTTATTGAATGATATAAATCGATGTGTTGCTCGTCACATTCAGGAAAGTGTTACGGTTGTGTGGAATGCTGAACTATCCTCCGTCTGTTATTGTTACGAACTGCTATAACAGTAGACTGACTATACATCCTACACATTCACAAACAACACGTTCATGCGCTGTAGCCCAGGCTATTTAGGCTACTATACTTACAGTATGATCTGTGTTAGCTTATCTGATATCAATACCAGCCAGCCATACCTCAATCTGTATCAATATGCCAGATTCTCCCCCTTTTAAATGTCAATTGGTAGATTTGTTTCTCATAACAAGAGTTTGATTAAATATCATGAGCTCCAGATGTTTCACTTGTGTAATAGCATAGTTAGGCCTATTGTAGCTAATATTATTATGTTAAACATACAGGTAACTGCCAAAATAAAGGAAACACCAACATAAAGTGTCTTAATAGGACGTTGGGCCACCACGAGACGCCAGAACAGCTTCAATGTACCTTGTCATAGATTCTACAAGTGTCTGGAACTCTATTGGAGGGATGTGACACCCTTCTTCCTCGAGAAATTCCATAATTTGAGTGTTTTGTTGTTGGTGGTGGAAAATGCTGTCTCAGGCGCTTCTTTTTTATACAGGTCTCATTAACAAGTGAACATGACCCTAAACATTATGGGATGTTAATTTGTTAATTTGTTAATTAACTCAGGAACCACGACTGTGTGGAAGAACCTGCTTTAAATATACTTGGTATCCCTCATTTACTCAAGTGTTTGCTTTATTTTGGCAGTTACCTCTACTTGTGATGTTTTTCTAGGTGATTGGCCTTTAATGTTTATGGTGACACCAACCACCCACTCATACAACTGGTTCACATTCAAGGATGTGTTATTTCCCTTTCCTGTCACCGAATACAATCATTGGCTTAGTTGACTGTATAGGAAGACTTACTGCTACTACTGGCTTTGGAAGGTTTGAATTACCTCTAGGTGCTCTCGGGGCAGTGTGCTATGTAGGCCTTCATAAAGGGATGCAAATTCTGTGGTTTTCATTGCACCCAGCTCCATACAATGGCAGAGAATGTTAATCCGTTTCAGGTGATAGAGGATGGCTACACATAAGCCTTCTCATTGGTTGATTGCACACATTGTATGAATGTGTGTTTGTTTTTTCTTCGTGCCTAGCAACTCACCGTTTAATGTCTCCTATTTGTCAGAATGATGAGATGGTCTTTAGAATGTATGACATCTATTTCCCTATTGCTGTCTTGTTGTCATACAGCTCAGAGTCAGACCCATGTTTATTTTGGGTTTGTGGTTGGTTTGCCTAAACTCCAAACACTCACACCCTCTCCCCATGTTTATAATGTCAATACGGGGGGTGCTACTTTTGACCAAACCCTATAGTGCATAATGGGAAATAAGATGTCATTTGAGACAGGATTGCTTTCAGATTATTATTTTTATTTTTTTAGCTCACATTAGATTAGATCACATTAAATTAGATCACATGAAATTAGGTCACACATTTTGCAGTCCATAGACTTGTGTTTTTGCGGACATAACTGTAGTATACTATAGTATTCACAGTAGTGGTTTTGCGGTCTTTACTGCAGTATTCACTGTAGTGTTTTTGCGGTCTTTACTATAGTATTCACTGTAGTGTTTTTGCAGACATAACTGTAGTATACTATAGTATTCACAGTAGTGTTTTTGCGGTCTTTACTGCAGTATTCACTGTAGTGTTTTTGCGGTCTTTACTGCAGTATTCACTGTAGTGTTTTTGCGGTCTTTACTGCAGTATTCACTGTAGTGTTTTTGCGGTCTTTACTGCAGTATTCACTGTAGTGTTTTTGCGGTCTTTACTGCAGTATTCACTGTAGTGTTTTTGCGGTCTTTACTGCATTATTCACTGTAGTGTTTTTGCGGTCTTTACTGCATTATTCACTGTAGTGTTTTTGCGCTCTTTACTGCAGTATTCACTGTAGTGTTTTTGCGGTCTTTACTGCAGTATTCACTGTAGTGTTTTTGCGGTCTTTACTGCAGTATTCACTGTAGTGTTTTTGCGGTCTTTACTGCAGTATTCACTGTCGTGTTTTTGCGGTCTTTACTGCAGTATTCACTGTCGTGTTTTTACGGTCTTTACTGCAGTATTCACTGTAGTGTTTTTGCGGTCTTTACTGCAGTATTCACTGTAGTGTTTTTGCGGACATGACTGTAGTACACTAGTATTCAATATAGGGTTTTTGCGGACATGACTGTAGTATATTGCAGTATTCACAAGTGTTTTTGAGGGGGTGAATGTAGTATACTGTAGTATTATTATTTTCTGGTCCACAGATGCCACTGCTTGTCTTTGTACCAGCAGTGCACAACTAGCTAGGCCTAAACAGCAATGTAATCTCTTCAACATTATAAGCCTCCTCCTCGGCCAGAGGTGTGAGGATTAGGTTAGCCTCAGCAGAATTCAGCTGCATAGCGTGCCGTCTGTATGTAATGAACTACCAGTGTAGAATTGAACAGTATTAGAGCAGATATCCTTTTTCCTCTTTCTACTCTGTAACGGTATTTGGGGCAACCTCGCTCACAAGGAACGAACCAATGTGTTCACCTCAAAAGACAAGACTTGAGCATTCTGTTGTTTGTCTCAATTCAGCATTTTGTCATCTGAGATTTTGGGTGAATTAGCATTTATTCGATTCCGAATTGTTCAATTGTTTGTTGTATTTTAAAGACGCTTCCAGTTGATCTGGAAATACAAAACTTGAGGCACTATTCAGAGCAGAGGTGTCTTCTTCTAGACCCCAAACATGCACAATGCTATAACATAGTAGATGCACCACTGTTATGGTTTGGGGTTTTCAGTTATTCAAAGAGTCACTGTGTGTTTTTTGGCCAAAGAAAGGAGCAACATACTAGTGCAGGTATGAAGTAAGAGGAAATGGAATTTGGCCGAAATACCCTCTTCACTCCCTTCAGTGTTGCATTGATTGGCCCTGAGCTTATAGTATATACTGTAATTCATAAACCACACCTTTTATTGTGCTGTAATTCCTTTTCCCTTATACTGTCCCTATCAGTGACAAGCCAAAGTAAGCATGTGACAATGTAGGAGTGTGTGTGTTGATAGGTATTGGTTACAGAGCGGTTGGAAACAAGAACATGAGTAAAAGTTCAGTGTGTGTGTGTGCCTTGTACGTGTGCTGTGGGTGCGTGCGTGTGTGTGTATGGTCGACTATGAAAATGTGGAAGGTCACCTCAGCCACATATTCAGGTTCTCTATTTTCTTTTTCGCTCTCTCTCTGTTTTCTGGTCCTAAAAATAATACCAAAAGCCAAATCCCCTAGAGGGCATGTGTTCAGGCAACCATGAGATTTGGGAGGCTAGGACTGAGTCACAGCTGTACACACACACACACACACACACACACACACACACACACACACACACACACACACACACACACACACACACACACAGGCACAGACACACAGACAGACAGACAGACAGAGGTGTAAGTAGGGATAAAGTCAGAGGGAGGAGGGAAGCAGATGGAGAGAGGGAAGAAGTGAGCTAGCCCTCTGAGTGTATTGCCAAGGGAATCCAGTGAATGGTCCATTAACACCCGAGCTGTAATGGATCTGTGCTGTTAGCATTCATCCCCATATCCAGAGACCCAGTCAAGGAGCATCATGTCATGACTGAATGGACACATGGAGTGGTTTTATGGTTTCACGTATCTGTCCAAAAGCCTCAGACCTGTCTTCTTGACACACTAACCCCGTAGAAATGTCTGGAGAATGAGAACGACTGAGCTCTGGGCAGTTCCATGTGAAGGAGCCATGAGCCCCAACATGGGAAGTTCATAGGAGCGTATCTAATTGTGTGTCAAATGAAAGCTAAGAATTTATTTTGAGGAAATTAAGGCATAGATACATTCTTCAACCATTATACATCTTAAAAATGAGGCATAATTAATGGCTTTGATTTCTGGTTGAACAGATTGAAAAGGGTGTTGTGGAAAAATAGAAAGAGAACAAATGTGAACGAAGATGGTCATTGATTAAGATGAGTCTAGCAACTTGCAGGTGCCGAGGCCCAGCGTGAGGGTTCAATCCCGATTTATGGCATTGTCTGGATGGCAGACCATATGATGGATATCATAAAAGTTTAACACAACCTTATCCATGGCTTTCTCCGAGGCGGGAGGTTCCCATAGATCCCTGGGAGCACGGATATCTTCGGGTGTGTTAAGACCGATGAAAACTTGAATTGACTAAATGAATGTTACTTTGTGAATTAAATTGTCTTGTTTGGATTGTTTCAAGAGTTCATAAAGAGTTCATAAAGTGCTATGGATTTATTTTTGCAGAGTTACTGTGTTATTCTGCCCATCGGACAGTGGCAGTGGTGGAAACAGTACTCAATTGTCATACTTGACTAAAAGTTCAGATATCTTAATAGAAAATGAAAGTCACCCAGCGAAATACTACTTGAGTAAAAGTCTAAAAGTATCTGGTTTTAAATGTACATAAGTATATTGGCAGAAAAAAGTAATGAAGTGTCATACTTGAGGGAAAGTAAATGGTAATCAAATTCCTTATATTAAGCAAACCAGGTGGCAGTATTGTGTTATTTATTTTCATTAACGGACAGACGGGGGCACACTCCAACACGCAGATGTGATTTACAAAAGCAATATTTGAGTTTAGTGAGTCCACCAGATCAGATTCAGTAGGGATGACAACACGTTCTTTTAATAGGTGTGTGAATTGGACCATAATTCTATCCTGCCTGAGCATTCGAAATGTAACAAGTACTTTTAGGTGTCAGGGAAAATGTATGGAAGTAAAAAAAGGACATATTTTCTTTAGGAATGTGGTGGAGTAAAAGTAAAAGTTGTCAAAAATATAAATAGTAAAGTATAGTAGATACTAGAGGTCGACCGATTAATCGATTTAAATTTAAAAAATAAAGAATAAATATTTTTTATACTTTTTATTTAACTAGGCAAGTCAGTTAAGAACACATTCTTATTTTCAATGACTGCCTAGGAACTGTGGGTTAACTGCCTTGTTCAGGGGCAGAATGACAGATTTTCAACTTGTCAGCCTAGGGGTTTCAATTTTGCAACCTTCACAGTTAACTAGTCCAACGCTCTAACCGTTGCACTCCACGAGTAGCCTGCCTGTTACACGAATGCAGTAGAAGCCAAGGTAAGTTGCTAGCTAGCATTAAACTTATCGTATAAAAAACAATCAATCATAATCACTAGTTATAAATACTAATCCAGTTTAGCAGGCAATATTAACCAGGTGAAATTGTGTCATTTCTCTTGCGTTCATTGCACGCAGAGTCAGGGTATATGCAACAGTTTGGGCTGCCTGACTCATTGCGAACTAATTTGCCAGAATTTTACGTAATTATGACATACATTGAAGGATGTGCAATGTAACAAGAATATTTAGACTTAGGGATGCCACCCGTTAGATAAAATACCGAACGGTTCCGTATTTCACTGAAATAATAAACGTTTTGTTTTCAAAATGATAGTTTCCGTATTCGATCATATTAATGACCAAAGGCTCGTATTTCTGTGTGTTATTATGTTATAATTAAGTCTGATTTGATAGAGCAGTCTGACTGAGCAGCAGCAGGCCCGTAATCATTCATTCAAACAGCACTTTTGTGCGTTTTGCCAGCAGCTCTTCGCAAGCACAGCGCTGTTTATGACTTCAAGTCTATCAGCCTAATTGCTGGTGTAACCAATGTGAAATGGCTAGCTAGTTAGCTGGGTGTGCGCTAATACTGTTTCAAACGTCACTCGCTTTTAGATTTGGAGTAGTTATTCCCCTTGCGCTACAAGGCTTTTGTGGAGCGATGGGTAACGATGCATCGAGTGTGGCTGTTGTCGATATGTTCCTGGTTTGAGCCCAGGTCGGGGCGAGGAGGGGGACGGAAGCTATACTGTTACACTGGCAATACTATAGTGCCTATAAGAACATCCAATAGTCAAAGGTATATGAAATACAAATGGTATAGAGAGAAATAGTCCTATAAATACTATATTAACTACAACCTAAAACCTCTTACCTTGGAATATTGAAGTCTCATGTTAAAAGGAACCACCAACTTTCATATGTTCTCATGTTCTGAGCAAGGAACTTAGACATTAGCTTTTTTACATGGCACATATTTTACATAGCACATATTTTACACGACACACATTTTTACATGGCACATATTACTTTCTTCTCCAACACTTTGTTTTTGCATTATTTATTTGAGGCTAAATTGATTTTATTGATGTTTTATGTTAAGTTAAAATAAGTATTAATTCAGTATTGTTGTAATTGTCATTATTACAAACAAAACATTTTTATGAAAAATCGGCCGATTAATCGGTATCCGCTTTTTTGGTCCCCCAATAATCGGTATCGGTGTTGAAAAATCATAATCGGTCGACCTCGAGTAGATACCACAAAAAAAATGTCTAAAGTAGTACTTGAAAGTATTTTTACTTAAGTACTTCACACCACTGAATGGCAGTCAGTTCAATGGGGGAGTGACAGAGATGTGCGCCCCTATCATTCAGATAAGAGTTCTGCTTATTGTTTTGGCCTAGCATAGTGATGTTAATTAGACAATGGGAGATACTGAGATTTGGCGCTCTGGGGAAAATAAAAGATTGGTGGAAACTTTGTTCATGGAGTCATTCTAAACCAATCTCCAGTGTCTGCTAAATGACTAAAGAATATTTAGAATATTGTGTATTCTTTTGACATTGAAGACTTCTGTTATGCCATTGTATTCTTATTGCATAACTGTAATAAATCGGATTACTTTTAAATGGATACGAATTATTATTTTATGTATGATGTAATGGTAAAATACTACACATAGCATATATGCTCGGCCTCTAACTGTGCAGCTCTGAGCTGAGGTTAACTCAATCATTTAATGCTGGGACATTGATCGCAAGATATTAGCTCTTTGTCTCTCAGCCTGTTAATATTAGGGTTATCTTGGACACGTAACTTATAGTATTCCGAGTGGTGATGCAAGGCTCGCTACTTTGACTAGAACCTTCGGATTCACTTATGGGCCTATAGCATTCACATGATAATGGAGTCCGATTGAATATTATATTATGGTCTTATTGCTCCTACACTAATCTCTGTCATCAAATTCACTCTTTTACAGGGGTCTTAGAAAACATCGATCACAAAAAGTCATAAAAGGTATTAGAAGTACATCAAAATACAATAATGTGGAAGTAAAGAACCCTGCTAACTAATATCAACACTTATTATTTCGTTTTGGAGAAGTGTTTTGGAATATGGGTTGGAATAATACATTGTGGCCTTTCTCTTGCAGTTTTTTCTTCTTCTTTGTATTATCTTTAACCAGATCTATTGTGTTACATTCTACTACATTCCTTTCACGTTTACACAAACTTCAAAGTGTTTCCTTTCAAATCGTACCAAGAATATGTATATCCTTGCTTCAGGGCCTGAGGCTACAGGCAGTTAGATTTGGGTATGACGTTTTAGGCGAAAATTGAAAGAAAAGGGCGGATCCTTAAAGATGCAGTAGGCCCAGAACAAAGAGGCACGTCTTACTCTTCATTGTATTCAGAGGGTGAATATCAATAGTATGCATGCCAGTCTCTCTTGGCTAAGAGTTGAGGGAAGCCTGCATCGCTTCTTGTTTTGTATTAGAAACATGAATGTGTTGGAAATTCCAAATAGTTTGCATAGTCAACTTACACACATCACTGACACACACACTTACCCTACCAGACATGCCACCAGGGGTCTTTTTCACGGTCCCCGGGTCTAGAACAAATTCAAGGAAACGTACAATATTATAAAGAGCCTTGGATCTCCCTTTCATCTCATATTGCACAAGTGAACAGCAAACCTGGTTGCAAAAAACAAATAAGCATCACCTCACGGCACAACGCCTCTCCCCCATGTGACCTACTTGTTCTATGTATGTACTGACATGTATAATATACAATATAAGCATGGCCTTATACCTTGTAATTCCATTAGAAACTTCCTCATATCTTTAAGCTGAGGAGAGAGGATAATGAAAGTCCCAGTAACAAGTAAATGTAGACCTACCAATTAGTTAGTGTTTTTACATTTTATTTGATTAATTAGTAAAGATGCACTATGGAGAAAGCGCTAATTCTAATAGTTTGCCTAATTTCAGTTTGTGACTAAACAAGCAGCTATAGTGTAGAGAATCATTGTACCATCTAAACCGCTGTGAAATATATTTTCCATAACCAAAAACATTGTATTTTCAGCTGCTTGATGCTGGTGTACAAAACCAAAAGTAAAAGACGCAAAAACGAAACTTAAGCATGGGAAGCATAAAATAGAGCACATAGAACAGACCTACCACTTCTTAGACTTGCTTTCAATGACATGACGGATCTATAACTCACATTTCAATGTACATTTGGTTGGGTCGCCCAAAAAGTCACATATTGCAGCTTTAAGTGATTAAAACTCGTAATTGGTAACAGAATTTCAGAAAAATCTGTAATGGAATTACTGCAATTGAATTGGCTAAATTGTTGTAGTCACAAACTACAGTTGGGTACCTGCTGTCCTCTCTTCCACTGGCATACTGTTATGTTCAGCTCATAACTGTTTTCTTTCTCTATCTGTCATCTGTCGGTCAAAGCAAAACTGGGAAAACCGTATGAACAACCCCTTCCTCTCACTCTACCTCTCTCTCTCTCTCTCTCTCCATTTAATGTTACCTCTCCAGACTCGTACTGACAACGACCCATGAGCCTCCTCTCTTTCCATTTACTGCATTTCCGCCCACTGAGCACCAACCAACACCGGACGTCCATGGACATTGAAAGATAGTTTACATTTGATCAGTTCGCCTTGGCTTTGATTTCAATGTCGTCAGATGTTTTTTGGGTCGGATCGGCCTAGATTTCCATGTTCACCCATGTTGATTTTTGGTCCGTTCCGGCCTTGATTTGGTGCGAATGTAGACGTCCATGATTGGTGACCGGAACCAAATCTGAACCAATCATAGATGTCTATGTTTCACCAGTTTAGACATTAAAGTACAGCACAGCACACTAGAGTAGAGTACAGATAATGTACTGTATTGTACTGTACTCTACTGTATTGTTTTGTACTGAACGATACTTTACTATACTCTACTCTACTGTACTGTCCAAACTTGTGAAACATAGACGTCTAGGACTGATTCAGATTTCCAAATTCGGTCTTGTTTAGGGGCGGAGCTCATTAGAATAATACCCAAATATGCAAAGGAGGATATTGCATATTTTTACCTTTGTGGACCTATTCAGATACATCACCATGAAGAGAATGACATTCATATCCACAATTATACAGATCAGCGACCTATGATGTAATTCCTTTTCGTTAATTCAGTTACTGGGTGTAAATCCATTCCACTTACTGTAGTTCAATAACCAAAATATTTTTTTTTAAGCTCAAGGTGCCATGTCATAGCTGACACCCCATTCCTTCTACAGAAATCTTTGAATCTTAATTCGGAGCAGATATGGCCAGATGGTGCCGACAGAAATGGTCACCTCGCGTCTAGTCCTGAGGAAACTATGCAGTAATTTTGTTTGTTTATGTATTATTTCTTACATTGTTAGCCCAGAAAATCTTAAGTGTTATTACATACAGCCGGGAAGAACTATTGGATATAGAGCAACGTCAATTTACCAACATTACGACCAGGAATACGACTTTCCCGAAGCGGATCCTTTGTTCGGACCTCCACCCTGGACATGGGATCTAATCTCAGAGGCCGACCAAAAACAACGTTGTCACCGCAGGATAAGCAGATCGAGCGGCCTCCTGGTCAGACTGAGAAGGCGAGCACACCACCCACCGCTTCCGAGCATATTAGTCGCCAATGTCCAGTCTCAAGACAACAAGGTGGACGAAATTAGGGCACGAGTTGCCTTCCAGAGAGACATCAGAGATTGTAACATTCTCTATTTCACGGAAACATGGCTCACCTGGGATATGTTGTCAGAGTCGGTACAGTCACCGGGGCTCTTCATGCGTCGCGCCGACAGAAACGAGGGGTGTGTGCCTCATGATTAACGACTCATGGTGTAACAATAACAACACACAGGAACTCAAGTCCTTTTGTTCACATGACCTAGAATTCCTTACAAATACATGCCGTCCACATTATCTCCCAAGAGAATTCTCTTCAATTATACTCACAGCCGTGTATAGCCGTGTAGAACTTCCCTGGACTCTATGTAAACTGGGTGCATTTGTTGTAGCTGGGGATTTGAGCAAAGCTATTTTGAGAACAAGGCTACCTAATTCTACCAGCACATTGACTGTTGTACCCGCTCGAGCAAAACAATGGACTACTTCTACTCTAACTTCCGCAATGCATACAAGGACTGCCCCCGCCCTCCCTTCGGCAAATCCGACCATGACTCCATCTTGCTCGTACTGTCCTGTAGGCAGAAACTCAAACAGGATGTACTCGTGACTAGAACCATTCAACGCTGGTCTGACCAATCGGAATCCACGCTTCAAGATTGTTTTGATCACGTGGACTGGAAAATGTGCCAGGAAGCCTCAGACAATAACATTGATTTATACACTGACTCTGTGAGTGCATTTGAGATGTTGTACCTACTGTGACTATTAAAACCTACCCCAACCAGAAATCGTGGAAAGACGGCGGCATTCGCGGAAAACTGAAAGCGCAAACCACCGCATTCAACCATGGAAAGAGTTCGGGAATATGGCAGAATATAAACAGCGTAGCTATTCCCTCCGCAAGGCAATCAAACAAGCAAAATGTTGGTATAGGGACAAAATGGAGACGCAATTCAATGGCCCAGACATGAGACCTATGTGGCAGGGTCTACAGGCAATTACGGACTACAAAAAGAAAACCAGCCACGTCAAGGACACCAACGTCTTGCTTCTAGACAAGCTAAACACCTTCTTTGCCCGCTTTGAGGATAATACAGTGCATCCGACACGACCCGCTATCAAGGACTGCGGGCCCCCCCTCTCCTTCTCTGTGGCTGACGTGAGCAAGACATTTAAACGCGTTAACCCTCGCAAGGCTGCTGGCCCAGACGGCATCCCTTGCCGCTTTCTCAGAGCATGCGCAGACCAGCTGGCTGGTGTGTTTACGGACATATTCAATCACTCCCTATCCCAGTCTGCTGTCCCCACATGCTTCAAGATGGCCACCATTGTTCCTGTACCCAAGGCAACGATAACTGAACTTCTGTCATCATGAAGTGCTTTGAGAGACGAGTCAAGGATCATATCACCTCCACCTTACCTGCCACCCTAGACCCACTTCAGTTTGCATACTGCCCCAACAGGTCCACAGACGATGCAATCGCCATCACACTGCTCACTGCCCTATCCCATTTGGACAAGAAGAATACCTATGTAAGTATGCTGTTCATTGACTACAGCTCAGCATTCAACACCATAGAGCCCTCCAAGCTCATCATTAAGCTCGAGATCCTGGTTCTCAACCCCGCCCTGTGCAGTTGGGTCCTGGACTTTCTGACGGGCCGTCCCCAGGTGGTGAAGGTAGGAAACAACATCTCCACTTCACTGATCCTCAACACTGGGGCCCCACAAGGGTGCATGCCCAGCCCCCTCCTGTACTCCCTGTTCAACCATGACTGCGTGGTCATGCATGCCTCCAACTCAATCATCATGTTTGCAGACGACACAACAGTAGTGGGCTTGATTACCAACAACAACGAGACAGCCTACAGGGAGGAGGTGAGGGCACTCGGAGAGTGGTATCAGGAAAACAACCTCTCACTCAACATCAACCAAACAAAGGAGATGATCGTGGACTTCAGGAAACAGCAGAGGGAGCACCCCCCATCCACATCAATGAGACAGCAGTGGAGAAGAAATTTTAAGTTCCTAGGCGTACACATCACGGACAAACTGAAATGGTCTAACCACACAGACAGCTTGGTGAAGAAGGCTCAACTTTTGGCTTGTCACCTAAAACCCTCACAAACTTTTACAGATGCACAATCGAGAGCATCCTGTTGGGCTGTATCGCCGCCTGGTACGGCAACTGCACCGCCCACAACCGCAAGGCTCTCCAGAGGAACTACCTGCCCTCCAGGACACCTACTGCACCCGATGTCACAGGAAGGCCAAAAAGATCATCAAGGACAACAACCACCCGAGCCACTGCCTGTTCACCTCGCTATCATCCAGAAGGCAAGGTCAGTATAGGTGCATCAAAGCTGGGACCGAGAGACTGAAAAACAGCTTCTATCTAAAGACCATCAGACTGTTAAAACAGCCATCACTAACATAGAGAGGCTGCTGCCAACATAGAGACCCAAATCACTGGCCACTTTAATAAATTGATTTAATAAAGGTATCGATAATCACTTTAAATAATGCCACTTTAATAATGTTTACATATCCTACATTACTCATCTCATATGTGTGTATACTGTCTTTCATACCTTCTGTTGAATCTTGCCTATGCCGTACGACCATCGTTCATTCATATATTTATATGTACATATTCTTATTTCATCCCTTTAAGGTAGTTGTATGAAGTAGTTGTTGTGAATTTGTTAGATTACTTGTTAGATATTACTGTGCTTTTGGAACTAGAAGCACAAGCATTTAGCTACACTCACATTAATACCTGCTAACCATGTGTATGTGACAAATACAATTTGATTTGATTTGATATTTAAGTTTTTGGAAAATGTGGTCGCATAAGAAACTGAGGGAGATTTTACCATAGTTCTCTTACCAAACTTTTTATCTCCACAGTTCTTCCAGTCAATGTGTTTTTATGAAATGTTCTGTGCACATTGTTCAAAATAGTCCTTGTGCATAGAGTTGTATGGTTGTTAAACTTTGAAATCAATAGCTTTTGTTTGGAATGCATTTTAAAGTGGAATTGCCCTTCTCTTTCTCTTACCTCTTACTACACGTGCCTCTGCTTCCTCATCTCACACACACACACACACACACACACACACACACACACACTGAGCTGCATTGTTTGTAACCTCACTGCAGACTCTTTCTTCCTCTTTTTCATCATTAACTTCACCCAGTGGTGGAAAAAGTACCCAATTGTCATACTTGCGTAAAATTAAAGATAACTTAGAAAATTACTCAAGTTAAAGTGAATGTTACTGTCACGTTCTGACCTTAGTTCCTTTGTTTTGTCTTTGTTTTAGTATGGTCAGGGTGTGAGTTGGGGTGGGCAGTCTATGTTCTTTTTTCTATAATTTGGGATTTCTGTGTTTGGCCTGGTATGGTTCTCAATCATAGGCAGCTGTCAATCGTTGTCCCTGATTGAGAACCATACTTAGGTAGCCTGGTTTCACCTTTGAGTTGTGGGTGATTGTTTTCTGTTGAGTGTTTGTGTATTCACCAGACAGAACTGTTTCGGTTTCGTTCGTTCATTTTGTTGTTTTTGTTCAGTGTTCTTTTACTTTATTAAAAAGATGGACACTTACCACGCTGCGCATTGGTCCTCACCTTCTTCCACCGACGACCGTTACAGTTACCCAGTAAAATACTACTTGAGTAAAAGTCTAAGAGTATTTGGTTTGAAATATACTTAGGTATCAACAGTAAATGTAATTGATGAAATATACTTAAGTATCAAAACTGAAAGTAAAAGTATAAATCATTTCAAATTCCTTTAAGCAAACCAGACAGCACTATTTTCCTGTTTTGTTATTTACGGATAGCCAGGTGCACACTCCAACACTTAGACATCCTTTACAAACAAATAAGTTGTGTTTAGTGAGTCCGCCAGATCAGAGGCAGTAGGGATGACCACTGAGAGTTGTTCTCTCGATAAGTGTGTTAATTTGACCATTTTCCTGTCCTGCTAAGCATTCAAAATGTACTTTTGGGTGTCAGGGAAAATGTGTGGAGTAAAAACTACATTTATTTTCTTTTGGAATGTAGTGAAGTAAAAGTTGTCAAAAATATAAAAAGTTAAGTACAGATAACACAATTTCTTTTTTTACTTACAGTGCATTCGGAAAGTATTCAGACCCCTTGACATTTTCCACATTTTGTTACGTTTACAGCCTTATTCTAAAATGGATAAAATAGTTTTTTCCCCCTCATCAATCTACACACAATAGCCCGTAATGACAAACAAAAACAGTTTTTTTTAAATATCACATTTACATAAGTATTCAGACCCTTTACTTAGTACTTTGTTGAAGCACCTTTGGCAACAATGACAGCCTTGAGTCTTCTTGGGTATGATTCTACAAGCTTGCCACACCTGTCTTTGCTCTCCCGTTCTTCTCTCAAGCTGTCAGGTTGGATGGGGAGCGTAGCTGCACCTCTATTTATAGGTCTCTCCAGAGATGTTCGATTGGGTTCAAGTCCTGGCTCTGGCTGGGCCACTCAAGGACATTTAGATAGGCCACTCCTGCGTTTTCTTGGCTGTGTGCTTAGGGTCGTTTCTCCTGTTGGAAGGTGAACTTTCACCTCAGTCGGCGGTCCTGAGTGCTCTGGAGCAGATTTTCATCAAGGATCTATCTGTACTTTGCTCCGTTCATCTTTCCCTCGATCCTGACTAGTCTCCCAGTCCCTGCCTCTGAAAAACATCCCCACAGCATGATGCTGCCACCACCATGCTTCACTGTAGTGATGGTGCCAGGTTTCCTCCAGGCATGACACTTGGCATTCAAGCCAATGAGTTCAATCTTGGTTTCATCAGACCAGAGAATCTTGTTTCTCATGGTCTGAGAGACTGAGGAGTGGCTTCTGTCAGGCCACTCTACCATAATGGTCTGATTGGTGGAGTGCTGCGGAGATGGTTGTCCTGGAAGTTTCTCCCATCTCCACAGAGGAACTCTGGAGCTCTGTCAGAGTTACCATCTGGTTCTTGGTCACCTCCCTGACCAAGGCCCTTCTCCCCCGATTGCTCAGTTTGGCCGTGTGGCCAGCTCTAGGTAGGGTCTTGGTGTTTCCAAACTTCTTCCATTTAAGAATGATGGAGGCCACTGTTCTTGGGAACCTTCAATGCTGAAGAAATTATTTGTGAATGGTGTTGTAGAATAATGTAATAAGATACTGTAGTATGATGCTGTAGTAGGATGGTGGTGTGTGTGTGTGTGTGTGTGTGTGTGTGTGTGTGTGTGGCATCTCCAGGGTGCCTGACCAGGATTCATTTGTTAATCCCAGGGTGTTAACTTACCAGCACTATACTGTTCCTGTCCATCAGCCTGAAACCTCAATCTTAACGCTGCATGTTAGTTATTCCCCCTGGACCAGAGGTCACGTCATTACCTAGCAGAACCTCTGAACAACAAACTCTCCTCCAATGTGGGGGGGCTACATGGGAAACTGGCCTTGGAGTGATCCCATGGAGCGGCTTGTTTGTATATAGGCCCAGGCCTTAGCCATGCTCACATTTCCTCCCCCTGGACGGACCAAGGCGGCAGGAAATGTGGACCTTTGGTCTGTGTGCCAACGTTGTGTGTGTGTGAGTGGGTGGCTGGGACTAGCTTTGAGTACCATTAACCTCTCAACACCACAAACAGGAGCTGGGGACTCAGGGGCCTGGGCCCTCTGATGTCTAAAGGCTTTGGATGGTTTGGCTATACAGGGCCACATTGGTACACAACACCACAGGGACACCATATAGCATTTTTTAAATTGTTTTAATCATTTTCGTTGTTGTACATAAAACACTGTAAAATCACCAGGAAATTAACTGTGAAAGGAGATCTGAAGTGAAAGGAATTCTGTTCCCAAGTATTCCCACGCATAAATAGAGAGGCATATGCGATCGTATCCCAATGTAATCACTAATCAAGGTTAGAAATGATTCTGTTTTTGTTTCCGTTGTAATTGGGATTCTTGGAGTCAATTTTCAGTGTACAAATATTTATAACTATGTTCCGACCCCTCAACCATCCGCTCAAGGCAAAATCAGTCCACGGCTGAATGTAATTGGGGATCCCTGCCATAAAGGCTACCCCACCTGAATGGCCTCACTACAGCACCATGGTCATGTTCTTGGCCACATAAAATGTTAAAACGTTTTGCAACTAAAATGAGCATGTCTTATTGGACAGTTCCAGGTAGTCCCTCCCAGTTTGGTCTGTTTTCTTCCATTTGGTACCTAATGAACATGACACTGGTTTGGACAGCCTCTGGTATTCAGAGTGTCATTTTAAAACCAATGCATTTTTTGGGGAATCTAATCACCAACATATCATCAAGATCATCAGCAAATGCACTTCTTAAATCTTTACACAGTGAGACAAGGACAAGGACTGTGCCGGGAGAAGTTGGGCCGTAGTTCGTTCGACTAACCTAAGGGGGAAAGTGGAGAAGGTCACTGAATGTTACCACATTAACATTTAGATGACCTGTTTTTCCTGCACTTCCTCTATACTTTATGGACAGAAACAACTTTTTCCAGAGAGGAAATTATAAAGATAGTTGGGCTTAGCCTTTGTTGAACTCATCAGTGGGGTGGAGTGATGGAGGGAGGTAGAGTCTGATGGAAGTGAAGGAGGGAGGGAATGTTGACTGTGCATGTCCCATAAAGAGTAGGAATGATGTAGTAGGATGGTCTTGTAGAAGGCGGTTGTAGAAGGCGGTTGTAGAATGATGTAGTAGGATGATGTAGTAGAAGGCGGTTGTAGAATGATGTAGTAGGATGGTGTTGTAGAAGGCAGTTGTAGAATGATGTAGTAGGATGGTCTTGTAGAAGGCGGTTGTAGAATGATGTAGTAGGATGGTGTGGTAGAAGGCGGTTGTAGAATGATGTAGTAGGATGGTGTTGTAGAAGGCAGTTGTAGAATGATGTAGTAGGATGGTCTTGTAGAATGATGTAGTAGGATGGTCTTGTAGAAGGCAGTTGTAGAATGATGTAGTAGGATGGTGTTGTAGAAGGCGGTTGTAGAATGATGTAGTAGGATGGTGTTGTAGAAGGCGGTTGTAGAATGATGTAGTAGGATGGTCTTGTAGATGTCGGTTGTAGAATGATGTAGTAGGATGGTCTTGTAGAAGGCGGTTGTAGAATGATGTAGTAGGATGGTCTTGTAGAAGGCGGTTGTAGAATGATGTAGTAGGATGGTCTTGTAGAAGGCGGTTGTAGAATGATGTAGTAGGATGGTCTTGTAGATGTCGGTTGTAGAATGATGTAGTAGGATGGTCTTGTAGAAGGCGGTTGTAGAATGATGTAGTAGAATGGCGTTGTAGGACGGCGTAGTAATTGTGTACCCCTGACAAAAACTGTAGACGACTCACTCATCTCTTCTTTGGCTGCTTAGCTGAGAGACAGACTCTCACTCCTGCTCGCTCTCTTGTCTCTCTCTGGCTCTCGTCTATCTTTCTTCCACCCCCCACCCCCACTCCTCTTACACTTATCGTCTCATCTCTCTCTCTTTCTCCACGTCCACTTCTCTTTCTCTCATCTATTTATCTCTCTCTCTCCTCCTCTCCTTATCTCCTCAGCATACAGTGGAATGAGCAGGCTGAGGTGGGGAGATGCCTTACGTGGATCGGCAGAACCGGATCTGTGGCTTCCTGGACATCGAGGAGAATGAGAACAGTGGCAAATTCCTCAGACGCTACTTTATCCTGGACACCAAGGAGGGTAGCCTGGTGTGGTACATGGACAACCCACAGGTAGGACAGCAGGGTGGTAAACACACACACACACACACACACAGAAGCTGACAGAAGCACACGCACAAATATGCAGAACAGACATAGTGTAGTTATTGACTACATACAGTACCAGTCAAAAGTTTGGGCACACCTTTATTTTTACTATTTTCTACATTGTAGAATAATAGTGAAGACATCAAAACTATTAAATAACACATGGAATCATGTAGTAACCAAATAAGTGTTAAACAAATCCAAATATATGTTATATTTGAGATTCTTCAGCCACCCTCTGGCTTGATGACAGCTTTGTACACTCTTGGCATTCTCTCATCCAGCTTTATGAGGTAGTCACCTGGAATCCATTTCAATTAACAGTTGTGCCAAGTTAAAAGTTAATTTGAGGAATTTATTTCCTTCTTATTGCATTTAAGCCAATCATTTATGTTGTGACAAGGTAGGGGTGGTATGTAGAAGATAGCACTATTTGGTAGAAGACCAACTCTATATTGTGGCAAGAACAGCTCAAATAAACAATTACTTTAAGACATCAATACTTTAAGACATAAAGGTCAGTCAATCCGGAAAATTTCAAAAACGTTGAAAGTTTCTTCAAGTGCAGTCACAAAAACCATCAAGTACTATGATGAAACTGGCTCTCATGAAGACCACCACAGGAAAGGAAGACCCAGAGTTACCTCTGCTGCAAAGGATAAGTTCATCAGAGTTACTGGCCTCTGAAATTGCAGCCCAAATAAATGCTTCTCAGAGTTCAAGTAACAGACACATCTCAACAATCAACTGTTCAGAGGAGACAGCGTGAATTAGACCTTCATGGTTGATTTGCTGCGAAGAAACCACTACTAAAGGACACCAATAATAAGAAGATAATTGCTTGGGCCAAGAAACACGAGCAATGGACATTAGACTGGTGGTAATCTGTCCTTTGGTCTGATGAGTCCAAATTTGAGATTTTTGGTTCCAACCACTGCGTCTTTGTGAGACGCATAGTAGGTCAACGGATGATCTCAGCATGTGTGGTTCCCATCGTGAAGCATGGCAGAGGAGGTGTGATAGTGTGGGGGTCCTTTGCTGGTGACACTGTCTGTGATTTATTTAGAATTCAAGGCACACTTATCCAGCATGGCTACCACAGCATTCTGCAGCGATACGCCATCCCATCTGGTTTGCATTTAGTTGGACTACCAGTTGTTTTTCAACAGGACAATGACCCAACACACCTCCAGGCTGTGTAAGGGCTATTTGACCAAGACGGAGCATGATGGAGTGCTGCATCAGATGACCTGGCCTCCACAATCACCCGACCTCAACCTATTTGAGATGGTTTGGGATGAGTTGAACCTCAGTGTGAAGGAAAAGCAGCCAACAAGTGCTCAGCACATGTGGAACTCCTTCAAGACTGTTGGAAAAGCATTCCAGATGAAGCTGGTTGAGAGAATGCCAAGAGTGTGCAAAGCTGTCATCAAGGCAGAGGGTGGCTACTTTCAAGAATCTAAAATATTAAATATATTTTGATTTGTTTAACACTTTTTTGGGGGTTACTACATGATTGCAAATGTGTTATTTCATAGTTTTGATGTCTTCGCTATAATTCTACAATGTAGAAAATAAAGAAAAAACATTGAATGAGTGGGTGTGTCCAAACTTTTGACTGGTACTGTACATTTCACGGAGGAGATCATGAGTTAGGCTATGATGCTCTCACCTCCCTCAAGTCATCAGTCTCTCATGTCTGTGTGTTTAATCAACGCATGCCTTTAGGCTGATGTCATTTCTTGAGTGGGCAGCAGCTGACACGGCCCTATGTACTTACAGTATGCACTGGAGTAGAACATTAGCGGTAGGATGAATTTAATAGTTGCTTCTGTTTGGACTGACCTAATCTCATAAAGTATTGCACTGGATTGATCCGTCTGGTCTGGCCAGACCACTCTGGGCCATCAAGAGGAAATGTGTGTGTCGTCGGCTGGGGAGATGATGCTACGTCTGGGGAAACCGAGTCGAGTTACACGTCTGCCCAGACGTCCGTCCGTCCGTCTGTCTGTCTTTCCCTCCCCCAGATATTGGTGTGAACAGAAACAATCAGACTTAATGTTTTACAGGTCTATTAAATGCATGTAATCTGTTTGGTGGGGAGTGGGAGCTCAGTGAGGAATACCTGTACAAAGACAGACTGGGTTATGCCCTCAAAAAATGATATCATTTATTGATGCTGCCCTGGGCTCTGAATTAATAATTTCAGTTTAGTTTCCATCTCCTTCTCCAAGACTTGAAAATCATTTAATGTCTTTATCACTGTTGAATCCTCTGTTTAGAACCTGCCCAAAGGAGCTGAAAATGTTGGCTCCCTCAAACTCACCTACATCTCCAAGGTCAGTCAAGTTGTCCAATAATGTTATTGAATTAAATCCTGTCTGACAGACACAGACATGGCCAACCACAGTCTTAGGTGTGAACATCTGTCTCATTCTCTCTCTCTCTCTCTCTCTCTCTCTCTCTCTCTCTCCCTCTCTTGCTCTCTCGCTCTCGCTCTCTCTCTCTCTCGCTCTCTCTCTTCCCCCTCTAGGTGAGTGATGCCACAAAGCTGCGACCAAAGGCGGAGTTCTGCTTCGGTAAGTCCTAAAACCTTTGGATTTGATTCAGTGTTTGTAAAACATTACTGCTAGTTGTGTATATGAGTATGTTTATGTATTGTCCCTCTAGGAGTGTGCTGTCTGCTGGGTTCTGTGAAAGAGGAAGCATTGGGAGGAAAGTGGGGGGGCACTGGGCAGGGAGTGTGGGGGGGGGGGGAGTAGGGGGCAGCTTGTAGCAAAGACACCGTTGACCTTTAGCTATTGAACTAGAATGATTTTATTTAGTTCACTAAGGTCGATGATGTGAGCCCCCCGTCAGTAATTGTTTCACTGTTCACCTGTCCCCTCTTTCCATAGATTCCCTCCCCCCTCCCTCCCTCGCGGGGGTTTGAAAGGGACCATTTTCTGTATGACGTGCTGTTGTTCAACAGTCCCTTTGTCCCTCAGCGGCCCCAGTCAAGAGTATACAGTAGCTCCCCCACTCAATAGAAGGAAGCAGTAGGATGACCCACCAGTGACCGCCAAGAGCTGGCTCGACCCAACCATGTTGTTCGATGAGCGGGGGTGTCGAGTTTGGGTCATGGGTGGGGGTCTTTCCTGCATGACAGGATGCTGGAGTCCAAATCGGAACCCCCCTCTCTAAAACTCTGGGATATTTTTAACCTAGGTATTTGCATGATCCAGGTCCACTTTTGGATAGTCTCATCAATCTATTCCAGTACTGTAGTTTTACGATTACCTGACTGTCCAAATATGAGGAAAACCTACCTCAGCCCTGACTGAGTCTAGTGTGTGTATACACGTGCATTTGCATTTGAGTGTGTGGGTTGGTGCGCTTTGGTGAATCATTGTGAGGATCACAAAACTGAGACATTGAATAGGACGGTGGAAGACAGTCCACTGGTATTATGTCTCCTTGAATAGGACGGTGGAAGACAGTCCACTGGTATTATGTCTCCTTGAATAGGACGGTGGAAGACAGTCCACTGTTATTATGTCTCCTTGAATAGGACGGTGGAAGACAGTCCACTGGTATTATGTCTCCTTGAATAGGACGGTGGAAGACAGTCCACTGTTATTATGTCTCCTTGAATAGGACGGTGGAAGACAGTCCACTGGTATTATGTCTCCTTGAATAGGACGGTAGAAGACAGTCCACTGGTATTATGTCTCCTTGAATAGGATGGTGGAAGACAGTCCACTGGTATTATGTCTCCTTGAATAGGACAGTAGAAGACGGTCCACTGGTATTATGTCTCCTTGAATAGGATGGTGGAAGACGGTCCACTGGTATTATGTCTCCTTGAATAGGACGGTAGAAGACGGTCCACTGGTATTATGTCTCCTTGAATAGGACGGTGGAAGACGGTCCACTGGTATTATGTCTCCTTGAATAGGACGCTGGAAGACGGTCCACTGTTATTATGTCTCCTTGAATAGGACGGTGGAAGACGGTCCACTGGTATTATGTCTCCTTGAATAGGACGGTGGAAGACAGTCCACTGGTATTATGTCTCCTTGAATAGGACGGTGGAAGACAGTCCACTGGTATTATGTCTCCTTGAATAGGACGGTGGAAGACAGTCCACTGGTATTATGTCTCCTTGAATAGGACGGTAGAAGACAGTCCACTGGTATTATGTCTCCTTGAATAGGACGGTAGAAGACAGTCCACTGGTATTATGTCTCCTTGAATAGGACGGTAGAAGACAGTCCACTGGTATTATGGCTCCTTGAATAGGACGGTGGAAGACAGTCCACTGGTATTATGGCTCCTTGAATAGGACAGTAGAAGACAGTCCACTGGTATTATGTCTCCTTGAATAGGACGGTAGAAGACAGTCCACTGGTATTATGTCTCCTTGAATAGGACGGTGGAAGACAGTCCACTGGTATTATGTCTCCTTGAATAGGACGGTGGAAGACAGTCCACTGGTATTATGTCTCCTTGAATAGGACAGTAGAAGACAGTCCACTGGTATTATGTCTCCTTGAATAGGACGGTGGAAGACGGTCCACTGGTATTATGTCTCTGTTAGGGAGGGGAAACATAATACTGCCGGACAAAGGTTGTGTTCCAAATGCCACCCTATTCCTGATAGGGAAAATGGAAATGTCTCTCTCTGGATTCTGAACATGGGACTCAGCCGAGCACTCTAAACAGCATGTGTCAGACTACTTAGCAGAAATATGTTAGTGAAATACAGAGATGCATAATTAAACTCTGCTAATGGGCCTAACTGACAGAAGTGCTGCTGTGGCGCTTAAAGGCGCTGCATGATCAATCCAACGTCTGCATTGGCCATGCAGCGTTTACGGTGATAGTGCCTCTGCAGAAGGCAGGGCAGAGGTGTTGTGAAGGAAGTTGTCAGGGAAGTGAGGCTGTGTTTATACAGGACCTCCCGCCCCACCTACAGTCAACCAGTCATGTCAATGCGGAGCTATTGATTTGGGTGGTGCACGGCAATGCAGTACGGAGCACAATTTGGCCTCTGGAGGCGCCACAATTGTGTCACACCATCCATATGGCGGCCCGAACACATTTTGGGACACACACCTTGACTTTTCTCACATTTAGTTACATCTCTGCCCCTCATCTCTGACCCTCTCTCCCACTCCCTCTCTCTGCCCCTCCCCTCCTCTCTCTCTCTCTCTCTCTCTCCTGACCCCCCTCACTCTCCTGCCCCTCTCCCCCCCCCCTCTCTCTCTCTCTCTCTCTCTCTGCCCCCCCCCTCACTCTCCTGCCCTCTCTCTCTCTCTCTCTCTCTCTCTCTCTCTCTCTCTCTCTCTCTCTCTCTCTCTCTCTCTCTCTCCTGCCCCCTCACTCTCCTGCCCCTCCCCCTCTCTCTCTCCCCCTCCCCCTCTCTGCCCCTCTCTCTCTCTCTCTCTCTCTCTCTCTCTCTCTCTCTCTCCTGCCCCTCTCTCCTCTCTCTCTCTCTCTCTCTCTCCCCTCCCTCTCTCTGCCCCTCCCCTCTCTCTCTCTCTCTCTCTCCTGCCCCCCTCACTCTCCTGCCCCTCCCCCTCTCTCTCTCCCCCTCCCTCTCTCTGCCCCTCTCTCTCTCTCTCTCTCTCTCTCTCTCTCTCTCTCCTGCCCCCCCTCACTCTCCTGCCCCCCCCTCTCTCTCTCTCTCTCTCCTGCCCCCCTCACTCTCCTGCCCCTCTCTCTCTCTCTCCCCCTCTCTCTCTCTCTCTCTCTCTCCCCCTCTCTCTCTCCCCAGTCATCAATGCTGGTATGAGGAAGTTCTACCTCCAGGCCAATGATCAGCAGGATCTGGTAGAGTGGGTCAACGTGCTCAACAATGCCACCAAGATCACAGTGAGTCCCCTGCCCTGTCTCTTGTCATAAGTCTCCCGTAGTACAATACCGTTTCCATCTCAACACCGGCTAGGAAAGGACCTGTGATTCAGAATTAGGATGTGTTATCCCAGTTCAGCTGGCGTGAGTGAGTGGGATGGAGGAGGATGACAAGGCCGGCATACCTCACGTGTGTCTACTGTCAAGTCAACAGTGGAGAGAAAGACATTATGAAGCACTCATCTGCTGGACCCAGGAACCCCTGTTTGTTCCCTACAGGGCATCCAAACCCCTCTGGGCGGGGGATCTTTTCTCTTACTGTGTCACTGAGGGCCCATCTGACTGGCCCTCACAGATACAGACACACACACGGACACACACACAGGCAGGCACGTACATAGACACACACTCGCCTTGCACAAATGTAAACGCAAACACACACACAAGCAAGCAAGCACACAGGCACGCACACACACACACACACACACACACCAAAGCACACAGGACAAAGGGGAAGGCGAGTGCTCTGAGTCACGGACTGTTGCTACAGAAAAGGAAGTAATGGGACAGCACAGAACAGGGCAGAACAGAACAGAACAGGGCAGAACAGAACAGGGCAGAACAGAACGGGGCAGAACAGAACAGGGCAGAACAGAACAGGGCAGAACAGAACGGGGGAGAACAAGACAGGACAGGGCAGAACAGAACAGGGCAGAACAGAACGGGGGAGAACAAGACAGGACAGGGCAGGACAGAACAGGGCAGAACAGAACGGGGGAGAACAAGACAGGACAGGGCAGGACAGAACAGTGTGCTTTCACTGGGATTCACTGGAGAGGATGTTCCTCTCTAATTCCTCTTATAAACTGGGTGGTTTGAGCCGTGAATGCTGATTGGCTGACAGCCAAGGTTTATCAGACCGTATACCACGGGTATGACAAAACATTTTTTTTATTGCTTTAATTATGTTGGTAACCAGTTTATAATAGCAATAAGGTACCTTGGGAGTTGCGTCGTGCCTAAGAACAGCCCTTAGCCTTGGTATATTGGCCATATACCACACCCCCCGTGCCTTATTGCTTAATTAAACCACATCCATGTATGGAACATGGACTGGGCGTTAAGTATAAAGTAACATAATAATAAGTTATGTAATAACTTCACAATATACGCACTGTATTGAAGTTTCATCAAACTCTGTTGACTCATGTTCTCTTTACTGAGTTTAGTCCTGCCGCTGACACTGTAACACAGTCTCACAGTCCACTCAACAAGGTCACGCACACAGACGCACACACACTCACACATATTGTACCACACACTTCTACAGACGGCTGTCAATGTTTGACTGTGTGTGTGTGTGCACTGGAGTGTGATACCTGGCCTGAGCGCACACACACACACACACACACACACACACACACACACACCAATCGATTACCCCAGTCACCACTCAGTGTAGCAGTTTCTCTCTTGAGCCCCCAGGCTAGAGTTGATGGAAAATAGACTAACGAGCAGGCAGGGAGTACATCATCATGTCACTACAGAGACCGCTGAGGGACACATCTAACAAGGTTTTGGGGCATGTTGGCCCGATGCACTCTGGGAGTTGATGTTTATTTGACATGTTCCAGGTGCCAAAGTCGGGGGATGGCCAGCCCAGTGCAGAGATGACCCAGGAGGGGCTGGGTGCCACAAAGCAGATCTCCTATAAGACAGAGATCATAGGTGGAGTACCCATCATCACTGCCACACAGGTAAGGAAGATGCACCAGTCTGGCCCAGCACTAACCAGGCCCTAACCAAACATCAGTAAGGTTGCAAACATTCAGGAAACTTTACCAACATTCTCAGATTTTCCAGATGTCCCAGATGGGATATTCCTGGAATCAAGAAGGAATAAGCAGGATATCCTGGATTCCCTCACCTGGGATTTCTGGAAAACCTGGGGGAGTTTCTGAAAATCTGCAACCCTTAACACGAGTAAATAGACATATCTGACATATGTTTGAAGGCCATTTGCTCAGCTGTGGCTTGGAACAGTTCAGTCCAATCTGTCAAATTGGGACAGTAACAAGCAACATTCCATAACTGAGTTTTTGTTCCCTTAGTAACTTGATTTCAGCCATGTTAATCAGCTATATAAATAGATGGTCTGACTGAATAGAAATGTCCATGGATCAGGCGATCTTTTAGATAGTGACAGACATTGAACTTAATGTTCCTCTGAGGAGGAGCTCACTGTGTGGTGTGTTTTCTGGTACGTATGAGCGGTACCAGTCATATCCTGTCTTGTGCTGGTATATGGTATGTAGCAAGGCCTCTTAAAAAACACGGGCTGAAAGTGAAAAGTTACATCCAGATGCACAAGCTATGATGTCACTTCCTGTGTGGGCAGTGGCGGTGCAGTGGTCTGGCCTCAACTTCAGATTATGGAACAGCCAGTGAATTCGCTATCATTATTGTTTGCTGTAAACACACATTTATAGTCACTGGAGATGAAGATATGGTGGGGGGCTTGCCACACACACGTATGGGATTGTGTGTGTGTGTATTTGTGTCTGTCTGTCGTGTGTGTGTGTGTGTGTGTGTGTGTGTGTGTGTGTGTGTGTGTGTGTGTTTGTACACTTACCTGTGTGTGTCCTGCGGTGCAGGAGCAGGGCGACGGGGGGCAGAACGGAGCAGAGCGGGGGGGCCAGCGGAAGGCCCACAGCCAGCTGCCCTACTTCCTGGGGCGAGGGGCGCAGGACCAGGCGCTCATCAAGGCTGGATACTGTGTGAAGCAGGGAGCCGTGGTGAGTAGAGACGGTACAGACAGTGGGCGAACTCTTCCCGGTGCTGTAGCACTAGAAGCCCGCACTAGGACCATGGTCGCGTTCGTAACGGAACTCAATGGAAAACGTTTTTGCCGTGTGGTTCCTAATGAGTACACCACAAGCTCAGAGGGATTCTCCCTCAGCTACAAGCTTTTTATACTAGCGGAATTCCTGGCTGTGTGTGTGTGTGTCGACCTATAGGATTATGATGTGTTGGAGTTGGATAGCAGCAGGCATCTGACCAGCTGTTTCATAGGGTGAATTATATCCCTCATCGTTGTCCTGCCTTTGACCTAACTTCTCTTAGCTAATCTATTAATGGAACATATTAACCACAGTAATCCAGACATTCTAAAGCAACCAGTGGCCCTATACAATGTCGGAATAGCTATCAATTAGCAGAATTCTTAGCAAGTCAAAAGGATTTGGAGGAGCTGGAAATGTTGACTGCCATCTGTGATGTTTTCCTTTCTCTTCCGCAGATGAAGAACTGGAAGAGGAGATACTTCTTACTGGAGGAGAACGCAGTCAGCTACTTTAAGTCAGACCTGGTTAGTGGGAATGTGTCTCTGTCCTCTCCTCCTTCTGTGGGCGGCTGTGATTAAGGTGACACACACTCCACACAAAATTACCTTGAGCCACCCACGCCAACACACACCCACACACAATTCAAAGGAGCTGCCTGACCCCGTTGGCTAGCAGCTCGTCTTTGTTTTGCACCTGTGTTTCACAGACCCCTAGAGCTCCGGACAGACACACACAGATTAGATAAGAGCCGACTCCAGGTCTGTGCATTGTTGCAGGCTCCCAAAGCTCTTGGCACAGCTACTAATAAATAGGACTTCCAAATGGACAAGCTGGGTTTTGATTCATCATCCATGCTGGCCCAGATTCTCAGCATTTCTATTCTGTACTGTAGCTAGATGAATGCAAGATTGTTGATAAATCTGTTTGTCCCACTCACATTCTGCACCTCCTCTCTCATGGTCTGAGAGGTAGAGAACGAGTTCAGACAAGAGGGACAAGTTTTCTCCCTCCTTTACTCCCTACGTTTTTAGGATAAGGAGTGGATTGTGTAGTGAATGAGCTTGTCTCCCATTGGCCCTAACAGATTTTTGGACAATTTAGAATGTTACACACCACGTATAGCCACGGGTATGCAGCATAAGGGCATAAGGCGAGACCCAGATGCAGACATGGGAGGCAAATGGTTTGAGTCTTTGATATTTATTATAATCCAAAATGGTAGGCAATAGAATGGTCATGGATAGGCAAAAGGTCAAAACCAGTTCAGAGTCCAGGAGGTACAGAGTTGCAGGCAGGCTCGACATCAAGGCAGGCAGGTACAGAGTCCAGAAACAGGCAAGGGTCAAAACCGGCAGGACTAGCAAAAAGAGAATAGGAAAAGTAGGAACACGGGAAAACCACGCTGGTTGACTTGAACATACAAGACGAACTGGCACAAAGAGACAGGAAACACAGGGATAAATACACCGGGGAAAATAAGCGACACCTGGAGGAGGTGGAGACAATCACAAGGACAGGTGAAACAGATCAGGGCGTGACAAAATTGTCAGAAAATCTGAAAATGGTGGTGGAAAATTGTGTTTTATTAAGACATAGTGGTGGGAAAGTATCCAATTGTCATACTTGAGTAAAAGTAAAGGTTTTAATATACTTAAATATCAAAAGTAAATGTAATTGCTAAAATATACTTAAGTGTTAAAAGTAAAAGTATTTATAATTAATTAAATAATTCATAATTAAGTAAACCAGATGGCACCATTTAAAAAAATACATTTTTACGGATAGCCAGGGCACACTCCAACACTCAGGCATCATTTATAAATGAAGCATTTTTTTTAGTGAGTCCCCCAGATCAGAGCCAATAGGGATGACCAGGGATGTTGTCTTGATAAGTGCATGAATTGGACCATTTTCCTGTTGTGCCAAGCATTAGAAAGGTAACAAGTAATTTTGGGTGTCAGGAAAAGGCCAAAACGGCATCCCCAGCCACGTCCTCAGAGAATGCGCAGACCAGCTGGCTGGTGTGTTTACGGAATATTCAATCAAGCCTTATCCCAGTCTGCTGTTCCCACATTCTTCAAGAGGGCCACCATTGTTCCTGTTCCCAAGAAAGCTAAGGTAAATGAGCTAAACGACTACCGCCCCGTAGCACTCACTTCCGTCATCATGAAGTGCTTTGAGAGACTAGTCAAGGACCATATCACCTTCACCTTACCCGACACCCTAGACCCACTCCAATTTGCTTACCGCCCCAATAGGTCCACAGACGACGCAATCGCAACCACACTGCACACTGCCCTAACCCATCTGGGCAAGAGGAATACCTATGTGAGAATGCTGTTCATCGACTACAGCTCAGCATTTAACACCATAGTACCCTCCAAACTCGTCATCAAGCTCGAGACCCTGGGTCTCGACCCCGCCCTGTGCAACTGGGTACTGGACTTCCTGATGGGCCGCCCTGGGGGTAGGTAACAACATCTCCACCCCGCTGTTCCTCAACACTGGGGCCCCACAAGGGTGCGTTCTGAACCCTCTCCTGTTTCTCTGTTCACCCACGACTGCGTGGCCATGCACGCATCCAACTCAATCATCAAGTTTGCGGACGACACTACAGTGGTAGGCTTGATTACCAACAACGACGAGACGGCCTACAGGGAGGAGGTGAGGGCCCTCGGAGTGTGGTGCCAGGAAAATAACCTCACACTCAACGTCAACAAAACAAAGGAGATGATTGTGGACTTCAGGAAACAGCAGAGGGAGCACCCCCCTATCCACATCGACGGGACAGTAGTGGAGAGGGTAGTAAGTTTTAAGTTCCTCGGCGTACACATCACGGACAAACTGAATTGGTCCACCCAACAGACAGCGTTGTGGAGAAGGCGCAGCAGTGCCTCTTCAACCTCAGGAGGCTGAAGAAATTTGGCTTGTCACCAAAAGCACTCACAACCTTCTACAGATGCACAATCGAGAGCATCCTGTCGGGCTGTATCACCGCCTGGTACGGCAACTGCTCCGCCCACAACCGTAAGGCTCTCCAGAGGGTAGTGAGGTCTGCACAACGCATCACCGGGGGCAAACTACCTGCCCTCCAGGACACCTACACCACCCGATGTCACAGGAAGGCCATAAAGATCATCACAACAACCACCCGAGCCACTGCCTGTTCACCTCGCTATCATCCAGAAGGCGAGGTCAGTTCAGGTGCATCAAAGCAGGGACCGAGAGACTGAAAAACAGCTTCTATCTCAAGGCCATCAGACTGTTAAACAGCCACCACTAACATTGAGTGGCTGCTGCCAACATACTGACTCAACTCCAACCACTTTAGTAATGAAAATGGATGTAAAAATGTATCACTAGCACTTTAAACAATGCCACTTAATATAATATAATGTTTACATACCCTACATTACTCTTCTCATATGTATATGTATATACTGTACTCTATATCATCTACTGCATCTTTATGTAATACATGTATCACTAGCAACTTTAACTATGCCACTTTGTTTACATACTCATCTCATATGTATATACTGCACTCAATACCATCCACTGCATCTTGCCTATGCCGCTCTGTACCATCACTCATTCATATATCTTTATGTACATATTCTTTATCCCCTTACACTTGTGTGTATAAGGTAGTTGTTGTGGAATTGTTAGGTTAGATTACCCATTGGTTATTACTGCATTGTCGGAACTAGAAGCACAAGCATTTCGCTACACTCGCATTAATCTGCTAACCATGTATATGTGACAAATAAGATTTGATTTGATTTGATGAAGGATGTTTTATGTACGAGACGGTCCACGGGGGAAACAAGTGTATTACCGGGAATACACATTAATCCTAGACGATAGTGCAGATCTAGCGAGCACTATTGGATGTCTCGGCTAGGCCTGGGTGTGTTCTCTCTCCAGACCACTTAATCTCTCCATCCTCTCCTACTAAAGTACCATTAGGGCCTCTAACCCAGGGCCAAAGACATGCAGAGATACGTCTCTTATAGAGATTATGCTGTAATTGAGCCAGTGTGTGTGTGCGTGCGTCCGTGCGCGGTGTTATAGGGAGACAGGGGTGTTCCCTTTAGGGATTTTGCGTCCAAACCGTTCAAAAGTTTGGGGTCACTTAGAAATGTCCTTGTTTTTGAAAGAAAAGCAAATGTTTTGTCCATTAAAATAGCATCAAATTGATCAGAAATACAGTGTAGACATTATTAATGTTGTAAATGACTATTGTTGCTGGAAACTGCAGATTTTTTAATGGAATATCTACATAGGCGTACAGAGGCCCATTATCAGCAACCATCACTCCTGTGCTCCAATGGCACATTGTGTTAGCTAATCCACGTTTATCATTTTAAAAGACTAATTGATCATTAGAAAACCGTTTTGCAATTATGTTAGCACAGCTGAAAACTGTTGTTCTGATTAAAGAAGCAATAAAACTGGCCTTCTTTAGACTTGTCGAGTATCTGGAGCATCAGCATTTGTGGGTTCGATTACAGGCTCAAAATGGCCAGAAACAAAGACCTTTCTTCTGAAACTCGTCAGTCTATTCTTGTTCTGAGAAATTAAGGCTATTCCATGCGAGAAATTGCCAAGAAACTGAAGATCTCGTACAACGCTGTGTACTACTCCCTTCACAGAACAGCACAAACTGGCCCTAACCAGAATAGAAAGCGGATTGGGAGTCCCCGGTGCACAACTGAGCAAGAGGACAAGTACATTAGAGTGTCTAGTTTGAGAAACAGATGCCTCACAAGTCCTCAACTGGCAGCTTCATTAAATAGTCCTCAACTCTTTCTATTCTGGTTAGAGCCAGTTTGCGCTGTTCTGTGAAGGGAGTAGTACACAGCGCTGTACGAGATCTTGAGTTTCTTGCAAAAGGGTTTTATAATGATCAATTAGCCTTTTAAAATGATAAACTTGGATAAGCTAACACAACGTGCCATTGGAACACAGAAGTGATGGTTGCTGATAATGGGCCTCTGTACGCCTATGTAGATATCCCATTAAAAATCATCTGTTTCCAGCTACAATAGTCATTTACAACATTAACAATGTCGACACATCAATTTGATGTTATTATAATGGACAAAAAATTTGCTTTTCTTTCAAAAATAAGGACATTTCTAAGTGTGTGTGTGTGCGTGTGTGTGTGTGTGCGTGCTGCCGTTGTGCCAGAGCCTCTGGAGGCTTCCCCTGTGTAACTCTACCCTGCTTTATGGTTTAGCAGGATGAGAGAAAGAATTGCATACAGTTATTAGGCTTCAATCTGGACAGGGATCCTATTAGTATAGCATAATGCCAATGATCATGAATACTCCCCTTCTACCTTCTCTGTGTCCTCTCTATTCAATGAACATCAGGAACTAGCACTTGGGTTGTCATGCTCCATTAGGCTTTACTTTTAGTTGTTGCCATGTTGTCATGTTGTCAGGTGAATTACGTCTTGTATAAATGTTCTGTCTCTCGCTCTCTCTCTCGCTCTCTCTCAGGAGAGGGAGCCTCTGCGTGTGATCCCGCTGAAAGAGGTTCACAAAGTTCAGGAGTGCAAACAGAGGTCAGTGTCTTTTTCACGTTAGTCACTGAGCTGAACAGGTTGGCTATTGACGTTGACAGGCATAGTGCCAAAGTGAACGGGACATGGCATGTCTCCCAAATGGCACCCTATTCCTTATTTAGAACACTGCTTTTGACCAGGAATAGAGTGCCATTTGGGACGCAGACATGGCTAACAACTGTAGCGTGCTCACCGATAGGAATACATGTTGGACATGGACCAACAGAGTGGGCTTACCGTCGCCCTTTGATGGCGATGCACTCTTGCATTCACACCCAGTGATTCCTGTCACTGGGATGTTGGAATATTATTGAAAGTGGTGTCATCTCTTTCCATCCAGTGACTTAATGCAGAGGGACAATCTATTTGAAGTCGTCACAAGCTCAAGGACCTTCTACATGCAGGTGGGACATGTTCTTTCTCAGGGTAATAGATGAACATATAGATTTCATTCCAGCAAAACTGACGAAGAGATACAGTCAGTGTTCCTTGCCATTGTCACCCAGTGACCTCCTCCTTTTCTCTCTGTTTCCTACGTGTCTCCTCTTCTTCCTCCCCCTCCTCCCTTTCTAGTCGGACAGTCCAGAGGAGATGCACAGCTGGATCAAGGCCATCTCAGGAGCCATTGTGGCCCAGCGGGGGCCTGGACGCTCAGCTGCCTCTGTACGTATTCAGTCTGGGGCTGGGCCTGAGCCACTGGTCCTGCATACTGGTTCTGCATGACCAATGGGGTGTCGACACTTTAGTTGTAGCCAAGGGCTTGATGGTTAGTTGGATCAGGTGTGGGTCAGAGTAAAAGCCTGCACGTCCTGTAGACCAGTATTGGAGATCTCTGCTCGGAGGGGAGATACTTTACTGTCTTTGGAGGAAATCCATGTTTGAGTCTACATCCGTGTCTCTAGTTTCCAGATGTTTCTGTCTGTTGAAGAGCAAACATTAAAATCCGGTTTGGATGTAACCCATTCACCCACCCACCACCCCAGCTTACAAACTGGACATCACAGTTAGATTTCTGTACCTGTGTGCCGCCTTGATTTTCCTAATTGTTTTGTTGGTTTCCATGTTCTATTTTTGCATTGACATAATTATAGTACACAAGGCAGTATTCAATCTCTACTCACAACCAGGTGATGCAGCTAGATCCACACTTCAAACCCCCAACCAACGGGTACCCTAACACACACACACCTACACACACACACACACACACCCCAGCCCCTCTCCTGTTCTCTCTCTAATCCCTTCCTCTCTCAGCCGGAGTGTCCTCCCCCTCCTCCTCCCATTCTTTCTCCTCTAATGAAGATGTGCACTACTGTGTTCTTGCAGATGCGTCAGGCCCGTCGGCTGTCGAACCCTTGTATACAGAGGTATACATTCCGCAATGGTGAATGCAGCACGTATGTGAGCCCCCGTGTCAGTCAAGCAGCTTCCTCTGTTTGTTTTGCAGACGTAGTCCTAGGTTGCATCTGAAATGGCACCCTTTTCCCTATTTAGTGTACTGCTTTTGACCAGGACCCAAAATAAGTGCACTATATACGGAATAGGGTGCCATTTCGGACACAGCCCTAGTCTAATGTAGTGGAATGGAGCTTTGATGATTGCTTAATCCCCTCTGAAACTCTCAAGCAAGCCCATTTAATAGATAACTTCCATATCATGCTTGAGTGCTGATCATTAGCCCCTCCCCCTTCTCCATCCTAACCTGTCTGGACAGGCATAATCTAATCTGCCATTGATTGGTCAGACTAACTCGCCTGGTCCACATGACCTCACTCCTCCTCCTCCTTCCGGAGCTTAGTATGGTCTGGTCCTGACCAGGCTTCTTTGAAAACCCCCTCTATGTCATTGTTGGTTTTCAGTACCTTCTGCCTCTTCTTCCTCCATCCTCATCCGGCAGGTAGCCTAGTGGTTAGAGTGTTGGGCCAGTAACCGAAAGGTTGCTACTTTGAATCCCCGAGTTGACAGGGTAAAAATCTGTCGTTCTGCCCCTGAACAAGGCAGTTAACACACTGTTCCTAGGCTGTCATTGTAAATAAGAATTTGTTCTTAACTGACTTGCCTAGTTGAATAGAAAAATCCCACTTTAATGCATTTATAACTGATTTTGTGACCTCCAGTCTGCGTGTCTGTTCCTTTATACAGATAATACAGTCATCTGGCCTCCATATAGAACCGTCTTGCGTCACTGGGTTCCAATGTAGCTTGGGAAGCTGTAGTGAAGTAGCCTGTAGTACAGTTACCGGTAGCTGCTAGCTAGGTCTGGTAGCTGCTAGCTAGGTCTGGTAGCTGCTAGCTAGGTCTGGTAGCTGCTAGCTCGGTCTGGTGATACATGTTCCCCCACCTCTCCTAGAAACACACACAGCAATCCTCAAGGTTGACCATTATATCTTCATTCATTCATTCATTCATTCATTGGCTTCAACATCTTACACTTGCCAACTTTGAGACTTTTTAACATTGCCACATTGCTTTTAGAGTCTCTTGTTACTAGCACTGGCTGCTAAGGGGAGGACGGCTCATAGTATTGGCTGAAATGAAGTGAATAGAATGGCAACAAACACATGGAAACCACATGGAGTTCGATTCCATTGATTCCGTTCCAGCCATTACTATACCATTCCGTATAGCCCGTGCTCCCCATTTAAGGTGCCACCAGCCTCCTGTGATGTCTAGTAGTTTGAAGCCTCTCATGTTCTCTAATGACCCAGTAATACTGTGATTTCATGTCAACATGTCCTCATGCACCCCACCCCTTCAACACATACTTATGTTCTCTGAGCTCTACCCATCTATTCTAAATGTCATCCCTCTGCCCATTTTTCCTGGATTCTCGTGCTGTGTCACTTTTTCCATCTATCACTTCCTCATCATCTACTATTTTCACGCCCTTGCTAAAACTAGATACTCCTAAACAGTTTTTTCGCTCGCTGTAACTGGTTATCTTTTCACTAACTTTTGGGCGTCTGTTTTCGTTGTTGTGTCTTTTCTCCCTGTCGTGTTTTTCAGAGATTAAAATGTGACAGTGAGTTACTAACATTCCCCAAGTGAGCTCTACTGTACCATCCCTTCTGCTGCTGCTGCTATTCTGCTTCCTCTTCCTCCAACTACATCTGCTGCCTTTGTTTCACTCCTGCTTCCACTACTGTAACCCTTTGCACCAGCACCACTGTAGATACTACTACTATTACTACTACTACTACTGCTGCTGCTGCCCTGCCCTGCCCTGCCCTGCCACCCTGTGCCACTGCCCTCACTACAGCACTGTGACTGACCTGACTGAGTCCCCTGCGTCCAGTGCTTCTGAATCTGAATGACTTTGTCCCCCTCCTCCGTCCGTTCCCTCAACCCCTCCCTCTCCTACACTATGCAGGAGCACAGCGACCACTCTACCACCAGCATCCCTTCCAGCTTCTACTGCAGCAGCAACCACGGGGGACCCCCCGCCCCTCGCTCGCCAGTCCAGGCAGAGCCACCCTACCCCCAGCCTCAGGGGGGCCCGGGCCCTTACCTGGGACAGCCAGGACTTCATGGGCCTGCTGCCCTGGCGAGGCCACCCGGGGGCACCACCCCGCTCCCGCCTCTCCCTCCAGGAGACCCCCCGCCTGTCCAAGTAAGCGCCTCGTCCCTGTACCACACCAACGCCGACCTGGAGGACCTGTCGCCATGGAGACGGCGCAGCGAAGTAGAGGGCGACCAACC
Organism: Oncorhynchus nerka; assembly: GCF_034236695.1. Classification (NCBI taxonomy): domain Eukaryota; kingdom Metazoa; phylum Chordata; class Actinopteri; order Salmoniformes; family Salmonidae; genus Oncorhynchus; species Oncorhynchus nerka. Next base: position 18,751,834 of record NC_088418.1, read on the forward strand.
GGAAATCTCCACCCTCAGCTTCGAGGACTCAGACCTGCATGTCAGCCAGGTGTGAGCCTCTAGTCTAACCCCTGACCTTTGACCCCTAACCCCTGCCTCATAGGACACCGCAAGCTCTCACCCATAACCCCACTCCCCTATTCCCTCCACCACCTGACCTTCACTCCCCATGCACAGAACCTGCTCATTGGATGTGGATGCAGGTGGATTCACACTGACACAAGGCGGACTGGACAGTTATCACCAACGACAAATGGAAAGCCAATCAGAAGTTACCAAAAAATGGAGCTGAACCAATCAGAGCCGACCTGGCCCTCAGGAACACAGGAAGTGGTCCCTGGTTGTGATTGGTGATCGTCTACTCTACCCCTGTATCGAGAGCTTCTCTTAACACAGCCAATGGCGTGATGTGTCAGGGCAAGGAGACCTCGTCAGGTGTTTGGTTTTAGTTCAGTCTCTTTTGTTGTTGATATTTCTGTTGGGTGTTGCTCTTTCTCTTTCGTTGTTGATATTTCTGTTGGGTGTTGCTCTTTCTCTTTTGTTGTTGATATTTCTGTTGGGTGTTGCTCTTTCTCTTTCGTTGTTGATATTTCTGTTGGGTGTTGCTCTTTCTCTTTCGTTGTTGATATTTCTGTTGGGTGTTGCTCTTTCTCTTTCGTTGTTGATATTTCTGTTGGGTGTTGCTCTTTCTCTTTCGTTGTTGATATTTCTGTTGGGTGTTGCTCTTTCTCTCTTGTTGTTGGCATTGTGTGGTATGATTCAATAACATCATCCCCTGTCCATTGGCTAAAGAGGTTACTGATTTGGCTTACTCTGCTGAGAAACTCACTGCTCACGTTTCTCCACCTTCTCCTCCTTCTCCCTGACGTCACGTGATTTACTGTTATCAGGGTTGTTGGGCCTAATTTAAAGAGGCGCTAGATGTTATTTTTATTGACAGTTATGTAAACTAAAAATGTGTAACTGTCGACAATGAGACAACCCCACTCATACACACAATGGTTTAGATTTGTATGTACTTTTAAAGATGTTAAATATATTTGATTTTAAGCAGACCATTTAGTTTTTATCCAAAGCATGCCGTTATGGAAGCACCTGATGAAATATGAAACCGGAATCTTAAAAATAACCTGTCGAAATTCCGTGCGCCATTCTTGCTTTCAGGTGTTTTTTGGAGTGAGTGGGTCTTGTGTATATTTATGTTTTCAGTAAATCCTTTAGAAATGCTCTGAAGTCCTTATGTTCTAATGAAAGTTACACCTGTTGTGTTCGTTCAGACTCTCTCTTTCTCTCTCAATCAGTCATACACACACACACACACACACACACTGTCACACCTATGTGTTTTGCCAAATGTAAGTCCTGAACTGTAATGTTATGTGCCTGTCAACGTGAGCATGCATTTGTATAGTGACTTCTCCCTCAGGAGGACAGATATGCACAGGTACAGTACATCTATAGGCCTGTGGGTAGGGCCTTTTAACTGGCACTTTGTGGATACAATATGGGCAGATAATCTGCCCGCTACACTTGATCTGTTTTATGGGTGTTTCTTCGACATCCTCTTCTCTTTTCTACTGTATGAGTACTATACTACTTTTCTCAATGCTGTGACGGTTTGTTTGTGTGTCTGTGGGGGAGACATAGGGTACCTGCGTTGCCAATATGGTGGAAGACGGGAGGAGGGTTTGACCTTTGGCCTCAGCTGTGTGCTCTTCCTGTTTTTACTGTGTTGCACAACTCTTACTGTAACAGCTGCTAAAGTGCCTGCGTTCTTTCTATAGAGGAAAAAAAACAACAAGAAGCTATTTTGACCCTTTTAATTGTGTACCTGATGTTCTTAAATCGTGTGCATTATTTATTAAGTGGAGTTTGAAAATAAATCAATGGATTCAAGTTGGTGTGACTTTTTGCTTCATGTTTGATTTGACTCAAGTCATGTAAATAGTGTAATTTTTGTGTTGGCTGTAGATTGACACCATGTACTGCTGAAGGAAATAACTACATGTCCTTATTTGATCAAATATTTTTATTGCATTCAATACAATGTCTGCTATGTTCTTTTGTAACCCCACATTTTCCAGCGTGTAACTAGATTGCATTTAGAGGTGTCACCAATTTACAGCGTCAACAGTTGCCATTTCAAGGCCTGGTAAGACCATAGGAAAGAACCCGGCAAAGCAGGGTTCTAGCGCCATCTATTGGCATTGTTTATAGGCATCTATGGTCAACTGAGATGGTTGATAGAGGTTTACTGTCAATTGGAAATATTTGTATTATTGATACATCTTAACCTAAGGTAGCAGGCTTAAAAAAAACGCCTGAGCGGCATCGTGACATCCGTTTTTTAGGAGAAACGGAAGTAAGGTTGAAAATACTGTATCCCTGAAAACCGGAAGAATCCTCTTTCTACTGACCCCATGGAGAGTGAATACATCTAAATGTTTAGTAAATATCTATCTCATTCACCACCGTTTGGTCTTCTGAACTACCCACTGTGGTCTTAATGTGAAACCTATCGGTATGAATGATTACGGCGACATCATGGCAGCCTATTCGCGGCGGCAGGTAGCCTAGTGGTTAGAGCGTTGGGCCAGTAACTGAAATGTTGCTTGATCGAATCCCCGAGCTGACAAGGTGAAGATACGTTGTTCTTCCCCTGAAAAAGGCAGTTAACCCACTGTTCCTAGACTGTCATTGTAAATAAGAATTTGTTCTCAACTGACTTCCCTAGTTAAATAAAGGTTCAATTTAAAAAATGTAAAAATTCCCTTTATGGTTTGACAAGAGCCCATAGAGATCTGAGGGAAAGTAGTCCACAAAACTCTGCCTAAACCTGGAGATGGCCTGTCCCTCACACTGAGCAGTTGGCGAGAGCTGTCTGTTGTGACTGAGAGGCCCCTGGTTTCTCGTAGGAAAAAACAGCTGGAATACATTGTGCCCTCGGAGCAGGCCAGGCATGACTCATGGTCACAATGTTATGATGCGTAGGTATAATGAAAGAAATCCTGCTCTGAAGCTCTTGTTTGGATTGGGAACAAAATGGCACTCCTCTTCTGCTCCCATTTGAGACTCGTTAAACGAACATACTTCCAATAAAAACACAGAAATAACAAACTGCTTAAACATATTGGAACAGGTTTCCGAGAGTTTGGATGTTACTGGGAGGGAATGAGTTCAGCCAGTGCTTGTTGTTGCAGCAAATTAGATTCAGGACCTAACAATTGGAATCTGTCTCCATTGTTGAGTTCATGTTTGAATAACTCTGACTTTGATTCAAAGGGACATTCGTAGTGCTTCATTAGATCTCATAAGTTCACACTTAATGGGCTTATATTGTCAGATAGTGTCACTCTAAAGAACACAAACTGGAATGAAACCTCTGGGAAATCTATCTACAGTATATTGATGACTGCAGTGAATACAGTTGACCTTGGTCAGGACATGGGGAACTAGGGACCTAGACATGCAGGCTGGACACCACAGTGTAATGATGCTGCGAAGACCGCAGGTCTCTGACCACTGATCCCAGGTCTGTTCTGCTGGCCCTTGGCTGCCAGGGTCAGTTGTACGCATCAGGTGTGTTCTGATCCCAGGGCCTGTGCCGGGAAGTGATGATGTCAGCAATGATGACATGGCCCCTAACGGAGGCCTCTAAGTGAGTTGAGGATAACATAAACAGCTGGAAGAACTCTGTAACCAAAGCAGAGCCTCCATGGTCCAACCCAGTGCCTATCAATGGCTGGGTCCAGCTCTAGATCATCCTCATTTTTCTGGGGTGCTGAGGCTTTCTCCACACTGGTTCTGGGTGCCTAATGGAGATCTCACTGAGGGAGTGGTTGGAGCCTAACATCTGCACAGCCAGAGAACACAGGAAGCTTCCCTCCCTCCCTCATCGATTCATCGCTGTGCCAGAATATGTTAAGTAACCACAGTTATTTGTGTGTGTGTGTGTGTGTGTGTGTGTGTGTGTGTGTGCGCGTGTGTGTGTGTGTGTTCCAATGTAATGGTCCAAAAGTGCAACTGAATATTATAGATATACTTCTACATCTTTTTCAGAAATATATGCATTAGACTGGTTCTGAGAAACTCCATGCATTACAGTATATGTGACATAAGCAACTGTGGATCCTTGATAAGCACTATATAAAGTGTGTTATTATGTTATTAAATGTGTTATTATTATCATCATTATTATTAGACGTTTCCTGCTCAACCAATCACTGCTTTGCATGCCTGGCTTCCAGTTTCTTTTTTCACATCTCCCATGATTCAAATTAGGAGAAAGACACAAACAGCCCAAATCCCCCACCACCAAAATAATGTATAAAACAAAACAGAGTAGTTCAATTATCCTGAAATGGTAAACTCTCCACTCTGTCATTGCATTGCTGCAATTAACTTAATTCCCCCCACATGTATTATTTATTTCCCGCTGTAAAAATAATAAGCACTCCCAGATTAAATTGAAAGTGAACAATAAATGTTACAAGAGATGATGTAAGTTTGGCAACAATGTCAGGTAGTCTAGCGAGTGGGTAGTTAGCCTTGTGGGTAGTTAGCCTATCGGGTGGCAGGTAGCCTAGCAGGTGGCAGGTAGCCTAGCGGGTGGGTAGTTAGCCTAGCGGATGGGTAGTTAGACTAGCGGGGAGAAGGTAGCCTAGCGGGTGACAGGTAGCCTAGCGGGTGACAGGTAGCCTAGCGGGTAGCAGGTAGCCTAGCGGGTAGCAGGTAGCCTAGCGGGTAGCAGGTAGCCTAGCGGGTAGCAGGTAGCCTAGCAGTTAAGAGCGTTGGGGTAGTAAACAAAAGGTCACTGGTTCGAATCCCAAAGCCAACTAAGTGAAAAATCTGTTTGTGCCCATGAGCAAGGCACTTAACCCTAGTTGCTCTGGCTAAGAGCAACACAAACCTTTAAACTTCCAACTGCACTGCTGTCTCCCTGTGCAACTTTAGACTCACTTCCATAAGAAATAACTACATTTGCTTCGTCAGCACTTGGTAGAAGCTTCTTAATCAATTTAATAGACCAGCAACACTTCAGCACCTAATAAGATAAATGGTAGAGCTCAGCTGGATCTTTTGCCCACTAGTACGGTTCAGGATAAAGAACAATGTGTTCCCACAGAAAGATGGCTCTCTACAGCCAGCTGTGGTTAACCAACACCCCCAACCACTGCCAATATATTTTGGGGACAGGACAATGACGATTAGGAGTGTTGTGGTCAGATTTTAATCAAGTAAAGAACATTGTCTCTTGTGGCTAATGTGGCTTTCTTTGACATCCAGCACCTGGATGCAGTATTACTGTACATCTTTCTCCCTCAAACTGCTGGTGGTTCTTGTTTCTCAGCTGTAATGGGGATGTACTGTAGCACTGGCAGCAGCATGGCATGCACCAGGAACGTGGAGGGTGAACAGGATATGTCCTGGACAAGGGTGGGGAACGAGATAACTGTTTTTGACACCACACTCCAAAAAGCAAGTTCTGCAGGCTCTAGTTTTGTCTAATCTTGATTATTGTCCAGTCGTGTGGTGCAGTGCTGCAAGGAAAGACCTAGTTAAGCTGCAGCTGGCCCAGGACAGAGCGGCACATTTTGCTCTTCATTGTAATCAGAGGGCTAATATTAATACTATACATGCCAGTGTCTCTTGGCTAAGAGTTGAGGAGAGACTGACTGCATCACTTCTTCTTTTTATAAGAAACATTGTGTTGAAAATCCTAAATTGTTTGCATAGTCAACTTACACACAGCTCTGACACACACACTTATCTCACCAGACATGCCACCAAGGGTCTTTTCATTGTCCCCAAATCCAGAAACAAATTCAAGAAAATGTACAGTCCTTTTTGCATGGAACTTCCTTCTATCTCATATTGCTCAAATAAACAGCAAACCTGGTTTCAAAAAGCAGATAAAGCAACACCTCGCGGCACAACGCATCTCCCCTATTTGACCTAGATAGTTTGTGGGTATGCTATGTAGGCTACGTGTGCCTTTTTAAAAATGTATGTAGTTCTGTCCTTGAGCTGTTCTTGTCTAATGATGTTCTGTATTATGTTTCATGTTTTGTGTGGACCTCAGGAAGAATAGCTGCTGCTACTGGGGATCCTAGTAAAATACCAAATACTTCAAGTCAAAACCCTGTTTGTTCTGCTTGTGGTGTCTCGGCTGGCAGAAATATCATTATAAACTGGGTGGTTCGAGCCCTGAATGCTGATTGGCTGAAAACCGTGGTATATTGGCCATATACCACATCCCCTCTGGCCTTATTACTTAATTATAGAGCATTGCAATTTAACCATGCTGAAAGGACCTCCCCCTGGCTGATATAAGACATTCATAGTGTCCCTCCAATGAACACAAACGTTCTTACTGATTAACATCCACAGTATTACATAAGCTACAGTAAAGTAATGTTTCTGCTGGTGGTAGTCAAAACCACAAATAGAGCAGAGCTGTGCTGATGGGAATGGGTTGAGACTCATTCGTTTTGTGGGCCATTTGGAGTGTGTCTATGTGTTGATGATGGGGCTGTGAAAGGCGAGCGGGTGTGACTCATACGTGCTGGAACAGCCAGGTTCGGAAGACATGGATGAGGGGATGGAGAGGGGGATAGAGAGGAGTGGAGGGGAGGATGTTTCCCGGAGCTCTGTTTGACTCCCCTCCAGCATCACTCACATCGTAAACTGTGATGAGATGTCGAGGGTCCCATAAACGATCCCTGAACATGCCAGTGGGTCAGAATCACTTTTCTCAGACCAGCAGCACTGTGTGAGTTCTCTTAAGCTAGGCCCTTAAGGACGCTCCGATTCAGTCAACTCTGACACTCGTTGATGTTAGTTGTTTTCTGCAGTGGCATCCTTGAGAATCTAATTGTGATTATACTTAACAATGTCCTGTCATAATCTGTCAGATTAGATTTATAACTAAATGATAATTCATATTTTTCAATGTAGTTATTCAGATCTTACAAGTGATCAACACAGCTCCCAAACACTCCCAACACTCTCACTCCCAGTGGCGATGAGAAAAGTGAAGAGTGGGCGGTTTCTCCAGCATAACTGCCTGGGATTTAGTGTTACATTCACTGTAGCTGTCGACACTTAAAACAACATGAGCAAGCTCTTGTTGTTCCTGTTGTTACTGTTGTTCCTGTTGTTCCTGTTGCCTTGGGGCAGCAGGTAGCCTAGTGGTTAGAGCGTTGGGCCAGTAACCAAAAGCGTTCTAGATCGAATCACTGAGCTAAAAATCTGTTGTTCTGCCCCTGAACAAGGCTGTTCCTAGGCTGTCATTGTAAATAATAATTTGTTCTTAACTGACTTGTCTAGTTAATTAAAGGTTAAACAACAAAAAAAGTTGTCAATCATACTAAAGGCCTCAGTCATGGCTAGAAAGAATACAGCTTTTGTCAAATGAATATCAAAAGTTGAAACATTTTAGCTAACCATAACCCTTTTCCTAACCTTAACCTAATTATCCTAACGTGCTACCATAATTATCCTAACCTGCTGCGTAAATTCTTCTAACCTGCTACATAAATTGTAATCTGACAAAAACTGTATCCCATTTAGTCGCAATGAGAGTGGTAATGGCAACCAACACAAAACCAGCGTTAGGCTAACAGCACCCTTGGAAATGATGCATTGTGAGAGAGAAACTCTTCAAAGACCATTACAAGCATCTGTCGTTTAAAGTGCATTAGGATTAGAGGGTATTCGATCAATCCATTACAAACAGCACATGGAAGTGATTATATTTGCTTTTGGATACCAGTACGATGCCATGGAATGGATGAGCATTCCAGAATACTGACGTAGACATTAGGGTTCTCAGAATCATGCACTAACATTAACGGACATAACATACTGTAGGCGTTTGCCTGGCCCTTACCCAGACCCAGACCATCAACAAATCAAGGACTGCAACCCCAAATCTTTAAACTGAACTATGATAACCTTTGCTTTCACTTCATCACTTTCCCGGCTGTAAATTCAACTGCTGAGGATTCTATCATTTAAAAAAAAACTGCACCAAGCATATATAGTGACTTTTGTTTTACGTAACCAGATTGTTGAACATTGATAGTATGGCAAAGGAAAAATCAATTATCAAAGAGCATGCAATTGCTTTGGGCATCTTTGAATTTCCACAACAATAATTAGGCCAAGTCCAGTGCAGTAATTAAATCTATACAACTCAGTTATATGCTGTGGAAATGAATGGCTAGGCGAAGCTACTATAAGAGCATTAGTGTATTGCCATTGTTTCTTTGAACAACTGAATGAAGCAATGTATGATCAGTTTGAAATGAACTCAGGGTACATTCTGATGCTCTGACATAGCCTCGGTAACAGGGCGGGTGGAGGAGGCATATGTACTGAACCCTCTGCACGTCAGTAGAGCCCACCCATCGCCTGTCTTGTTTATATTGCTACAACGTGTTGTTGCCTTTATAAACTCTGCAACATCACAGAGGGAGTTACAGCAGTTTTGTTGTCTGACAGCAGTAGACTAACGAAGCACAGTTTAGTGAAAAGCGACTGACATTTATTTTCACATTTATGCATCGTTTATTATTTATGCAGATTAAACATTTTTGTAGAAACGTTTGAAAATTCGTTTTTTGACAACATTGCTTTTTTTTCAATTTAATATTTAACAATGTTTTGGTCGGTCATCTGCGCAACTTTTCTCCTTGCTCCTTTAGTTTGCGAGGCAAGAACCAAGCGATATGTCATCGGCTGTCCAGATAAATGTGACAAATCTCTATGTCCCCCGATCCCTGCGGACTGCATGGCCGGCGACATACTTGACCAATGCGACTGTTGTCCGGTCTGTGCGTCCGAAGAGGGTGAGGCATGCGGCGGCACAGGGAGATTAGGGGACCCGGAGTGCGGAGAGGGCATGGAATGCTCGATAACGGACGGAATTGGGGTGTCCGCCACAGTGAGGCGTCGGGGAAAAAGCGGTGTGTGCGTCTGCAAAGGTTCGGACCCGGTGTGCGGCAGCGACGGGGTGTCCTACCAAAACATCTGCGAACTGAAGAGAGTGAATAATCGGGCTCTGAAGCTGCAGCAGCCACCAGTCATCTTCATACAGAGAGGAACCTGTGGCAAAGGTATTGGAATTCAACACAATGTATAACAAATTACTGGTTGTCTTGATAAAAGCCACAGCAAGTGCAATATTGTGCGTAAAACCATAATGCATAAAAGGTCCAAGAAAGACCAAATATAAATAATATTATCCATTGAATTGGTCTGCGTTGAAATGTCATAATTGCTTGCTCATTAAAACATCCCATCTCCCGAAATAACATGTTACCGAGTTCAACAGGATCTGTCTTAATTAACTGTAGCCTAGCACAGTGGTAGAGCCAGTATGTGCTAAGACGTATAATAATCACACCCGACACATTTACCAGTAGCCTACGGTTAAACCAGATAGAGATTTTGTGTCGTACATGTTTTTCACAAGGAGATACCATATCTAACAAATATTTTAATTTGTTGGTTAATAACACATTTTACTAGCAATTTGATTGACATTTCAATGGTGTGCCTTCGTGGCTGTTTGGGTTTTCTTCCCTGTCCATGTTATTTTGACTAATTAACCGGTAGGGCTTCACATGCCGACCTGGACGTAGTAAACATACATCTGGGACACTCCAATTAGTATGATATGTTACATTTCGTATTAATATGTGGACGTCCATCATCCATGTCGTATGATATGTTACGAATTGCAATTCTTACAATATGTTACACATTTGCAAAATATATGATATGTTGCTAATTCTAATTTGTTGTAGCTAACGTCATCTATCTATTGGTTACGTTAACTTAGGTTGGGGGTTGAGGTTAGCAATTAGGTTAAGGGTTAGCCAACATGCTAGTTGCAAAGTAGTAAGTAGTTGCAAAGGTGCTCAATTTGTCCTGACGAGATTTGAACACGGAACCCTTGGGATGCAAGACGTTTACGTTACACGCCTACCCATCCACCCCAACCTACTGCCATACTTTAGTTTTTGCGTGAAGTAACTTTCTGTCTTAACTAACTATTGACCCAGGGTAAAAATCTGTTGAAATCTAACAAGGCTTTCTTGGGAACTTGGTGTATGCAGTGTAAATAAATACTGTCTTTCTGCTTCTGGGATGTGTATAGTTGTGATGCTTGGCCTCAAGGTACACATTGAAAACACACACACACACACACACACACACAGCTATGAACTCACCATTCACACCTGGATCATTCTGTGCCAGCCAGCTTTCTGCTACAGTAAACTCTTGGAAATAAGGTGCTATCTAGAACCAAAAAGGGTTCCATCGGTGGTTCCTATAGGAGAACCCATTGAATAACCCCTTTTGGTTCCAGGTAGAACCCTAGCGAGTATCCAACTCCTGCTACCCACTCATCACTCCCTCATTCTTCTCCTCCCTCTCCCAACTTTTGAACACAAAACTCCTTTCCAGATTTTGGGACTCTGTTTAGCACCTTCAGGTCAGAGGACTGGCTTACCTTGATACCTCAAAAAAGAGCTGTTTCACTCAATAACTGAGGACAGGATCGCTCAGCCAAGCCAAAGATATGGTAGAACTCTGTCATAAAGCCATTACATGAGCTGCTCCCACCTATGATATCATGGCATCTGGACCTCGTGCAGTCAGTCGATTGTATAACTTCTAAACAGGTCAAGATCTAGGTCAAATTCGACAGTCATTGAGCCATGTTTTGTAGCCCGTTTCTTCATGAGGTGACTTGTTCCATATATACTGTATATGTGTGATTGACAGGCATGGATATAAAATCAACTCAACTCTGTCAGTAGAAAGTGAATGGAATGGTGTCTTAATACCTTTTGAATGGAAAGAAGTGTGAATGAAATCTCCAACAATAAGATGTTTTGTTGCTGGAGAGGTTCAAATCAAATTTGAGACATGTTTAGTTAATTGGTAGCTAAGTTAGTTAATACTATGTTAATGCCTGTTTATTTATTTGCTCTTGATGATGCTCAGCTCTCTGTATGATGCTCAGCTCTCCCTCCCCCCTTAAAAGACCTAGATGCACTATTGTAAAGTGGCTGTTCCACTGGATGTCATAAGGTGAAAGCACCAATTTGTAAGTCGCTCTGGATAAGAGCGTCTGCTAAATGACTTAAATGTAAATGTAAATGTCTGTATGAGTGCCATGATGGAGAGTGCTGTGACAAACTGCTCCACAGCTGACAGTGACAGACTGTGACAGAGTACAAGCTGTTCCAGACGACTGTGTGATCTCGCTCTCTGTAGCCGATGTGAGTAAGACCTTTAAACAGGTTAACATAAGACCTTTGAACAGGTTAACATTCGCAAGGCCACAGGGCCAGGTGGATTACCAGGATGTGTACTCAGAGCATGCGCTGATAAGCGGGCAAGTGTCTTCACTGACATTTTCAACCTCTCCCTGACCTAGTCTGTAACACCTACATGTTTCAAGCAGACCACCATATTCCCTGTGCCCAAGAACGCCACAGTAACCTGTCTAAATGACTATCACCTCGTAGCCCTTGCATCTGTAGCCATGAAATGCTTTGAAAGGCTGGTCATGGCTCATGTCGACACCATCATCCCAGACACTCTGAACCCACTCCAATTCTCATACCGCCCCAACAGATCCACAGATGACGCAATCTCTATTGCACTCCACACTGTCCTCTCCAACCTGGACAAGAGGAACACCTACTTGAGAATGCTGTTCATTGACTACAGCTCAGAGTTCAACACCATAGTGCCCACCACTAAGCTCAGGACCCTGGGACTGAACACAACTTCCTCTGCAATTGGATCCTGGACTTCCTGACGGGTCGCCACCAGGTGGTGAGGGTAGACAAGAAAACATCCGCCACACTGACCCACAACACGGGGGCCCCTCAGGAGTGTGTGCTTAGTCCCCTCCTGTACTCCCTGTTCACCCACGTTTGTGTGGCCGCGCACGACTCCAACACCATTTGCTGATGACACGATGGTGGTAGGCCTGATCACCGACTACGATAAGACAGAGTACAGGGAGAAGGCCTGAGACTGGGCGGTGTGCTACCAGGACAACAACTTCTCCCTCAACGTTAGCAAGACAAAGCAACTGATCGTGGAGTACAGGAAATGGAGGGCCGAGCATGCCCCCATCCATATCAACAGGGCTCGGTGTTCCTCGGTGTCACTAAGGAATTAACATGGTCAACACACACCAACGCCTCTTTCCCCTCAGGAGGCTCTCAGGAGGCTGAAAAGATTTGGCGTTGTCCCTCAGATCCTCAACTGCTGCACAATTGAGTGCATCTTGACTGGCTGCATCACCGCCTGGTATGGCAACTGATTGGCATCCGACCACAAGGTGGTATGGAGTGTAGTCCATACGGCCCAGTAAATCATTGGGGCCAAGCTTCCTGCCATCCAGCCATCCAGGACCTCTATACCAGAGCACCGTCTAGGTCCAAAAGGCTCCCTAACAGCTTCTACCCCCAAGCCATAAGACTGCTGAACAATTAACCAAATGGCTGCCCGGACTATCTGCATTGACTCCTCCCTTTGCACTAACTATTCTGACTCATCGCATAATCTACTGCTACTGCTTATTATCTATCTTGTTGCCTAGTCACTTTATTCATACCTGTATGTAGTTATCTACCTCAATCACCTCGTGCCCCTGCACATAGACTCGGTACTGGTATCCTTGTGTATATAGCCAAGTTATCATTACTCACTCCTTGTGTTATGATCTTTCTATTTTAAAGATCTTCTCTCTGTATTGTTGAATTGCCTGCAAGTCAGCATTTCACTGTTAGTCTACACCTGTTGTTTACATGATTGGATTTGACCATCGCTCAGACACATGCAAACATTGCTTCGAAGCTTGTTTTTTTCCATACCCTTTAAAATGTAAGGAGCTCACAACAGGTTAAACATTAGTTTAGTGGTGAGCACGGCAGCCAAGGTGCACAAACACACTCACATGAACTCACTTGAAGTCTGGGGTTGAGCTTTGGCAACGTCAAGACGGCCAACATAATATTGGATGAGACAGAGTCAGTGTGCGTGCGTGTGTGTGTGTGTGTGTGTGTGTGTGAGTGTGTGTGTGTGTGTGTGTGTGTGCGTGTGTGTGTGGTAGTCAGAGGCTCCAGCCTGCAACCCATCACCACCCAGTGCCTTCAATAGCGAGAGTGGGGGAAGCATGGAAGAACTCCTAAGCAACTGATGTCCACAGCACCATGGGAATAACAGTGGATGCTTGATTAAAATACCCATGGGCAAACATGGACACTCTTGTCACATGAGTGGGGAGGGCTGGGTGGTTGACAGACATTGTTGCTAAGACCAGGGCACTAGCTCACCAGAGGTTGTGATCTATTCTGAAACGTGTTAGCCTGGTCTAAATCCTCAAGTATTTAAAATGTTTTTTATTTATTTTTATTTCACCTTTATTTAACCAGGTAGGCTAGTTGAGAACAAGTTCTAATTTGCAACTGCGACCTGGCCAAGATAAAGCATAGCAATTCGACACATACAACAACACAGAGTTACACATGGAATAAACAAAACATAGTCAATAATACAGTAGAACAAAAGAAAACAAAAAGTCTATATACAGTGAGTGCAAATGAGGCAAGATAAGGGAGTTAAGGCAATAAATAGGCCATGGTGGCGAAGTAATTACAATATAGCAATTAAACACTGGAATGGTAGATGTGCAGAAGATGAATGTGCAAGTAGAGATACTGGGGTGCAAAGGAGCAAGATAAATACATAAATAAATAAATACAGTATGGGGATGAGGTAGGTAGATAGATAGATCTGCTGTTTACAGATGGGCTATGTACAGGTGCAGTGATCTGTAAGCTGCTCTGACAGCTGGTGGTTAAAGCTAGTGAGGGAGATATGAGTCTCTAGCTTCAGAGATTTTTACAGTTTGTTCCAGTCATTGGCAGCAGAGAACTGGAAGGAAAGACGACCAAAGGAGGAATTGGCTGGGGGTGACTAGTGAGATATACCTGCTGGAACGCGTGCTACGAGTGGGTGCTGCTATGGTGACCAGTGAGCTGAGATAAGGCGGGACTTTACCTAGCAGAGACTTGTAGATAACCTGTAGCCAGTGGGTCTGGCGACGAGTATGAAGCGAGGGCCAACCAACGAGAGCGTACAGGTCACAATGGTGGGTAGTGTATGGTGCTTTGGTGACTAAATGGATGGCACTGGGATATGGACTCACAGATTCTGCAAGAAACCCTTCAATCATGCAAAACTGTTGCTGTAGTCAAATAAAGAAGAACCTATCGAGGAAAGATCTATTCCACACAGTTGTCTTTGACCATGTTTACAGTATTAAGACATAACACTTCCTGCCAGCCTCTGTGTCTCTCTGTGAGAGGGGCCAAAGCAGCCTGACAGCCAGTCAAGCCAAGCACCCCTTGTCAAATAGCTGATGGATTCATCAGGAAACCATCAATGGGTAAGAATAGACAGACAGGCCATGGCATGCCCCATAATCAGGAGTTCCACTTGGCAGACAGGCCATGGCCCCATAATCAGGAGTTCCACTTGGCAGACAGGCCATGGCCCCATAATCAGGAGTTCCACTTGGCAGAGAAACGCACATCTGTAAGGTTAGAGGGCTATTATTTTCTCGCTCCACGTGATACCATTTCAATTAGGGTGTGTGTTTGTTTGTGTGTGCATCTGTGTGTGCCTGTATCTGTTCGATCATGCTATAGGCTTTCAGTGCACAAAATAGCTGGTGTGACTGATAGTGATTAAGAAAGATAGTGTCCTCAATTTTACAACTGATCTTTTGACCTTTTATCAAAGCTGAAGTATTTGTATGTGATTTGATTGAAAGCCATTTCACATGGCGTGCCTGAGTGCATGTCTGTGTGCAGGTCAGGTCGAGAGAACTCTCTCCTCTCTCTTACTCTTTTCGGCAACATGATGACAAGAATTACTACAGAGAAGTTGACTAGTCATGATGGTGGAGGCTGGATCTGGAGACATATAGCCTGTTATGGCTCAAGCACATACCACAGTCCACTTCTCTGGGTGGTTTGAGGTCAGTGAAAGTCCTTATAGCCTTAGATAATATTAATGAAACAAACACAGACTAGGCTGTCATGACCTGTTGTATTGATGTTGCCAGAATCTAATATGCAAATCTATACCGAACAAAAATATTAATGCAACATGTAAAGTGTTGGTCCCATGTTTCATAAGGTGAAATAAAATATCCCAGACATTTTCCATACACACAAAAACCTTATTTAGCAACAATTATTTGTTTTACATCCCTCTTAGTGAGCATTTCTCCTTCGCCAAGATAATCCATCCACCTGACAGGTGTGGCGTATCAAGAAGCTGATTTAACAGCATGATCATTACACAGGTGCAACCTTGTGCTGGGCACAATAAAAGGCCACTCTAAAATTGTCACACAACACAATGCCACAGATGTCTCAAGTTTTGAGGGAGCGTGCAATTGGCATGCTGACTGCAGGAATGTCCACCAGTACTTTTGCCAGAGAATATAATGTTAATTTCCCTACCATAAGCCAAGGCACATACTGTACATCAGCTGTATGCGACCAGGCGAAAAAACCTTTCCAAGCCAAACCATACCATAACCGCTACACACAGCCTACATCGTTGTCACCATATTAGCTAAAGTAACATCATAGTCAGCATAGCTAATAGAACTACAATCGTGCAGTAACGTTAGTGAACCGTCAGTAAGCAGTTACCCCGGCGGGCCCCCGGGACAATACATTTGTCAAACCAAAAGCTTACCTTGACTTGGAAGAGTTTCAGTGTTGTGTTGGAAAGTCATAGCCAGCTAGTTAGCATAGCATCCCTCTGTTTGAGAAGGGTGTTTCAGTAGGCTACACTAGCTAGCTGCATTTTCTAGCTAAGTAAGTGAATATGAAAGTGAAAAAAATATGACAATCTCTCTCGCTCTCTATTTCTCTCTTGCTACTCTTTCCTTTTGGAAGTAATTAATTTCTTCAAAACTGTTCAACTACTGTATTTCTTTCTCATTGTACATTGTATGTACTTCACTGCTAGCTAGCTGCAGTGTATGCTTTCAGTACTAGATTAATTCTCTGATTCTTTGATTGGGTGGACAACATTGCAGTTCATGCTGCAAGAGCTCTGATAGGTTGGAGGACGTCCTCCGGAAGTTCTCAAATTGACTGTGTAAGTCTATGGAAGGGGGTGAGAACCATGAGCCTCCTAGGTTTTGTATTGAAGTCAATGTACCCAGAGGAGGAAGGAAGCTAGCTGACCTCCGGCTACACCATGGTGCTACCGTACAGTGCTGTTGAGGCTACTGTAGACCTTCTTTACAAAATAGTGTGTCTTAATAAATTATTTGGTGACATGAATATATTTAGTATAGTTTTATCTAAAAATGATAACTTTTTAAATGTTTTACAATTTTTATTTGTATGAAATTGACTGGGGAGGATAGTCCTCCCCTTCCTCCTCTGAGGAGCCTCCACAGGTCTCATTGTGAATGTCCATGATGTTGTGGTTGGGGTGATTGGGAGTGCTCAGCCCAGTTCAGCAGCCCTTCTGCAGTGCATTATTGTTGGAATGTAAGATAAAAGGGGGAGACACCAGTTATTGTTTTGCCTATCATAGGTTGTGTGAGACCAAACCACACAACCTATATGAACTCTTTTGTCAGTTTAGGAGGTGGGTTGGAAAGATGCTATTTATTAGAGGGGGAGATGGAGGATAGGCCTAGGGGTATTATTTGACTGGACCGACACAGACCCAAAGGGAGGAGGTGAAGGCGTAATTGCACATGTTTTGCACGCACTGCAGCTGTTCCGTAACCAAAGGTTGCGCAAGGTAAAAATCAAGTGTTATGGTTATAAAACTTCAGATTTTTGTAACTTCCTGAGTTTTATAAGCTCAGTGAAGATCTTCAGCTGGACAGACCATGCAGTACAATACGGAGCCTCAAAGCAGATGTTCCAATTTCCCTTTTTTAGATTCAGCTGAGTTCTGTCCCTCGCACTACCGATCTGGATGTTATCAATAGAGAATATGTTTATGTTTATACAGTATAGTGATGATAGGAGGTCCCCTGCGCTCTTTAAAGTTCCTTTATAAGAGTACAGTGTAGAGCAGTGGTTCCCAAACTTTTTATAGTCCCGTACCGCTTCAAACATTCAACCTCCAGCTGCGTACCCCCTCTAGCACCAGGGTCAGCGCACTCTCAAATGTTGTTTTTTGCATTGTAAACCTGCCACGCACACACACACTATATTATACATTTATTAAACATAAGAATGAGTGTGAGTTTTTGTCACAACCCGGCTTGTGGGAAGTGACAAAGAGCTCTTATTGGACCAGGGCACAAATAATAATAGAACAACAATCAAACATTTTGGTCTTTATTTAACCATCTTACATATAAAACCTTATTTGTTAATTGAAAACAGTGAATAACTCACCACAGGTTAATGAGAAGGGTGTGCTTGAAAGGATGCACATAACTCTGCAATGTTGGGTTGTGTTGGAGAGATTCTCAGTCTTAAATCATTTTCCACGCACAGTGTGTGCCTGTATTTAATTTTCATGCTACTGAGGGCCGAGAATCCACTCTCACATAGGTATGTGGTTGCAAAGGGCATCAGTGTCTTAACAGCGTGATTTGCCAAGGCAGGATACTCTGAGCGTAGCCCAATCCAGAAATCTGGCAGTGGCTTCTGATTCAATTCATTTTTCACAGAACCACTTTTTGGATGAGGCTCTCTTGTTCAGATATCGGTAAGTGGACTGGAGGCAGGGTATGAAAGGGATAACGAATCCAGTTGTTTGTGTCGTGCATTTCAGGAAAGTACCTGCATAATTGTGCACCCAACTCACTCAGGTGCTTCTCTATATCATATTTGACATAGTCCGTAAGCTTGAGTTAATTTCCACACAAAAAAAATCATACAATGATGGAAAGACCTGTGTGTTGTCCTTGTTAATGCAGACAGAGAAGAGCTCCAACTTCTTAATCATAGCCTCAATTTTGTCCCGCACATTGAATATAGTTGCAGAGACTCCCTGTAATCCTAGATTCAGATCATCATTCAGGCAAGAAAAAAACATCACCCAGACAGGCCAGTTGTGTGAGAAATTCGTCATCATGCAAGCGGTCAGACAAGTGAAAATTATGGTCAGTAAAGAAAACTTCAAGCTTGTCTCTCAATTTAAAAAAACATGTCAATACTTTGCCCCTTGAAAACCAGCGCTGTTGTAAACGCGTTACATGCTCGCTGCCCATATCATTGCATAGTGCAGAAAATACACAAGAGTTCAGGGGCCTTGCTTTAACTTCTTATGGCTGGGGGGCAGTATTGAGTAGCTTGGATTAATAAATTGCCCAAAGTAAACAGCCTGCTTCTTAGTCTCAGTTGCTAATATATGCATATTATTATTAGTATTGGATAGAAAACACTCTATAAAGTTTCTAAAACTGTTTGAATGATGTCTGTGAGTATAACAGGAGAAATCAAAACAGGAAGTGAGAAATCTGAGTTTGGTATGTATTCACCACAGTTCCCAATGAAATCCCCTTGAGATATTAATGATGTTGCACTTCCTAGGGGTTCCACTAGATGTCAACCATCTATAGAAATTTGAATGAGACTTTTACTGTGTTGTGGGACTGAAGGAGAGCAGAATCTATCAGGTGACTGGCAGTCAGCCATTTTCTGATCACGTTTATTCCCACTTGCGTTCCATTGCTCATCAAGACACAAAGGAATACCCCGGTTGGGACTTTATTGAAGCTATATGTTAAAAACATCCTAATGATTGATTCTGTACTTAGTTTGAAATGTTTCTTCGACCTGTAATATAACTTTTTAAGTTTTTGTCTGACGTAACGCTGACCAGAATGAGCTTTTGGATATGTATACCAAACGCGCTAACAAACGGAGGTATTTGGACATAAATATCGGACATTATCGAACAAAACAAAAATGTATTGTGGACCTGGGATTCCTGGAGTGCTTTCTGATGAAGATCATTAAAGGTAAGTGAATATTTATCATATAATTTCTTGTTTATGTTGACGCCAACATAGTGGCTATTGTGACTATTTCTTCTGAGCGCCGTCTCAGATTATTGCATGGTTTGCTTATTCCGTGAAGTTTTTAAAAAATCAGACACAGCGGTTGCATTAAGGAGGCTGGGAAAATGGCTGTTTTCATTGTGGTTTGGTGGTCACCTAACATAATCGTTTGTGGTGCTTTTGCCGTAAAGCCTATTTGAAATCGGACACTGTGGTGGGATTAAAAACAAGACTACCTTTAAAACGGTATAAGATACATGTATTTTTGAGGACTTTTAATTTGGAGATTTTTGATGTTTTGAATTTGGCGCCCTGCACTTTCACTGGCTCTTGTCATATCATCCCGTTAATGGGATTGCAGCCATAAGAAGTGTTTCACAAAGTTAACCATTTAACTGTAGTGTCCAAAACGTCTTTCAAGTTGCCAGGCATTCCCTTGGCAGCAAGAGCCTCTCCTTGGATGCTGCAGTGTACCCAAATGGCGTCGGGAGCAATTGCTTGAACGCGCCTTACCACTCCACTTTGTCTCCCTGTCATGGCTTTTGCGCCATCATTACAGATACCAACATGAGCAGCAGCTACGTTTGGCTACATACAGACCCTTAGTGGAATTCTCGCGAGAGAGTAATGGTTAATATGATTGGATGTTAATTATTTGACTAGGCTACCTTGTATTTGACATTGTGTTGTTATTTCGCTGAATGCAGATGGTTTAATTATATTTTTGGCAGTGAAACAAGGCTACTCAGGCGAGAAAAAAACCTCACCCAAATGTATAGCCCTGTTGAAGTATTTGGAAATATTTTGGGGCTTGTGGCAAATATATAATCCTGTATGTGTTTGATGTTTTCCAGGCCAGGAGAATCCAGACAGTCTCCGCCACAGATACAACTTTATTGCTGACGTGGTTGAGAAGATTGCTCCTGCTGTGGTTCATATTGAACTCTACCGCAAGTAAGAACCTCTCTTCTCTGCATCACATTCACACACAAACACACGCACACGCACACACACACCAACACACAGAAACATCGAACATGAAAAAATACTATAGTGTATACTGTAATATTTACTGTAGTATACTGTAGTATTTCCAGTTTACTATAGTATACATAGTGTAGTACAAAAGAGCAGTATATACTGTGGTATTTACTGTAGTGTTTTTGCAGACAGTTATTTACTGTAGTGTTTACTGTAGTCTTTTTGGGGACATTACTGTACTGTTTACTAAAGTTGTTTTATTATCTTTGACATAGAAGTGTGGTCTTTCTCCTACTGGAGAGGTACTAAAAGAGCTAATGTTCCATAACCTGTAGGTAGGACTGGGTTCTGAACGGAAAGGTCAGAGCTCTTTTCTATAACCTTTAGGGAACACAATATATGCTGTATACTTGGCATGTAGGTTTCTCTCTTATGGCACAAATTAGGGTTGTGTTTTTGTGGACTGTAGTGTTTTTGTTGACATTTCTCTAGTATTCACTACAGTGTATTTTATTGTGGTTACTACTGTAGTATTTACTATAGTACTCTACAGTATACTACCAAATGCTATTTTACGTACTACACATGATCGAGGGATACAACAGTGTGTAGTATATTATTCTACAGTATACTACAGTTTACTACAGAATTCTATAGTAAGTACTGTAGTATTCTATAGTAAACTGTATTTTTGTATGTGGGATGGCCAGGTCTGACAGACCAAGCACACACACACACACACACACACACACTGACCACAGTAGAACAGGTACTGTATCGCATGCGGTTTTTCCCAGTAAAAGTTATGATAAGAAAGTGACCAATTTCACTCTAAGGTATATAGGAGTGGATGGAGTGTTAGACAAGTATAGACCTATATTAAACACTGTAGATCAACCACCAGATCTCCTGCCTGTCACAGCTGTGTACATGGTTGTCTGCCTGACTCAGGACCTTGTATAAATTGTTTACAAAGTTGATCCTGCTATTGCTATGAGAACACAAACATTCTCCTGCCCTCCTGTTGATAAACACATCATCAGGAAATTCATTCAAGGGATCTTTAAGAGGGGCTTTGGGCTAAATGGTATACAGTATGTTTTGTAGTACTATGTGGTCTTCTGCTCATGGACATGTGGATTTACAGATATTGCAGAACATGTACTTTGGCCCATTTTCTGAAATTCTTCTACTACAGGACATCACAGAGCTTGGTTGCAGGCATACAAACAGTCTTAGGTGGAACAGTTTTAGGTGAAAACCAATGAAGGATGTTTCCCTGTCTCGCTATTTTTCACCCTGTCTCTCTGTCTCGCACCTTTGTCACCCTGTCTCTCTGTCTCACCCTCTGTCTCCCTGCTTTACCCTCTGTCTCCTGTCTCTGTCCTCTGTCTCCTGTCTCTGTCCTCTGTCTCCTGTCTCTGTCCTCTTCCCAGGATGGTATTCTCTAAGCGGGAGGTGGCGGTGGCCAGTGGTTCTGGCTTCGTGGTATCAGAGGACGGCCTGATCGTGACCAACGCCCACGTGGTGGCCAATAAGCACCGGGTGAAGGTGGAGCTGAAGAGTGGCGCTACCTTCGACGCCAAGATCAAAGACGTGGACGAGAAGGCCGACATCGCCCTCATCAAGATCGACGTCCCGGTAAGGCCTGTTACCGCTCTCCAAGCCTCTCTTCTTCAGGAGTCTCTGAATGCACCGGTGCTTCTGTTTACCTCAACCTCCCTTTTCTCTCTCTCTTTCACTCCCTCCCTCCCTATCTCTCTTTCACTCTTGATCTCTCTGCCTCTCCCCCTCTCTCTCTCCCTCTCCCCCTCTCTCTCTCTCTCTCTCTCTCTCTCTCTCCCTCTCCCCCTCCCCCCCTCTCTCTCTCTCTCTCTTTCTCTCTTTCTCTCTTTCTCTCTCTCTCGCTTTCTCTCTGAGATGGTGCCAGAGAACAGGAATGTGATGGAGAGATTTTAACAGTGGCTCTGAATGGTCAAGACAAATAGCATCAGTCTTTCATAGATTGTCATTCATCTGCTCACACAGACTGGATTAATTTATGGCCGACAAATCCCTGCATGAAAATACTTTTTCAAAACATTCTTGGTGCCGGCTAGGTTTAATTTGAGCTAGGCCGGATCATTCAAATATGACACCTCAGCAACAAACATGATGAAATGTGAGAATGTGTATCTGTGAAAATAGGGTATTTTTGTGGTATGATTTAGATTGAATGAACAGTTTTTCATCTTTGGTCCAGTTTGTTCTAATAACTAGGGGTCAACATTATGTTTTATATGGCTGCTTCTCCCTACTATTACCAAAAGAGTAATCACCCAGTTGAGGGTTAGAGCTGTTTGGGTGTCAAGGAGGAAAATGTTCCTCTGTGTGTGTGAACCAGTCCCAGGCTTAGTTCCAATGAACTAGTCCCAGAAGACTGGAGGAAGTGTGTGCGCGTGTGTGCGTGTGTGTGTGTGTGTGTGTGTGTGTGTGTGTTTGAAGAGGTGTATTTCATTTTTTTTTTCACCTTTATTTAACCAGGTAGGCTAGTTGAGAACAAGTTCTCATTTGCAACTGCGACCTGGCCAAGATAAAGCATAGCAGTGTGAACAGACAACACAGAGTTACACATGGAATAAACAATTAACAAGTCAATAACACAGTAGAAAAAAATGGGCAGTCTATATACAATGTGTGCAAAAGGCATGAGGAGGTAGGCGAATAATACAATTTTGCAGATTAACACTGGGGTGATAAATGATCAGATGGTCATGTACAGGTAGAGATATTGGTGTGCAAAAGAGCAGAAAAGTAAATAATTTTTTTTTTAAAAACAGTATCTGGAGCATAGGGTGTCTTACTCCCCTACACTGGCCGGCTCCTGTGCCACGTTACTGTGAGTCCTCCCAGACAAGCCTCTGGCTGACTCCTGGATGCTGCTCAATAGAGTGTCACTTTTTACGTGATTTGCAACTGAAAGTGTCAACATTATAAATCCACTTCTGAAAGGTTTTATTGTTTGTCTCTGAGCATAGACAGTGTATTTTTACTTCCATAATGACTTCAAGTACTTATAAGTTAGAAACCTAAATTGTCGAAAGTCATTAAACCGACAATTACACTGTAATAACCTCACCAAAAACACAAAGAGAACCCTTAGGAGGGAACCCAAGGACTGACGGACCCCTTCCAGACAGAGTGGTCAAACTCCCTGACCCTGTCTTGGAGTGTGAGGTGGAAAGATTACATTGCGTTGGTGTGATGGCGGAGGACCGTCCTCAAAGCGGAGTGGGAGCAACACAGACTCCTGCGAGGCATATATCTGCATGTGCCGTGGCTCGCTCACTGCTCCTGTTTCCATTGCGTCAAAGAATGAGTCTGTACAGGCTTTGACAGACAGTGAAGAGAAATGGTCTCCTGTTGGCAACTAGGACAGGATTCTGTTTCTCTGTTTCTCTCCCCGCTCAGTGACTGATTGACTAAATGTGGATCTGGGTCGTTGTGCTCATCCCCAGTCTTTTCTTTAGTCAAATGGCTGCTGAGGCCCACTCCTTCTGAGCATGTGCAAACACAGGGCTGAAACGACAGAGATGGCCGCCGCCCTTCGAGTTCTTAGGAAACTATGCAATATTTTGTTTTTTTTAAATGAATTATTTCTTACATTGTTAGGCCAGGAAATCTCAAGTCTTATTACATACAACCGGGAAGAACTATTGGATATAAGAGCAACGTCAACTTACTAACATTACGACCAGGAATACGACTTTCCCGAAGTGGATCCTCTGTTCGGACCTCCACCCAGGACAATAGATCTAATTCCAGTAGGCGACCCAAAACAACGATGCCGCAGAAGGGGCAGACGAAGCGGCCATCTAGTCAGGCTCCGTAAACGTTCACATCGCACACCGCTCCCGAGTATACTATTATCCAATGTCCAGTCTCTTGACAACAAGGTAGACGAAATTTGAGCAAGGGTTGCCTTCCAGAGAGACATCTGAGATAGTAACATTGTCACATTCTGACCTTAGTTCCTTTGTGATGTCTTTGTTTTCGTATGGTCAGGGCGTGAGTTGGGTGGGCAGTCTATGTTCTTTTTTCTATGATTTGGTATTTCTGTGTTTGGCCTGGTACATCCCTCCGATGTCAACAACTACAGACCAGTATCCCTTCTTTCTTTTCTCTCCAAAACTCTTGAACGTGCCGTCCTTGGCCAGCTCTCCCGCTATCTCTCTCAGAATGACCTTCTTGATCCAAATCAGTCAGGTTTCAAGACTAGTCATTCAACTGAGACTGCTCTTCTCTGTATCATGGAGGCACTCCGCACTGCTAAAGCTAACTCTCTCTCCTCTGCTCTCATCCTTCTAGACCTATCGGCTGCCTTCGATACTGTGAACCATCAGATCCTCCTCTCCACCCTCTCCGAGTTGGGCATCTCCGGCGCGGCCCATGCTTGGATTGCGTCCTACCTGACAGGTCGCTCCTACCAGGTGGCGTGGCGAGAATCTGTCTCCTCACCACGCGCTCTCACCACTGGTGTCCCCAGGGCTCTGTTCTAGGCCCTCTCCTATTCTCGCTATACACCAAGTCACTTGGCTCTGTCATAACCTCACATGGTCTCTCCTATCATTGCTATGCAGACGACACACAATTAATCTTCTCCTTTCCCCCCTCTGATGACCAGGTGGCGAATCGCATCTCTGCATGTCTGGCAGACATATCAGTGTGGATGACGGATCACCACCTCAAGCTGAACCTCGGCAAGACGGAGCTGCTCTTCCTCCCGGGAAGGACTGCCCGTTCCATGATCTCGCCATCACGGTTGACAACTCCATCGTGTCCTCCTCCCAGAGCGCTAAGAACCTTGGCGTGATCCTGGACAACACCCTGTCGTTCTCAACTAACATCAAGGCGGTGGCCCGTTCCTGTAGGTTCATGCTCTACAACATCCGCAGAGTACGACCCTGCCTCACACAGGAAGCGGCGCAGGTCCTAATCCAGGCACTTGTCATCTCCCGTCTGGATTACTGCAACTCGCTGTTGGCTGGGCTCCCTGCCTGTGCCATTAAACCCCTACAACTCATCCAGAACGCCGCAGCCCGTCTGGTGTTCAACCTTCCCAAGTTCTCTCACGTCACCCCGCTCCTCCGCTCTCTCCACTGGCTTCCAGTTGAAGCTCGCATCCGCTACAAGACCACGGAGCTGTGAGGGGAACGGCACCTCAGTACCTCCAGGCTCTGATCAGGCCCTACACCCAAACAAGGGCACTGCGTTCATCCACCTCTGGCCTGCTCGCCTCCCTACCACTGAGGAAGTACAGTTCCCGCTCAGCCCAGTCAAAACTGTTCGCTGCTCTGGCCCCCCAATGGTGGAACAAACTCCCTCACGACGCCAGGACAGCGGAGTCAATCACCACCTTCCGGAGACACCTGAAACCCCACCTCTTTAAGGAATACCTAGGATAGGATAAAGTAATCCTTCTCACCCCCCTTAAAAGACTTAGATGCACTATTGTAAAGTGGCTGTTCCACTGGATGTCATAAGGTGAAAGCACCAATTTGTAAGTCGCTCTGGATAAGAGCGTCTGCTAAATGACTTAAATGTAAATGTAATGGTATGGTTCTCAATCAGAGGCAGCTGTCAATCGTTGTCCCTGATT
Source organism: Oncorhynchus nerka (assembly GCF_034236695.1). Taxonomy (NCBI): domain Eukaryota; kingdom Metazoa; phylum Chordata; class Actinopteri; order Salmoniformes; family Salmonidae; genus Oncorhynchus; species Oncorhynchus nerka. The sequence continues at coordinate 18,777,552 of NC_088418.1, forward strand.
GAGAACCATACTTAGGCAGCCTGTTATCACCCTTGAGTTGTGGGTGATTATACTTTCCGTTTAGTGTGTTTTGCACCTGACGGAGCTGTTTCGGTTGTGCTTTTTTGTTTCTTTGTTTGATAGTGTTCAGTTCAAATAAATAACATGAACAAGTACCACGCTGCGCTTTGGTCCTCACCTTCTTCCACCGACGACCATTACAAACATTCTCTGTTTCACGGAAACATGGCACTCTCAGGATATGTTGTTGGAATCGGTTCAGCCACCGGGCTTCTCCATGCATCGCGCCGACAGAGATAAACACTTCTCTGGGAAAAGGAAGGGCGGGGGTGTATGCTTTATGATTAACAACTCATGGTGTAATCATAACAACATACAGGAACTCAAAGTCCTTTTGATCACCCGATCTAGAATTCCTTACAATCAAGTACCTACCAAGATAATTCTCGTAAGTTATAGTCACAGCTGTGTAAATTCCCCCTCAAGCAGACACCAAGATGGCCATCAAGGAACTTCACTGGACTATATGCAAACTGGAAAACATACATCCTGAGGCTGCAGTTATTGTAGCTGGGGATTTTAACAAAGCAATTTTGAGAACAAGGCTACCTAAATTCTACCAGCATATTGATTGCGCTATGTGCATGCGCAATACCCTTGACCACTGCTACTCTAACTTCCGCGATGCATACAATGCCCTCCCCTGTCCTCCTTTCAGCAAATCCGACCACAACGCCATCTTGCTCCTTCCGTCTTATAGGGAGAAACTCAAACATGATGTACCATTGATGAGAACCATTCAACGCTGGTCCAACCAATCGGAAGCCACACTTCAATATTGTTTTGATCACGCGGACTGGAATATGTTCCCGTCAGCCTCAGAGAACAACATCAACCTATACTCTGACTCTGTGAGTGCGTTTATAAAGAAGTGCATTGGAGATGTTGTACCCACTGTGACTATTTAAACCTAACCCTAACCAGAAATCGTGGATGGATGGCGGCATTTGCGCAAAACTGAAAGCGCGATATACCGCATTTAACCATGGAAATTGGTCTGGGAAAATGTCTGAATATAAACATTGTAGCTAATCCCTCCGCAAGGTAAACAAACAAGTGAAATGCCAGTACAGAGACAAGGTGGAGTCACAATTCAACAGCTCAGACATGAGACGTATGTGGCAGGGTCTACAGGAAATTATTGACTACAAAAAGAAATCCAGCTACGACACCGACGTCATGCTTCCAGACAAACTAAACACCTTCTTTACCCGCTTTGAGGATAATACAGTGCCACCGTCGCAGCCCACTAACAAGGACTGCGCCCCCCCCTCCGTGGCTGACGTGAGTAAAACATTTAAACTTGTTAACCCCCGCAAGGCTGCTGGCCCAGATGGCTTCCCTAGCTGCGTCTCAAAGCATGTGCAGACCAGCTGGCTGGTGTGTTTACGGACATATTCAATCACTCCCTATCCCAGTCTGTTGTCCCCACATGCTTCAAGATGGCTACCATTGTTCCTGTACCCAAGAAGGCAAAGATAAATGATCTAAATCTGCAATCGCCATTACACTGCACACTGCCCAATCCCATCTGGACAAAAGGAATACATATGTAAGAATGCTGTTCATTGACTACAGCTCAGGATTCAACACCATAGTACCTTCCAAGCTCATCATCAAGCTGGAGGCCCTGGGTCTCAACCCCACCCTGTGCAATTGGGTCCTGGACTTTCTGAGGGGCCGTCCACAGGTAGTGAATGTAGTAAACAACATCTCCACTTCGCTGACCCTCAGCACTGGGGCCCCACAAGGGTGTGTGCTCAGCCCCTTCCTATACTCCCTGTTCACCCATGAATGCGTGGCCATGCACGCCTCCAACTCAATCATCAAGTTTGCAGATGACACAACAGTAGCGGGCTTGATTACCAACAACGACAAGACAGCCTACAGGGAGGAGGTGAGGGCACTCGGAGTGTGGTGTCAGGAAAACAACCTCTCACTCAACATCAACAGGTGATCGTGGACTTCAGGAAACAGCAGAGGCAGCACCCCCTATCCACATTGAAGGGACAGCAGTGAAGAAGGTGGAAAGTTTTAAGTTCCTCTGCGTACACATCACAGACAAACTGAAATGGTCCACCCACACAGACAGTGTGGTGAAGAGGGCGCATCAGCGCCTCTTCAACCTCAGGAGGCTGAAGAAATTTGGCTTGTCACCCAAAACCCTGACAAACTTTTACAGATGCACAATCGAGAGCATCCTGTCGGGCTGTATCACCGCCTGGTACAGCAACTGCACCGCCCTCAACCGCAAGGCTCTGCAGAGGATAGTGCAGTCTGCACAACGCATCACCGGGGGCAATCTACCTGTCCTCCATGACACCTACTGCACCCGATGTCACAGGAAGGCCAAAAAGATCATCAAGGACAAGCCACTGCCTGTTCACACCGCTACCATCCAGAAGGCGAGGTCAGTACAGGTGCATCAAAGCTGGAACCGAGAGACTGAAAAACAGCTTCTTCTCAAGGCCATCAGGCTGCTAAACAGCCATCACTAACTCAGATAGGCTGCTGCCCACATTGAGACCCAATCACTGGCCACTTTAGTAAATGGACCACTAGTCACTTTATACAAATCGCTCTAAATAATGCCACTTTAATAATGTTTGCATATCTTACATTACTCATTTCACATGTATATACTGTATTTTATACCATCTATTGCACCTTGCCTATGCCGCTCGGCCATCGCTCATTAATATACGACATGTACATACTCTCTTTCATCCCTTTAGATTTGTGTGTATCTTGTAGTTGTTGGGGAATTGTTAGATTACTTGTTAGATATTACTGCACTGTCGGAACTAGAAGCACAAGCATTTCGCTACACTCGCATTAACATCTGCTAAACGTGTATGTGACCAATAAAATTTGATTTGATCTCGCATTGACTATAATAACAACTAGATGGTTGATGATAAAGTAAGTACTAGATGTTGACATGACTGTATTATTATAATCATATGGATTGCTTTGGATATATCCTGAACATGTCTAGGTCTCCGTGAACTTTAGAGGAAGCCTGGAAATCAGTGGTAAATGACTGATTCTCTGTGACTGTCACGGTTTTCCTCCTCTTCATCTGAAGAGGAGAGGCGAGAAGGATCAGAGGACCAAAATGCGGCGTGGTATGTGTTCATAGTGAAGTTTAATAAAGAGAACACTGAACACTGCAACACTATACAGAAGAGTAACAAAACCAATAAACCAATGACGACCGTGACGCTACAAATGAGACCTGTGCTGAACACAAGCCACTAACATAGACAATCACCCACAAACAAACAGTGCAACCCAGGCTACCTAAGTATGATTCTCAATCAGAGACAACTAATGACACCTGCCTCTGATTGAGAACTAGGCCGAAACATAGAAATCCCAAATCATAGAAAATCAAACATAGACTGCCCACCCAACTCACGCCCTGACCATACTAAATAAATACAAAACAAAGGAAATAAAGGTCAGAACGTGACAGTGACAGGAATTACAGTCCTCCATTGCATAGCTTATTGACAATGATCAAACATGTTTTCGGGAGTGCATTCATATTTTCACTGATGCTATCTGCACACTGTATAATTATGGCCCTTGGGACTTGGCTGAGGAAGTTCACTAATCGTAATGCTTGGATTGGCTAAAGCTGATATCAGAGGGGAATAGGTTTAAGGCTATAGGCTTGTAGAGTGCATATGGCTCTATTTTAACAAACCTAACGCTTCGAACGCACCAACAGCATCATTGCATTTTGGTACACCAGAATTACATAAGCTCAGGCGGTAGGGTCATAGGTTCAGGGGTGTGTCAGAAATATTTTTGCTATTTTCCCTGACACCATTGTCGGTGCACTTGCTGGCATTGGCGCGAAAGGGATGGGTTGATGAATAAACAAGTTGTGAGTTTGTCGAGGCTTGGTCCCTCACTGGCCAATCAGAACGTGTTCCATGGCCAAATATGTGGTTGCTTCAGGTTGTGTATTTACGTTATTTTATGTATTGCCTTGGAATCAATTCCAAGGTTAGTCAAATGGTTTACAGAAACAAATTAACAAAATGTAGACCTTTACCATCTTTGCTAAATAAATGAACTAGAACCCATTTGCAGACCATATTGTTCTAAGTAATTGCGTGGCTTCAATATAATTCGCACTGATATAGGGGCTAGGCCTACTGCAAATTGATTTATGTCTGAGTAGGGACATGACAAACGTGGTCAATAAACAATATTAAATTAATTATTTATAAGGGCTAAAAAGAGAACATATTTATAATCAAATTCTAAACAAAACGAAACTTACAGGCACCATAATCTCTCCCCAAGTGTCACGCCCTGACCTTAGTTATCTTTGTTTTCTTTATTATTTTGGTTAGGTCAGGGTGTGACGAGGGTGGTTTGTTTAGTTTTTATATTGTCATGGGGGTTTTGTAAGTCTAGGTGTTTATATGTCTATGGTTGCCTCGATTGGTTCTCAATCAGAGGCAGCTGTTTATCGTTGTCTCTGATTGGGGACCATATTTAGGTAGCCATATTCCTTGGGTAGTTTGTGGGTTCTTATTCTATGTTTAGTTTCCTGTCTGCACTAGCGGCACGGTTTGTATAGTTTGTTCAGTGTTCGTTCTTTCATTAAAGAAGTATGTACGCTTACCACGCTGCGCCTTGGTCTCCTCCATATGACGACCGTGACACCGTGGGCATATAATATTAAAACAACATAGACTATGGAGGCTTTTACGCACACCAAAACGGGACCTGCATGGCTAAAATAATGTGGGCTTGCCTACAATGCATAGATTAAAAGGGAATGTCAGCTCAAAGTTTTACTCCTCTTAAACTTGATATTTTATTAAAGCTTTGGTGATTAAGATTTACTTCCAAGCGGTCTCAGGAGCCAAACCCTTTATATCGACAGTCTTGACTATTACGCGATTGCATTGGGCAGACAAAAAAGCCCTAATTGAGAGGAGGCTTTGCTTGGTTATGAATGAAATAAAAGGGGGGAAACGGTAGTCTTTTATGTTTCTAAATACGAAGTATACAGGCACCAAAAGCACGTCAGGCTACTCTTGTTCCATGTGTAGGGCAGTGTGCTGGATAGGTCAGTGTGCGTCACGGCTGGATAGGGCAGTGTGCGTCTGGCTGGATAGGGCAGTGTGCGTCACGGCTGGATAGGGCAGTGTGCGTCACGGCTGGATAGGTCAGTGTGCATCACGGTTGGATAGGTCAGTGTGCGTCACGGCTGGATAGGGCAGTGTGCATCACGGTTGGATAGGTCAGTGTGCGTCACGGCTGGATAGGGCAGTGTGCGTCACGGCTGGATAGGGCAGTGTGCATCACAGTTGGATAGGTCAGTGTGCGTCACGGCTGGATAGGTCAGTGTGCGTCACGGCTGGATAGGGCCGTGTGCGTCACGGCTGGATAGGTCAGTGTGCGTCACGGCTGGATAGGGCAGTGTGCGTCACGGCTGGATAGGGCAGTGTGCGTCACGGCTGGATAGGGCAGTGTGCGTCACGGCTGGATAGGGCAGTGTGCGTCACGGCTGGATAGGGCAGTGTGCGTCACGGCTGGATAGGTCAGTGTGCGTCACGGCTGGATAGGTCAGTGTGCGTCACGGCTGGATAGGGCCGTGTGCGTCACGGCTGGATAGGTCAGTGTGCGTCACGGCTGGATAGGGCAGTGTGCGTCACGGCTGGATAGGGCAGTGTGCGTCACGGCTGGATAGGGCAGTGTGCGTCACGGCTGGATAGGGCAGTGTGCGTCACGGTTGGATAAGGCAGTGTGCGTCACGGCTGGATAGGGCAGTGTGCGTCACGGCTGGATAGGGCAGTGTGCGTCACGGCTGGATAGGGCAGTGTGCGTCACGGTTGGATAGGTCAGTGTGCGTCACGGCTGGATAGGGCCGTGTGCGTCACGGCTGGATAGGTCAGTGTGCGTCACGGCTGGATAGGGCAGTGTGCGTCACGGCTGGATAGGGCAGTGTGCGTCACGGCTGGATAGGGCAGTGTGCGTCACGGTTGGATAAGGCAGTGTGCGTCACGGCTGGATAGGGCAGTGTGCGTCACGGCTGGATAGGGCAGTGTGCGTCACGGCTGGATAGGGCAGTGTGCGTCACGGCTGTCAAAATCCATGACATAACCAAATGCGTTACCGCTAAAACCAGCTATTGGTTGGTCTTAAATATCTCTATGAACGCTGCCTGGAATTAGCACATTGGATCATGTTTTGAAGGACACATCTCAAATATTTCCACCCCTCCCATCTGAGCGCAAGCAAACTGATATAAGACAGGTAAATTGCCGAATCTGGTGTTAGGGCGCCAGTTTTTACATGACAAGATTGCAAACTAACGTGCGTTTGACACTAGTTCCGCCTAAACACCAGCCGAAAATAGAAAATGAGCCCATAGATTTGACACCTGTTGTGCTGTTGAAGTTCTCTATCGAGGACAAATAGTTACTGGTTGGGGAAATGTGTCCATCTTGAAGTGTCACTAAGTGACTACCTATGGATGAGTCACATCCCAACGCTATGTACAGTTCTGTCAAACCACAGGAGCGCCATAGTTAATCACAGTCCACACAACAAGAGAAGCCATTGTTTTTCTGGCTGGTGCTCTGTTGTGGTGGCTGGGTTTGTATATAGTTCGTGTTGTGAACTGATGTGCTGTGCCATTGGAAGACAGTTTACACATACACAGACCTGTCTTATCTCAGTCTTATGCGAGACACCTAAACCAATATTATGCTCTCTTGCTATTCTTAAAGATTCCAGTCTTCGTGTCTGTGCGGTGTGTTTGTTCAGCAGAAACACAGCGGAGTCTAGATTTGGTTGTCGTCCAACATGGATTCTATGGTCACAAAGGACCATTGATTATATTCCCTCAATGCCGCCAAAGCGTGGATGATGGAAAAAAGCTGTTACTGCATCCGCAAGTCCATTGTTTACGTGCTCGTTAATAAAGCATCTACATTGAAAAGTCAGTGAAGTGGACCTCAGCTGACCTTTTCATTCTCCTGGATCTGAACAGGACAGAACATGTTCCTGTAGCCATGCTTCCTGCATACAGGAGGATAAGGTTCCCAATTGTGCCAGAACCACAATCTGGAGGGCATTACCCCGTCATACTGAATGAACTGCCTTGAGATGTATTTTACAGTAGTAGTACATGGTATACAACTTCTTCAAATCTATCAAAGTACCGCTGTCCAATTCCCCTCTTGAGACCTGTTTTTATGAAGGTTGTTGGAGTAGTCAGATGTACTGTAAAGAGGAAGGTCCTGGCACCATTTGGTTCACAGGTGGAGGCTTGATACTGTATGCATTCATATCAGATAAGGTCATGAAGAACTTGTTTCTACTGATCAGTAAAGAGATGCTGCCTAACTCTGTCGTCCGAGTTAACCCTCGTTTACACTGCTACTGTTGACAATGATAGCCTGAATTATAACTTGGGGTTTTGCATGCGTTACGCAACTCGTTTCACATCAATCATTCATTGGTGTCAATGAGAGATTTGACAGACATCAAGTTAGGATTCGGTCTGAAGATCCAATTGAGAAATGTTGTTGAATCTTCTTGACGGAGACAGAGTCGTCTCAACACCCCCGCACTGATGGAGGTGAATCAATCCAAACATTTGGATAAAGTAAACAAGTGTTAGGTAAACGAAACAGATGTTTAAACTCTACCATTCAGCTCTCTCTCCATCCAGCAGATGTTGCATTTTTTTTTTATGTTCCATGACTAATCCAAACCAAAGAGCAGAGAAGGAGCCGGCCCATCCCAGCCCATAGGTAGACCCTTCATACCTGTGGTTTGATCCACCTAGTCGATTTGTGCCAATCAAACAAGAGTACAAAGAGAGAGATGGAATTTTCTACGTGGAGACGCTACCTGGCATCAACAAAGTCATCACTCATCCTTGCATTCTTTCATGACGTGCAGTAAGACATATCCAAACTAGGTCAAAGCCTGCACTCTGTTACTTGGGAGTAAATTTGCAACATGTGTGTTATTCAATTGGAGAAAAGTAAACTGGACTGGAGTCTGTTAGACAAAAGAGAGTCACACTCTAGTGGTGCAGAACAGAGATGAAAGACCAGCCCAATATATATCTCTGCCGGCATTCCCAGGCTTGTGTTTCTTTCTTGGCTCTGAAGGTTATTTTTGCTCCCTCAGGGACATTCCCCGATTATAAATCTCTGGGATACGATGTATTTCCAGTTCCTAATGGTTGGAAAGAAGGAGGCAATTTGTGTAGTTCTCAGTAACCAACATTACTTCTGTCTGCATAGATTTGCTATATCTCTTAATAACCGGAAAGAAAGTGACATGGTAAGTTTGTCTAGAACTGTTAAGTTCACTGTAGCAACCAGTAGAGCTCTGAGAAGGAGCCCCGTGACCCAGCGCTGGCTAACTTGCCCAGAATCAGGTCCTGAAAACATAATCCCATAGTCTGAGGGTTTGAGTATGATTTACTGAGCTTGTCCCTGATCTAAGAACAGCCAGTCACAAGCTTCCCCTTATGTCTGGACTGAACATTGACATTCTTGGTTATATATATATGTATGTGTTAGTCTTTATCTCATCCTTTCCCCATTTCAGCAGCCTCAGAGGGCATTTGTCATCCGTTTAAAGCTGGTGCAGAAAGACCACATCAACAGAGAGGGAAATGGTGAATCACTTCAGATGCTCATACTTGCTATGTTCAGTGCCAGAAAGGAACCAGCCAAAGAAAACACATTCTCAAGTCCAATGGTCCCATTTCTCAAAGTTAGCCCATTTTCCCATTTGTCTTTCCTCAGACAGAAGATAGCCAGACCAGGGTGACCCCTTAGGAATGTCCAGGTCAGTCACAGACGGATCCTGTGGACTCAAACGATTGTAGAGACACGGAAAATGTCACCAAATGCAATTCCTTGCCTTCAGAAAAGCCAACTTGGCTATGGTGTTATCAGTCTTTTCCCAATGTTATATCGTACACTTATAGGTTTAGAGTTATGAGAGACTTCGATCGTATTTTCTCACCATGTTTGAATGCTAGAGTATCCCAAAGTGAAGAGCAGCTCTGGCCTGGAGGACAGGAAGGGTTGTTACACTACATGAAGTGGAATAGGTATTTGTGGGTCTGTACACTCAGCTGTGGCCTGGGCAGATACAATCAATCAATCAAATGTATTTATAAAGCCCTTCTTACATCAGCTGATGTCACAAAGAGCTGTACAGAAACCCAGCCTAAAACCCCAAACAGTAAGCAATGCAGGTGTAGAAGCACGGTGGCTCGGAAAAACTCCCTAGAAAGGCCGGAACCTAGGAAGAAACCTAGTGAGGAACCAGGCTATGAGGGGTGGTCAGTCCTCTTCTGGCTATGCCGGGTGGAGATTATAACAGAACATGGCCAGGATGGTCAAATGGTCATAGATGACCTGCAGAGTCAAATGGTAATAATAATCACAGTGGTTGTAGAGGGTCCAACAGGTCAGCACCTCAAGAGTAAATTTCAGTTGGCTTTTCATAGCCGATCATTCAGAGTATCTCTACCACTCCTGCTGTCTCTAGAGAGTTGAAAACATCAGGTCTGGGACAAGGTAGCACGTCTGGTGAGAAGGTCAGAGTTACATAGCCACAGGCAGAACAGTTGAAACTGGAGCAGCAGCACAACCACGTGGACTGGGGACAGAAAGGAGTCACAAGACGCAGGCCTCCTAATTGTCCCTAGAATTTCTACGCAAACAGCTGGAGGCAGGGATTTATCCTATAGAGCTCCATTTTTATGGAATGGTCTGCCTCCCTACAGTATGTGAGAGACGCAAACTCGGTCTCAACCTTTAAGTCTTTACTGAAGACTCATCTCTTGAGTGGGTCATACGATTGAGTGTAGTCTGGCCCAGGATTGTGAAGGTGAACGGAAAGGCTCTGGAGCAACGAACCGCCCTTGCCGTCTCTGCCTGGCCGGTTCCCCTCTTTCCACTGGGATTCTCTACCTCTAACCCTATTACAGGGGCTGAGTCACTGGCTTACTAGGGCTCTTTCATACCGTCCCTAGGAGGGGTGAGTCACTTGAGTGGGTTGAGTCACTGAAGTGATCTTCCTGTCTGGGTTGGCGCCCCCCCTTGGGTTGTGCCGTGGCGGAGATCTTTGTGGGCTATACTCGGCCTTGTCTCAGGATGGTAGTCGGAAGACTTCCAGTTTGGTGTAGCGCCATCTCCATTCCAATTTTCTGGAAGCTTGCTTCAGAGCTCAGGTATTTTCTGTATACCAGGGAGCTAGTTTCTTATGACAAATGTTTTTTGATTTTAGGGGTGCGACTGCATCGAGGGTATTGCGCAAGGTTAAATTTAGTTCCTCAGTTAGGTGATTAACTGATTTTGTACTCTGACGTCCTTGGGTAGGTGGAGGGAGTCTGGAAGGGCATCTAGGAATCTTTGGGTTGCCCAAGAATTTATAGCACGGCTTTTGATGATCCTTGGTTGGAGTCTGAGCAGATTATTTGTTGCTATTGCAAACGTAATAAAATGGTGGTCCCATAGTCCAGGATTATGAGGAAAAACATTAAGATCAACAACATTTATTCCACGGGACAAAACTAGGTCGAGAGTATGACTGTGGCAGTGAGACATATTGGACAAAACCCGCTGAGTTGATGATGGCTCCGAAAGCATTTTGGAGTGGGACTGTGGACTTTTCCATGTGAATGTTAAAGTCACCAAAAATGTGAATATTATCTGCCATGGCTACAAGATTCAATAGAAATTCAGGGAACTCACTGAGAAATGCTCTATATGGCCCAGGAGGCCTGTAAACAGTAGCTATAAAAAGTGTGTGTGTGTGTGTGTGCCCACGGCTAAAGGTTATTAAATGAGAAGTGAGGGAGAAAAAGTAAGGTGCCCTCTTTCCTGGCAGGAGACCGTAGCAGTAGAAGATTAGGTTTTCCATAAGCATGTGTGATTGGCCTTGAATACAGACTGATGAATCTGTTGATACCTTTACAGTGTTATTCATCCCAAATAGAAACACAAGCTGCTTCTCAAATGGACTAATTTGGATGTCTGCAAACAGTTTGACTCTGGACATAATCATTTCTCATCTAGCTCTGGATTTATTGTGTGTGTATAAGACACTGCTTTCATTGGCAGTCACAGTCCTCTTGTGTACGATATACAGTATATTTTATTTTTTAAATTAAATTATATTTCAGCATTTATCAGTACTGAGCAAACAAGTCTAACAAGTCTTGGTGATCTGACTGTTCAGTCCCTATTGACTCAGGTACACACACAGACACACAGAAACACACAGAACAAGCTGACACACACACAAGCAGACAGGCACGCACACACACACACACACACACACACACTGTGCCAACAGGTGCCTCGTCAATCACTCTAGCAGCAGCAGACAGCAGCCTTGACTAGTGGATCCTTCCTGCAGACGGCTGCCAGGTCTGACAGTCCCTTCTGCACCCATTATCCCCCATGTTCCCCTTGATGTTTACCTCTCTGACAGTCCCTTCTGCACCCATTATCCCCCCCGTTCCCCCCTGATGTTTACCTCTCTGACAGTCCCTTCTGCACCCATTATCCCCCCCGTTCCCCCCTGATGTTTACCTCTCTGACAGTCTGGTCATTTCCACTGACACACACAGGCCTGTCTCTCACCGTTCCACACTGGCACTGTATCAGAGGGCTCAGCAGCAAATATCATCCCAGTCACTGAGAGCTGACAAGGTATCCTATTAGCTTAGGAGCGCAATGGAAACTGGAAAGTCAAGGAAACGTTAGGATGCATCATTGTATCAAGTCTAAGGTCCTGTTACATCGAGACACACTCAGGGACAGACAAAGCGAGACTAGTTTCACTGCCCTGCATCCTTGCAGAAACCGAGCACCGATGAAGCTTCTGTTTTAATCCCGGACTATTTACATTGACCCCCTTCCCCCCTTTATTTTACACTGCTGCTACTCGCTGTTTATTATCTATGCATAGTCACGTGTACAAACTACCTCGACTAACCTGCACCGCCACACATTGACTCGGTGCCGGTTCCCCCTGTATATAGCCTCGTTTTTGTTATCTCATTTTATTGTTACTTTTTATTTTTTACATTAGCTTATTTATTATTTAGGATGGAAGAGGAGGGTGGAGGGTAGAGGTCGACCGATTATGATTTTTCAACGCTGATACCGATTATTGGAGGACCAAAAAAGCAGATGCCGATTAATCGGCCGATTAAAAAATTATGTATTTGTAATAATGACAATTACAACAATACTGAATTAACTTATTTTAACTTAATATAATACATCAATAAAATCAATTTAGCCTCAAGTAGATAATGAAACATGTTCAATTTGGTTTAAATAATGCAAAAACCAAGTGTTGGAAAATAACGTAAAAGTGCAATTTGTGCTATGTAAGAAAGCTAACATTTCAGTTCCTTGCTCAGAACATGAGAACATATGAAAGCTGGTGGTTCCTTTTAACACGAGTCTTCAATATTCCCAGGTAAGAAGTTTTAGGTTGTAGTTATTATAGGACTATATCCCGCTATACCATTTGTATTTCATTAACCTTTCACTATTGGATGTTCTTATAGGCACTTTAGTATTGCCAGTGTAACAGTATAGCCTCCGTCCCTCTCCTCGCTCCTCCCTGGGCTCGAACCAGCAACACAACGACAACAGCCACCACATCGAAGCAGCGTTACCCATGCAGAGCAAGGGAAACAACCACCCCAAGGCGAGTGAAGTTTGAAACGCTATTAGCTCGCGCTAACTAGCCAGCCAAGTCATAAACAGCGCAATGCTTGACGCACAACGAAGAGCTGCTGGAAAAACGCACGAAAGTGCTGTTTGAATAAATGTTTACTCGCCTGCTTCTGCCTACCACCGACCTCTAGTGGAGGGGGTAGAGGAGGGTGGAGGTGGATGGAAGAGGAGGGTGGAGGTGGATGGAAGAGGAGGGTGGAGGGGGTAGAGGAGGGTGGAGGGGGTAGAGGAGGATGGAGGAGGTTGGAGGGGGATGGAAGAGGAGGGTGGAGGGGGTAGAGGAGGTTGGAGGGGGATGGAAGAGGGTAGAGGGGGCAGAGTTGTTACTGGGAGACGGGTGATCTGATAATGCATCTGTGAGTACAACACCATGGAATGCAAAAACTGCCTGTTTGTCAGTCTGCCTCTCACTGCCCAGAGAGAACTGGGTCACTCAAGCCCACGTCCTTATCTCACTGTACTAGAGTGATGTGCTCCAGGTACTGGAGGTAGTACACAGAGTACTGTGCTGTACAGGAGTTGTTTTCCTCCAGAGGTGTAGTAGATGTAATCCTGACTTGAGAAATCTTTTCAGTAGCTTGGGCTGTTCGATTGTTCTGATCTACAGTGCATTCGGGAAGTATTCAGACCCCCTTTCCACATTTTGTTACGTTACAGCCTTATTCTAAAATGGATTCAGTTGTTCCCCCCCCCCCCCTCATCAATCTACACACAATACCCCATAATGACAAAGAAAAAAACAGTTTGTTTTTTATTTTTTGCAAATGAATACAACAACAAAAAGATGTAAATATCACATTTAGATAAGTATTCAGACCCTTTACTCAGTACGCTGTTGAAGAACCTTTGGCAGCGGTTACAGCCTCGAGTCTTCTTGGGTATGACGCTACAAGCTTGGCACACCTGTTTCTCAAAATAGTTTTTGTTTGAGTTTTTGTTTGTTCGGGCTCTGGCTGGGCCACTCAAGGACATTCAGAGACTCTTGCATTGCCTTGGCTGTGTGCTTAGGGTCGTTGTTCTGTTGGAAGGTGAACCTTCACCCCAGTCTGAGGTCCTGAGCGCTTTAGAGCAGGTTTTCATCAAGGATCTCTTTATACTTTGCGTCGTTCATCTTTCCCTCGATCCTGACTAGTCTGAAAAACATCCCCATAGCATGATGCTGCCACCACCGTGATTCACCGTAGGGATGGTGCCAGGTTTCCTCCAGATGTGACGCTTGGCATATAGGCGAAAGAGTTCAATCTTGGATTCATAAGACCAGAGAATCTGGTTTCTCATGGTCTGAGAGTCCTTTAGGTGCCTTTTGGCAAACTCCAAGTGGACTGTCATGTGCCTTTTACTGAGGATTGGCTTCTGTCTGGCCACTCTATCATAAAGGCCTGATTGGTGGTGCTGCAGAGATGGTTGTCCTTCTGGAAGGTTCTCCCATCTACACAGAGGAACTCTGGAGCTCTGTCAGAGTGAGCATCGAGTTCTTGGTCACCTCCCTGACCAAGGCCCTTCACCCCCAATTGCTCAGTTTGGCTGGGCGGCCAGCTCTAGGAAAAGTCTTGGTGGTTCCAAACTTCTTCCGTTTAAGAATGATGGAGGCCACTGTGTTCTTGGGGACCTTCAATGCTGCAGAAATGTTTTGGCGCCCGTCCCTAGGTCTGTGCCTCGACACAATCCTGTCTCGGAGCTCTACGGACAATTCCTTCGACCTCGTGGCTTGGTTTTTGCCCTGACATGTGGGACCTTATATAGACAGGTGTGTGCCTTTCCAAATCATGTCAATCAATTGGAATTTACCACAGGTGGACTCCAATAAAGTTGTAGAAACATCTCAAGGAGGATCATTGGAAACAGGATGCACCTGAGCTAAATTCCCCTACCAGTCCCCTATAGCAAAGGGTCTGAATACTTATGTAAATAAGGTATTTCTGATTTATCTAAAAACCTGTTTTCGCTTTGTCATTATCGGGTATTGTGTGTAGATTGATGAGGATTTTTTGTATTTAATCCATTTTAGAATAAGGCTGTAACATAACAAAATGTGGAAAAAGTCAAGGGGTCTGAATACTATCCGAATGCACCCAACAAGCGTTCGCAGTCTCACTGCAGAATCAAACGTTTTGAAGGTTTAGGGCATTCATTCTGAATGCTTAAGTTCCGCAACGCTCTAGCATAACCCAAGCCTACTTAATGGCAATAGAGCTCACTGTTGCCCTTAGTGGCCCGTTTTAAAGCAATCTCCTCCTTACCTGGACAGACGTCTAATTTCACAGTGGATCTTGAGAGACCAGTGTGACAGATAACCTGCTGACTGCTGGGTGGCAGACAAGACACACTGACACTGTGTGCAAAAGCCCTTCCTCCCAGTCTTTCCCATTCCATCCACCTGACCTCCTTCCTGGAATGTGTCAGTTTATCCCATTTCCAGCCCATCTGGCAGAGTGCTTAGGGCTGTCGGCCAGGGAGCAGCCTGCTGTTCCTGAGTCAGGTCTGGATGTCAGGTCTGGATTCCTGGAGCACTGAGCCCAGGGTAGGGGGCCAATGGTTCCTCTCCCCATATACCTGTGGCTGTATCCCCATGACCCATCGCCACATCCTGCCCCCCCTGCCCTGTCCCGACCTATTAATATCTAGGTCTAGTGTAACCCAGCCATAGTGACAACTGTATAACTCTTATCCATTCTCCTGTCATTGTTGATGGATTTTGTATGTTGTAGATTGTGTCAGTGAGATGGAGGAAGTGGCAATTCATTGCCTTGATATCTTTTCATAAAGCATGCAGAGTATGCAGACATCAGGGCATATCGTCACTTCCTCTCAGTGGATTTACAGAACGCTATGTTGACCCCCATATGTTTGTTGCTTTTCAACTGGCGCCCGTCGGGCATAAACAAACAGGATGTAACGAAGGCACTTCCGGCATGTCTCAAAAGAGGGGTGGTCTTGTTACCGTAGATACTGAATGTACTGTAGCTACAGCTAGTACTGTATCTTCATGCCAACTGTTTCTGTTCAGAATGCACTCTATAGAATACACATCTTGACTGATCTGAGTCCTGTGTCTCTGTGTTTAGATGAAGCTGCCAGTGCTGCTGCTGGGTCGTTCAGCTGACCTGAGGCCTGGTGAGTTTGTGGTGGCCATTGGCAGCCCCTTCTCCCTGCAGAACACGGTCACCACAGGTATCGTCAGCACCACCCAGAGAGGAGGCAAGGAGCTGGGCCTGAGGAACTCTGACATGGAATACATCCAGACGGACGCTATCATCAACGTGAGTGATACATCCACATCATCAGCACACACACAAGCAGCTGTCACACAGGGCATTTAGTTGTGGAACACAGCTGTCACACAGGGCATTTAGTTGTGGAACACAGCTATCACACAGGGCATTTAGTTGTGGAACACAGCTGTCACACAGGGCATTTAGTTGTGGAACACAGCTATCACACAGGGCATTTAGTTGTGGAACACAGCTGTCACACAGGGCATTTAGTTGTGGAACACAGCTATCACACAGGGCATTTAGTTGTGGAACACAGCTGTCAGAGCAGGGCATTTAGTTGTGGAACACAGCTGTCAGTGCAGGGCATTTAGTTGTGGAACACAGCTGTCAGTGCAGGGCATTTAGTTGTGGAACACAGCTGTCACACAGGGCATTTAGTTGTGGAACACAGCTGTCACACAGGGCATTTAGTTGTGGAACACAGCTGTCACACAGGGCATTTAGTTGTGGAACACAGCTGTCAGTGAAGGGCATTTAGTTGTGGAACATTTAGTTGTGGAACACAGCTGTCAGTGCAGGGCATTTAGTTGTGGAACATTTAGTTGTGGATATTTAGTTGTGGACACAGCTGTCACACAGGGCATTTAGTTGTGGAACATTTAGTTGTGGAACACAGCTGTCAGTGCATGGCATTTCGTTGTGGAACATTTAGTTGTGGAACACAGCTGTCACACAGGGCATTTAGTTGTGGAACACACAACAGTAGCTCCCCCTTATTTGCCCCGGTACACACGAAGGAGTTGTAGATGTACCATCACGAAGGAGCTGTAGATGTACCATCACGAAGGAGTTGTAGATGTACCATCACGAAGGAGTTGTAGATGTACCATCACGAAGGAGCTGTAGATGTACCATCACGAAGGAGTTGTAGATGTACCATCACGAAGGAGTTGTAGATGTACCATCACGAAGGAGTTGTAGATGTACCATCACGAAGAAGTTGTAGATATACCATCACGAAGGAGCTGTAGATGTACCATCACGAAGGAGCTGTAGATGTACCATCACGAAGGAGTTGTAGATGTACCATCACAAAGGAGTTGTAGATGTACCATCACGAAGTAGTTGTAGATGTACCATCACGAAGGAGTTGTAGATGTACCATCTGATCATCCCCCTGAATGTTGTTCCTTTTCAGTATGGGAACTCTGGCGGACCCCTCGTCAATCTGGTAAGATATCATTTCTTATTGATAAGAATTACATCTTTCAGAATGGTCTTAAAGGTCCAATTCAGCTGTTTTTATTTCAGTATCAAATCATTTCTGGGTAACAATGAAGTACCTTACTCTGATTGTTTTCAGAGAAATGGTCAAAAATATACTAAAATAGCTTCTTAGCAAAGAGCAATTTCTCAAGCAAGAATTTAGCTAAAACTGTCTGGGAGTGATCTGAGTGGAGAGGGGAAAGCTGAAAATGTGCTGCTATTGGCAGAGCGGTTTTGAAGTCTCTTTCTTATTGGTCTGCTAACTAATTTGCCACCGGGTGATGTCACAAGGCAGAGGCCAAAACTCCATCCCACCAAAACAGGCTGAAATTTCAGGCGGTCTTATCGAACAGCTCTTTACACCAAAAGGGTGCAATTTCACAGTGTTTTTCCAACCTCATAGTGTGGAAATATATATAAAACACAGGAAATCACGTTGTTCACTGCACTGGACCTTTCATTGTAAATCTATGACACATCTGGAGGATGTATTTTAATAATGTGTGTTGTTTCTGTCTTCAGGACGGAGAGGTGATTGGGATCAACACACTGAAGGTGACAGCAGGAATCTCCTTCGCCATCCCATCAGACAAGATCCGTCAGTTCCTGGCAGAGTCCCATGACAGGCAATCTAAAGGTACAGATTACCAATCCAAAGGTAGGGCTGTGACGATTATGGAATTTTGGGGTAACGATAAATTGTCACGCAATTGACCACGGTTATTGTCATAGTTGTCCTTTTTTTCAACAATTGTTTTGAGCTTGTAATGCATCATAAATGAATGCATCTTTGAAAATGACCAATGACATACCTAATGAATATAACTCAGGTTTGGTGAAACCCCTGTTTTAAAAATATATTTTGATTGTGCCGTTCTGCTCATAAAACCAACTTGACCCTCTTCATGTATAAAATAAACAAGTACAAATAAAATAAACAAAACTGCTATTGGGTTAGTTTTATATACTTGAAAATAAAGTTATATAATCTCCCCCTCTTAAAATGCATGTATTAAGACAATTTTGGCAATTTATTTTGAAGTTTACGGTTATTATCGTTTAGACCAGGGTTTCCCAAACTCAGTCTTGCCTCCCCCCAATTATTGGGCCAGACCTATCTAAAGTTTCATGGTTTTGACCAGGTACTGCTGCATATTGAATTTTCAATGTTTATCACCATGTGCATGCTAACGCAGCATTTATCCTCTTTTCTTCAGGGAAATTATCAACAAGTAAGAAATATATCGGTGTGAGGATGATGACTCTCACACCAATGTAAGTTTCAGACAGCCTGGTTCATCTTGTGAATGAAATTCTTCCAAATACCTGCGTTACATTAAACACATCTCTGTTTTCATTGGTTCCTTTCCCATAGGCTTGCAAAGGAGCTGAAGGAGAGACAATCAGACTTCCCTGATGTTACCTCAGGGGCATATGTCATCGAGGTCATCCCAAAAACACCAGCTGAGACGTAAGTAGTATCTAGGACCTGAAAGGGTTCTTTGGCTGTCCCCATAGGAGAACCCTTTGACGAATGGGTTCTACATGGAACCCGAAAGGGTTCTACCTGGAACAAAAAGGGTTCTCCTATTGGGACAGCTGAAGAACCATTTTGGAACCATTTTTTCTAAGAGTGTACTGAGAACAGAACAGTTAAAGTCCTCGACCTTAGATTAGGACAGGAGCATTTAACGACTCATTTGGTAGTTGGCTAAGTCTCCATCCCTCTCATAAAGGTTGCTAAGAGTTCATTGTCGTCTACTCTTAAAATTAGACTGGCCTCATAGCACAATGAATTAGCATTTCATGACCACATAAACAGCATGACAGAGCAGTCTACAGAATGCACTCTCTGTATATTTTTTGTGGCCGCATAAAATCATTTGTGCTGAGGCGGTGGTCTCCCACTCAAGGAAATGAATAGCTTTCTTTTTGTCTGGTGGAGTTTGTGGTACCAAGGTTAGCAAAATGGTCTTAGATTTTTCAGAGACTATGGTCAGATTTATTTTCTCACAGTGTCTAACAAGAATGTTACTGCCTCTGTAAGTTCATTTAGCTTTTTTTGGAATGGAGAAAACTCCCTTCTCTCAAATTTAAGAGGCTATATTTATATTCTGTGGATTGAGAGATCTAATGGTACACACTGCTTATAGAGCCTAACGTACTTTATCAGTAAAGCGCATTTCTTTTTTGCTACATTCCCTCTCCTCCACAGAGGTGGCCTGCAGGAGAGTGATGTCATAATCACCATCAACAGCCAGCGAATCACCTCGGCCAGTGACGTCAGCAGCTCCATCAAGAGGGAAGACACACTGCGGATGGTGGTCCGGCGGGGGAACGAGGACATCATGCTCACCGTCGTCCCAGAGGAGATTGACCCTTGACTTCTCAGCAACCACGAGCT
This sequence comes from Oncorhynchus nerka, assembly GCF_034236695.1. Lineage (NCBI taxonomy): Eukaryota > Metazoa > Chordata > Actinopteri > Salmoniformes > Salmonidae > Oncorhynchus > Oncorhynchus nerka. The sequence goes on from NC_088418.1 coordinate 18,797,264, forward strand.
GGTTCTCAGTGTTGAAAATCACGGACCTTAAACCGGGTGTGTCTGGAGCCACACCCTACCTTAGAACCTGTAACTACTAGTGTCTCCCCCCCTCCACTCCCCTCAAACTACAGAGGTCTGTGAGGCCCACACCTACCCCTCTGGGAGCTCAAATGTGTCCAGGCTAATAAAGACATATTTTAGCACCCCTGCTAGTTTTTTAGTATTATTTGTCCTCATGTATGAGTCAAAAAGATACTTCCACACTCATTGACACTGATTATTGCCATCACGTTTGTTTTTATACTCTATTAACATCCTTGCACAGAGAACCCTCCTCAGTCAGAGAGAAGAAGTGAAGGGTGTCCTTAATCTGGTTTGTTGTTGATGTTTTTGAATTTCACAGAGGGAATAAAATGGTTTTTAAAAAAGTGGTGTTCCTTACTGATATGAAAATCCTAACTCTGACCACATGAATGTTGATGGTTGAACTATACACATCTGGTAAAGGCCAGTGTACACATCCAGCTTGGCTGCTCTATGCACAGACTGGGACTATGACCATGGCATGATTATGGTTTGGATCATAAACTCAGCAAAAAAAGAAACGTTCTCTCACTGTCAACTGCGTTTATTTTCAGCAAACTTAACATGTGTAAATATTTGTATGAACATAACAAGATTCAACAACTGAGACATAAACTGAACAAGTTCCACAGACATGTGACTAACATAAATGGAATAATGTGTCCCTGAACAAAGGGGGGAGTCAATTCCAAAAGTAACAGTCAGTGTCTGGTGTGGCCACCAGCTGCATTAAGTACTGCAGTGCATCTCCTCATGGACTGCACTAGATTTGCCAGTTCTTGCTGTGAGATGTTACCCCACTCTTCCACCAAGGCACCTGCAAGTTCCCGGATATTTCTGGGGGGAATGGACCTAGCCCCCACCCTCCAATCCAAAAGGTCCCAGACGTGCTCAAAGAAAGATGCTCAGGGTCCCTGCTCATCTTCGTGAACGTGCCTTAGGCATGCTGCAAGGAGGCATGAGGACTGCAGATGTGGCCAGGGCAATAAATTGTAATGTCCGTACTGTGAGACTTCTAAGACAGCACTACAGGGAGACAGGACGGACAACTGATCGTCCTCTCAGTGGCAGACCACGTGTAACAACACCTGCACAGGATCGGTACATCCAAACATCACACCTGCAGGACAGGTACAGAATGGCAACAACAACTGCCCGAGTTACACCAGGAACGCACAATCCCTCCATCAGCGCTCAGACTGTCTGCAATAGGCTGAGAGAGGCTTGACTGAGGGCTTGTAGGCCTGTTGTAAGGCAGGTCCTCACCAGACATCACTGGCAACAACGTCACCTATGGGCACAAACCCATCGTGTCTGACCCAGACAGGACTGGCAAAAAAGTGCTCTTCACTGACGAGTCGCGGTCTTGTCTCACCAGGGGTGATGGTCGGATTTGCATTTATCGTCGAAGGAATGAGTGTTACACTGAGGCCTGTACTCTGGAGCAGGATTGATTTGGAGGTGGAGGGTCTGTCATGGTCTGGGGCGGTGTGTCACAGCATATCAGAACTTGAAGAAATCAACTGTGGGAGCAAGTGTCTTTTATACTGATAACAAGTTCAAACAGGTGCCATTAATACAGGTAACAAGTGGAGGACAGAGGAGCCTCTTAAAGAAGAAGTTACAGGTCTGTGAGAGCCAGAAATCTTGCTTGTTTGTAGGTGACCAAATACTTATTTTCCACCAGATTTGCAAATTCTTTAAAAATCCTACAATGTGATTTTCTGGATTTTTTTTCTCATTTTGTCTGTCATAGTTGAAGTGTACCTATGATGAAAATTACAGGCCTCTCTCATCTTTTTTAAGTGGGAGAACTTTCACAATTGGTGCCTGACTAAATACTTTTTTTGCCCCACTGTATATATATACTGTATATACACTGAGTGCACTAAACATTAAGACCACCTGCTCTTTCCACAACATAGACTGACCCGGTGAATCCAGGTGAAAGCTTTGATCCCTTATTGGTGTCACTTGTTAAATCCATTTCAATCCGTGTAAATTAACGGGCGGAGACAGGTTATTGTGTACGTTTGCCGTTCAGAGGGTGAATGGGCAAGACAAAATATTTAAGTGCCTTTGAACAGGGTTTGGTAGTAGGTGCCAGGCATACTGGTTTGAGTGTGTGAAGAACTGCAACACTGCTGGGTTTTTCACACTCAACAGTTTCCCGTGTGTATCAAGAATGGTCCACCACCCAAAGGACGTCCAGCCAATTTGACACAACTGTGGGAAGCATTGGAGTCAATATGGGCCAGCATCCTTGTGGAACGCTTTCAACACCTTGTAGAGTCCATGTCCTGACAATTTGAGGCTGTTCTGGGGACAAAAGGGGTGCAACTCAATATTATGAAGGTGTTCCTCATGTTTTGTACACTCAGTGTATATACTGTATATATTTCGGTCTCTGACATTGCTCGTTCTGATATTTCTTCATTTCTAAATTTTTCTGGATTATGTGTGTATTGTATTTGTATTGCTAGGTATTACTGCACTGTTGAAGCTAAAATACACAAGCATTTAGCTGCGCCTGGGATGACATCTGCAAATCTGTGTACGCGACCGGTAACATTTGATTTGATTTGCAGTAAAGGAAAGACACAGACAGAATTAGGTCAACTCTCAAGCCATTGGTCATCTCTTACATTTTATTATGGTCATCCATATATCCTCAGCGAACTGCTTAAGGTGCGACATTAAGTGTCATGTGAATTAGCCACAGTATGAGGTGATTTATATATAGAGAAGGATCCATTACGTTAACTTGTGGAATAGACACCGTCTGGAAGGCAGTTTCAACCAGTCAGCATTCAGGATTAGACCCACCCGTTGCGTAATACGTAATCATTCGACAGTATCCTTTCCGTTACATGTTCTTTGGGCTCGAATCCTAGATAGAAAACACGACCTCACTCTTACCTTTCAATCGTCCCAAATGGCACCCCATTCCCTATGAAGTTGTGCACTGCTTTTGACCAGGGCCCTTAGAGATATGGTCAAAAGTAGTGCACGATATAGGGAACAGGGTGCAATTTGGGACGCACACACCGTGGGACATCAGTTACAGAGGCCTCGTCGATTAAATGTTTGGTTAATGTACTGTGAAGGATAGCTCAAGGTTTCTAGAAATAGTGTAAATGTCCCATTAGTGTCCCTATGTGATCTGATGTAGACTAACCCCTGAAAGGCTACAGTTACAGTGTAGATGAACGCTGAGGATGTGATGAGCGAGTTTATTAATAATAGAGACTAGTTTACTGGATGACTCATCCATCCAGGTTAATATCAGTGTCGGGCTTGGGGCCAAATGAGAATACTGTTGTGCTAACTAACAATACGATCTATCTGCAATATTAAAACTAACAGTACAATAAATCTGAATTATGTCGATCTGAGAAGGGTTTCTTACCGACAGGCCGGAGGCCATTCTTTCACTGTTGTATTCGAATCATTCAAATATTGATTGCTCTGGGCTTGTATTCATAAAGCCTCTCAGAGTACTGACCTAGGATCAGGTCCCACTTGTCAATGCCGCAACATGGTCACACATCTAAAAGGCAAACTGATCCTATAGAGCAACACTCCTACTCAGTGACATACAGGCCCTAATCTGTATGTTACAAATAGAGTATTAATTTCCAAGAGCACACAAGACATAGTAGGCTACAGTACTGAAATGCTGTGTTGATTTTTCCCCACTACTTTACACTTCATAAAGATCCTAATACAACAGGTTTCGATTAGTTCCCTTCATTGCCATGCAGAGTAGCAGCACCAGCAGTTGGATAGTGTTGATACAGTTGGTACCACTCTACATGCTTTTCTTGGTGAGCGTACTAGGACCTGCCCTTTGCTCACAGGAAGCTTTGCCCTACTTTTGCCTTGCCAGGTCCAGTCAACCAGCACTGACCTACGGCTCTGTAGTTCGAAGCGGTCTGAAGTATACATGTCTAGTCTACAGATCCTGGAGGAAAACACTGGCCCACTCTGTAACCTGGCCCAATGGATGAGTGTAGACTGATCAGTAGTGAGGACAACACAGACAGACATCATCCAGGGTTGTTAAAGCAGGCAGTGGCAGACGTCACATGGTGTCTCTCCCACTAAATGTTTTACTGTGTCTGTGCCCAGTGGGATTCAACTGTTTCCATCCAGTTTGATGCATGATCATGATTTATACAAAGGATTATTGTTCTCGGACATAGTTATTTATTGATTTAGCTGTTATGGTAATCCACGCCAAACATCCAGCACATCATTCTGGTAAATTCATGTTTCTGAGCTTTTCCCGGAAAGATCAGCCCGGGGTGTGGTGACCTGTTCAAGGATGCAGCAATGGAGCCCTCTGTAATGTAGTAATGGAGTCCTACCAAAGACACGAAACCAACGGCTCCACCTAGTGCTTCTCCTTTACCAACATAAACATTTCATGTTTTACATTACAGAGGAATGAATATGTTTAGCAGGTGTGGACTGGAGAGCAGGTATTGTTAGATTCTTTAAAAAAAAGAAGTTATTTTTATACCCTTGCACATAAAATAAACATATTCTGTAGTTTTGTTACAGTATAAATATATTTATTTTCACTCTTGATCATACAGTGCAGTTATTTAAACCAGTCTGTTAATACACAGAATATGAAAGGGAGTCAAATTTACAACAGTTAGACATTATTTTACAAACATGCACAAGTGGTAAAACTACAGTAAAATAAGCAGCTCGTCTCTGGGGAGTTGGGTGATTGGGTTCAGGTTATTGGTCGCAGCCAGTGTAGGGGCTGTGCATGGGGCTGGGGATAAGGTAGGGGCTGGAGTCAGTGGGGGCTAGGGCTGGGGATAAGGTAGGGGCTGGAGTCAGTGGGGGCTAGGGCTGGGGATAAGGTAGGGGCTGGAGTCAGTGGGGGCTAGGGCTGGGGATAAGGTAGGGGCTGGAGTCAGTGGGGGCTAGGGCTGGGGATAAGGTAGGGGCTGGAGCCAATGAAATGGGCTAAAGTCAGTGGGGGCTGGGGTAGGGGATGTGGCAGGGGCTGTGGCTTGGGTAGAGGCCAGAGTTAGTGCAGGGCCTGAGGCTGGTCAGGCGTTGGTGCTGTGGTCTTGAGGTGGTTAAGGGGAAGGGCCAGGGTCTGCAGTAAGGCCGTTTCCAGGCGCAGCTGCATGGCATCCAGTCGCTGGTCCATGTGTTCCATCAGCCTCCTCTCCATCTCGCCCAGACATCTCTCCAGGACATGCTCCAGCCCTCTGCAGCATGCATGCTCCTGCCTGCAAGACGATCCATCACAGAATAGGTTTTCAGAAGAATTAAAGTACCTCCCTTTGGTGCTGTCGCCCTCCCAATGTTAACATTGCCCTTGAACATATCCTCGCTATCCTCACAGGTTTCACTGGACCGGGAGTTTTCCCTGACAACAAGACCTTTACGGTCATACAGACACAAACATTTCCTGGAACATAAACAGACACACCACAATGCCGCCATAACCATTACCAAACCCAGACAGACATGGTCAGCCCTGACATCCCCCATCCACTTGACTCCTAACCACAACATCTGGACGCCATTCTACTCCAACCACACCATGTAAACGTTCAGAGGGAGTTTTACATTGTAGTTAGACCCACCACCAGTCATCATACTCACCGCGGGCCGTTGGATGTCTTTGAGGCATCCTCGATGCGGAGCTGCGTCACCTGCCCACACACACTCTGCAGCATAGGGAGCAAGTCTGGGCTGATGCATGGCCTCCGTCCTCCTGGCTGGCCGTTAAGAAAGGGTGACATCATGTCTGCCAGGCCGGTGTGAGTATCGCAGGCTGCACGAGACTGGGGCCATGGATCTGAGGAGGCAGAGTCAGACATCTCGTCTGGCTGGAGGCTAGTGTTGACTGAGGGGTGTTGAATGTCAGCTGGAGCTGAAGAGGGTCCGTTAGTTACTCTAGCAAGAGCAGAGAGAGCCCCACTGCTCACGAGGAGGGGCAGAAACCCACTCAGTGAGTCAGCTTTGTTCTGGAAAAAAAATACCAAAGAGCTCGGATTTACCATACAATACAGCGATTGTCTTTGGTGTTCTCTGTTCACTAGTCTTGAGCTTTTCGCTATCTGACAGCCATCTTGGTGGGTAGAAGAATGAACAATACAATACAATACGAGCCAGTGTCTCCTGTGTCATTTTCCACTGAGGCTTCTATTGACTGGTATTGGTGACTGTGGTGCATTGACGTCAGCGGAGAACCCACCTTCTGCTGAAACTGGACCATGTTCATGAGGCTCTGGGCCCCCGGTGAGAGGCTGGCGCCCATCTCCTCCACCATGGACTGCACACGGAGCATGTCGATGCTGGGCCCCAGGCTCAGAGAGCAGTCCACAGGTGTCCGTGTCTGTAGGCCCATCACGACCCGAGCCACAGCAACGCTCCCTCGCCCACCAAGAGACAGCAGCTGAGAAAACACAGAGGTTAGGCCAAGAAAGGGCACCACCCATAATAACCCTAACTAGACAGGTAAATGGGATGAGTCAATAGATTTCACGTTCCCAGAGACATTGCTATGTGCTAGTAGAGAATAAACAGGAACGGGACTGAAGTAGTAACAGAAACTACTGTTGATTTGAAAGCTGTGGTTGACATGCATACCTTCACCTCACATGATGCGGCAGGGGACTCCAATATTAAGTGTTTCCTGTAGAAGGGTCCTCTCTCTGCACTGAAAAGCAAAACAAAAAATGTGTTTAATAAGGACGTACCACATTACACCCAATTATCATACTGTACCCATTTTTCACTTTAAAATTAAAAAACATTAATTACTAAGTTAAACCATACAACTCCATGCACAAGGAATGCTTTTAATAATTTACTCAGAAATGTTTATACAAAAACAACATTTACTGGACAAACTGTGCAGATGCAAAGTTTAGTAACAGAATTTCTGTCAAATCTGTCTGTTTTTTTTATGTGACCACGCTTCCCAAAAGCGTAAATATCTGCTCTGGATTAAGTTTAAAAAATGTCTGCAGAAAGAATGGTGTGTCAGCTATGACATGACAGCTTAACTTAAAAAAAAAAAAAAAAATTGTTGTTAATGTTAAGTGGGTTATTGAACTACAGTATTGCAGTAATAGAACTTCATCATGGGTCCCCGATCTGTACTACACAGAAATGCATAATTATGGATATGAATATCAGTCTCTTCATGGTGATGTATCATGTATAGGTACACAACAAAAAAAGGTAAAAATAAGTAATACTCTCCTTTTCATATTTGGCATTATTCTACACACGGGCTATTATTTACATATTCCCTACATATACACACACTGCCGTTCAAAAGTTGAGGCCACTTAGACATGTCCTTGTTTTTGAAAGGCAACATTTTTTGTCCTTTAAAATATCAAATTGATCAGAAATACAGTGTAGACATTGTTAATGTTGTGAATGACTATTGGAGCTGGAAACGACTGATATCTACATAGGCCCATTATCAGCAACCATCACTCCTGTGTTCCAATGGCACATTGTGTTAGCTAATCCAAGTTTATAATTTTAAAAGGCTAATTTATCATTAGAAAAACCTTTTGCAATTATGTTATCACAGCTGAAAACTGTTGTTCTGATTAAAGAAGAAATAAAACTGGCCTTTAGACTAGTTGAGTATCTGGAGCATCAGCATTTGTGGGTTCGATTACAGGCTCAAAATGTCCAGAAACAAAGTACTTTCTTCTGAAACTGGTCAATATATTATTGTTTTGAGAAATTATGGCTATTCCATACGAGAAATTGCCAAGAAACTGAAGATCTCGTACAATTACTCCCTTCACAGAACAGAGCAAACTGGCTCTAACCAGAATAGAAAGAGGTGCACAACTGAGCAAGAGGACAAGTACACTAGAGTGTCTAGTTTGAGAAACAGACGCCTCACAAGTCCTCAACTGGCAGCTTCATTAAATAGTACCCGCAAAACACCAGTCTCAACGTCAACCGTGAAGAGAAGACTCCGGGATGCTGGCCTTCTAGGCAGAGTTCCTCTGTCCAGTGTCTGTGTTCTTTTGCCCATCTTAATCTTTTTATTGGCCCGTCTGAGATAAGTCTTTTTCTTTGCAACTCTGCCTAGAAGGTCAGCATCCCAGAGTCGCCTCTTCACAATTAGCCTTTTAAAATGATAAACTTGGATTAGCTAACACAACAAGCCATTGGAACACAGGAGTGACGGTTGCTGATAATGGGCCTCTGTCCGCCTATGTAGATATTCCATTAGAAAATCAGTCATAACCAGCTATAATAGTCATTTACAAAAAAAAAGTTGCTTTCCTTTCAAAAACAAGGACATTTCTAAGTGACACCAAACTTATATATATATATATATACACACACACCTGTCAGGCTGTGTGTTGGGGTCTCTTTCCCCGCGACTGGTGCCACAGTAGTCCCCAGCCTGGGAGTAGACCTCGATTGTGCGGGCCTCGCTGGTCACCAGCAGGCTGGTGATGAGGGCAGGGCAGTGGGGTGCACAGCACAGGGTGATGACACACGGAGACCCCTGCTCAACCTGCTCCAGGAGCACTGGAACATACCTGAGGACAAACAAGAGAGTGATCAAAATGTCAAAGGGTAGCAGTGTTTTTATTAAGAAAATCAAGGATTTTAATATCGATGCTGTAACTATTCTAGAGAGTGGAAGTTAGTCTAGATTGCTAACTATGACCGTCTGGGGCTTCCTGGAACGTTTCAATGAGTTAAGGCATGCACAACCCGTTTATGTGTGGTCATTTAAAGGTCGACGATGTCACTGCGGTATGGGATTGTCTGTCAGTGGAGAAGATAAACATGGTGTCTTACCCGTTTGGTGTGTCTCTGTCGATCTGACTGATGTCAGTGTCGATACTTGACTGTACTGGGAGAAGGATGTCAGAGAGTTGGCGCTCCTGTGATTTGCAAGCCCATGACGTGTGCCCGTTGACAGGTCCATCTTTGCTTGTACTCACGTCAATACTGGCCATGATGATGACCGCTTTCCCTAAACGTAATGCCTATCTGGCCTTGGGTAGCGAACTATCTAGCCAAATGGACTAGTAAAATACAAAACAGATTCCTCTTCTACAGCACAGTGACGTTATGAACAAATGCTGGGGCAGAAACGGTTATTTCAGTCACACTGTTGGTTTGTCTGTGCCAGCCGGTAACCGTGCAAAAATATATCAAGCAATCCTATCGACTCTCAAGGAAATGCTAGCTAACGTTAGCATGTTAGCTAGCATACAGGCGGCCCGTCCATTCTTGGGTCAATGGATGGAAACGTCAGTTAAAACGCTACAATTCATACCTTACAATTACATCAACCAATCGTTTTAGAAAGCAGATCTGGCGACCAGACGACTAACTAGCTGGCAACTTCGATGAAAGCACGGCTCGTTTATGATGTTACACCACCAATGAAGCACTTCCGGGTTACGCTTTTTTCCCCCTTCTGTGGATCGGTTTCTACTAAATAGCACAGCCACAAACTGAGAATTAGCCTCAGGCCGATCGTTCAAAAATCATAAAAACGAATTAATTTTTGGTCTTAATTTAAGATTAGGGCTAGACATAATGTTAGCCTTGTGGTTAAGTTTAATCTTAAAATCAGATTTTAATAAGAGAAATTGTAGAAATAGGTCATACGACTTTGTGGCTGTGTTGACTAGCGACGACCCTGTGGATCTTCTACTTCTGTAGAACGCTTTTCTTTCTTCCTTCAAAATAAGAGTCCAAACCAGTAGACTGTATAAATGAATAATGATAGTAGTAACCATCCAATTACATATATTATCATGCAATTATTAGCTAACTATTAATTAATGGTGACATTTCGTGGATGAAAAACAAAACAAATTCTATTAAAAACAACATTAAAAAATATATTAAATATTTTTTTAAACAACATTTAAAAACAAAGGAAAACAACTAGCCTTAAACATGTTATTTATTTTCCCTCTTTTTTTTATTTTTAACATGCTGTTTTATTGAAAGACTGACTCTGGAGTAGTTTTGAGTGAATTTACCATAGACATTAAAACCAGGGCACAGATTTACACAGCACAACTGTATTTCACTCACTGTTTAAATCCAACCGCCAGGTGGCGACATTCACCATCCTGTATAATGGCAATAAAGAGAAAATGGAAACCGGTACATAAACCTACCAGTTAACCGCAGCCGAGTTCAAAATACCCAGGATTTTGAGAAAACAGCGGTGGCATTCGACGTGGGGATTTTAACCCTCTTCCGAAAGCAGTGCTGAGCGGAATAAGGTACCGAAATATGTCATTGATTTTCTATATTACTGCATGATATTGCTCACTGAAGTATTAGAGGAACGTTAGTCACTATGACCATTCGTTTTGGTCTGCTGCATCACTCTCTGAAATAACACCTTGATGTTACGGCTATTTTACATTGTAAAATTGCCAGTCACATCGTTGTTGTAAATTGAACAATAGATTTGAGTTATTTTAATTTTATCGCAGCTGATATTTGGCCTGCTGTACAGTAGGAACAAAATGTGTTACGGTATAAAAAAAGAACGTTTTGTGTCGCAGCTGCAGTAAAATTTAGCTATGCGCGGAGTCTTTTAAATGTTTAATCTCCTTAGTGTTTATTTGCTTGCTACGTGTGACAACAACATGTTGCTGGAAACAATTGGTTGATACATTGTTGCATACATGTCGCACATCCTCCGCTGACAAAGATTTCTTCACATGTTGCAACGCCGAGAATGTTGGCATTTCAAGAGTAGATAATTGCCTAATTAGAACGTTCAGAAACATATCTGCAAGCACATAAAAAAATGTGTTAAAACATAAATTTGCAGTCAACTCTAGTTTTTGGCATTATGGTTTACTCCAAGACTAGGGAATCTATTTTGATGGTGCTCCCAAAAATCCCTGCGATGGGGGGAGGGGCATGTACGTGGCAGTCTTTTCTCCCTGAATTATACTCCCTGGTTTGAACCTCTCCACAATTGTAGGGTCCTTGCTGTCTGGGAGCCTTGGGATGTCCATACTCTCCATTGAATTTTAAATGTATTATATAAATTACACTTATTATTTGAGTGAACAGTAATAACAGACACAGATGCATCACCTCTGCATGTCCTCACCAGTTTTCTTAATCTAATAGCTCTTTGTAGTCTTGTTGGGTCACATCTCACACATTCCTGACCTTTTGATGAAAGACCTACTTTCCATTTACCTAGATAGGGTTGGGTGATAGGTCATCTGCCCTGGGCCTCTGTTCACCTGTTGCACATCTGTTTCAAGGGTACCTACCTATCCAAAATCAAATCCAGACCATCATAAAAGGAAATGAACCTCATTGGCCTATTTATTTACAGCACCTACTGCCAGCCGTTTGTGTGAACTTGTGTACTCTCCCAGATATTTGATTGTACTCTCCCAGGTATTTGATTGTACTCTCCCAGGTATTTGATTGTACTCTCCCAGGTATTTGATTGTACTCTCCCAGGTATTTGATTATACTCTCCCAGGTATTTGATTGTACTCTCCCAGGTATTTGATTGTACTCTCCCAGGTATTTGATTGCCCGTCGTAAATACTTGAGCGACCCAAAAGGGAAATCAAGCCTTTCCCTTCCACCTCGGCCTCCGCCCCCTCTGCTCCTTGCTCTCCTTGGGATGCAGCTGCTGCTCTCACTGTCCGGCTTGTTCTCTGTCATCCTAAAGCCTCAAATGCCCTCTGGTCAAACGGAGTACTGACCTGTTAGCTAGATATGTAGTTAAAATATGTTTTTAATAGACAAAGCAATTTAAAATCCCCGCTTTGAGTCTATTACGTTTATTTATTTATTTTATTTTAGCAGCAGCATGGCTGACACAGTAGTAGTTGTGTAAAGAACGAAGGCCTTGTGAGCGCAGTGAAAAGGGTCATGCAGGGTGCGTGAGCTGGCGGTGGCTGTATATTCACTTGGTGGGTTCTGAAGGCAAGTCTGGCAAAGCCGTATCCCCAGCGTGGGCAACACATTTTTACAAGCTTCTGCTCAGCCACTTAGCATGCTGAGACTCGCAGAAGTATTTTAATTGGTGCTGTTAGTTTCATACAAATATGTCTTTCAGAAGATTCCTGTCATGAGATCACCAGTGGATAGTGTGTCCAAGTGCCCTTACATCTCACAGGTATTAATATGATATGTAACGGACTAACAACTCATCTACCTCGTTTTTACAGACCCCTGTGCGGCAGTGTAAAGATGGAGTTGAGGGGAGTCTGTTGTGTGTTGTTGACCTGTCTATTCTACACATCCTCTGCAGACAAAGATTTCTTCACTTCCATCGGTAGGTTAAATTCCTCTCCTTTCATGAATATCTCTCTGTTGATCCCTTTATTCAGTAGTTTCATCGCTTCCAGCCTGTCTTGGTCACAAACATTGGCTTGAACAGCATTGCTCCTTGTGAAATTCGTTGTTTATCACCGACATAAACATTACTAACATATCTAAAATGTTCAACGCATAGAAGAACTAGTACAACTTTTGACCCCTGTGTTTCACTGTGTTCACTAGGTCAGATGACCGATCTGCTGTACACAGAGAAGGACCTGGTCACCTCTCTGAAGGATTACATCAGAGCTGAGGAGGACAAACTAGAGCAGGTCAAAAAGTGAGAGGAGAGCCCCGGTGCATAGGCAGTCTCTTTTATATCTCTCCATCTTTCTCCCACAGTCACAGGCAGGTTATAAAGTGAGAGGAGGGCCCCGGTGCATAGGCAGTCTCTTTTTTATATCTCTCCATCTTTCTCCCACAGTCACAGGCTCTGGCAGGTTATAAAGTGAGAGGAGAGCCCCGGTGCATAGGCAGTCTCTTTTTTTATATCTCTCCATCTTTCTCCCACAGTCACAGGCTCTGGCAGGTTATAAAGTGAGAGGAGAGCCCCGGTGCATAGGCAGTCTCTTTTTTATATCTCTCCATCTTTCTCCCACAGTCACAGGCTCTGGCAGGTTATAAAGTGAGAGCCCCAATACCCAGATAGCTACTCTCTCTTTCTTGGTCACGTTGCTCTCTCCCACAAGGCACCATGCTATAAAGACTGTCAAAGAGAGGAATGTACATCACAGGGGGTTGGTGGCACCTTAATTGGGGAGGATGGGCTCGTGGTAATGTCTGGAGCGGAATCAGTGGAATGGTATCAAATACATCAAACACATAGTTTCCAGGTGTTTGATGCCGTTCCATTTGCTCCATCCCGGCCATTACCCTGAGCTGTCCTCCCCTCACCAGCCTCCTGTGGTGTACATATCCTGCTTCACGACACCACCTGGATCTGTAACATGTCTTTAGAGGGTGTCATATTGCCATGTCTCTAGCTTACAATGGGCCTGGCTAACCAGAGACCTAGTTTCTCTGGCTATGAAGATGGCACAATAAACCAACAGAGTGTGTCAAGTGCAGGACATGATATAACTGTTCTCTTTGTTTTGCCTTCCGGGGGTGTGTGTGTGTGCATGAGTTCATATATGAAGTTGCATGTCATATGTAAACGTGCATATGAAAATGATTCACCGTTTGCTTCTGAGTCACTTGTTTTTTTCTTTCTTTGTTTATTAGTCAGATGATTCACAGGGTACAGTGAAATTCTTAAGTTCCAACAGTGCAGGTCAAGAGGAGTAGCCTATATTGAATGCCTTTTCCCTACATGGTGTGTCCAGGTGGGCTGAGAAGCTGGATGTGTTGTCGGCCACAGCCACTCAGGACCCAGAAGGCTTCCTGGGCCACCCGGTCAACGCCTTCAAGCTGATGAAGAGGCTCAACACAGAGTGGGGAGAGCTGGAGAGCCTGGTTCTCAAGGACATGTCTGATGGTCAGGGTTACTCACACGCCTCTATTCTAATGACTATAAATACTATGTTACCACATACAGATTCAATTATTGCTAAGTGCTAATTTGACAACTTAATAAACTAAAATAAAAACAATATAATCAGTCATGTTGCATTTTAAGCAATCACGGAAGTGATGTAACAGGGTCTGTTTTCTACAGAGATGAATGAAATAACAGAGGCTCACATAGATGACGGCCTCCAATCACTTACCACATTCCTCGTTTTGCGAAGTTCACCGTATTGTACATTTGCTCTCCAATATTTATTGTTTTGTATGCATGTTCATTAGCAGAGTACACACAATCCCCTTTTTAGCTTCAGAGTAGATTGTGCTGATTTATTGGCACATATAACCATGTAGTGCGCCATAGTTTTACAAACTCAGTGGCTAGTGCTAAAACAATGACGTCATACCATTTGTTCTCCTAGCATCTATACCACCCTGTGTGAAGATGGTAGAATTTGAGGTTCCTAACCATCTTTCCTTCCCGTACTTCAGGGTTCATCTCTAACCTGACCATCCAGAGACAGTACTTCCCCAATGATGACGACCAGACTGGGGCAGCCAAGGCCCTGATGAGGCTTCAGGACACCTACCGGCTGGACACGCACACCATATCCTCAGGAGAGCTTCCTGGTGAGTGGGGCTGGGAGGTAGAGGCTAGGGGCTCAGGGCATCTACTGGCTAGACACGCTCACCATCTCCACGGGGGAACTGCCTAGTGAGGGCCAGGCGGGGAGAGGCTGACTAGGGGCTTAGGGCATCTACTGGCTAGACACGCTCACCATCTCCACGGGGGAACTGCCTAGTGTGGGCCAGGCGGAGAGAGGCTGACTAGGGGCTTAGGGCATGCGGTGGGAGCTTCATACCAGGACTGGATTAGCAGCGGACGTGTTGCCGTTAGAGGTTCTGTTAGAGCTTCAGTGATGGCTGCTCATACTGTTGCAGGGGGAAATCGTGCACCGTGCTCACCACATGCAGTGGAGCACCCCATTTAGTCCACATGGATGCTTGAAATGCCATATAAGTGAACTGCATGCAAATGCTGCTGAGATGGAGATGTGTGTGTCACTCTGCACATGTTAACATCTACACACAGGAACCAATAAGGATGTCGCTATGAGCCCTATGACAGTGGAGGACTGCTTTGAGCTGGGGAAGATCGCCTACTCTGATGCCGACTACTACCACACAGAGCTGTGGATGGAGCAGGCCCTGAAACAGCTGGACGGGGGAGAGGAGTCCACCGTGGACATGGTGACCATCCTGGACTACCTCAGCTACTCCATCTACCAGCAGGGGGAGCTAGAGAGAGCCTTGGACTACACCAAGAGACTACTCAAATTGGGTGAGTGGAGACAGCTGTAGTACTTGTACATTATGTAATACTTTTGAAATGTATACTTTGTCTGAATCTATAACTGAAAGCGGGGTCACCTCCCTTTGGCTTTCACCAGTCCCACCTAGTCAGATTACTGAAATACATTTTTATGTACTGTCACCCAAGTATGTGTACAATATTTGTTTTTCATGTCTTGATTGTACTGCGCAGGCCAATACTGAGTAGACTCATCTTCTGTCCTAACCGAGTCTGTTGTGTTTCTCAGACTCTGCCCACCAGCGAGCCAACGGCAACCTGAAGTACTTTGAGTACCAGCTGGCCAAGCAGAACAAGGTGGAGGCGGAGGAGGGCCAGAAGGAGAAGGAGAAGAGAGAGCGGGAGAAGAGAGAGGCATCTGACAAGAAGGGCAGACCTGCAGACTACCTGCCTGAGAGGAGGAAATATGAACAGCTGTGTCGCGGCGAAGGCATCAAGATGGTGAGAGCCACTAACTGTACCACAAGAGGTTGGTGGAACCTTAATTGGGGAGGACCGTCGCATGGTAATGGCTGGAATGGAATTAGTGGAATGGTATCAAACGCTTGGTTTCCATGTGTTTGATGCCATTCCGTTTGCTTTGTTCCAGCCATTATTATGAGCCGTCTTCTGCTCAGCAGCCTCCACTGAACTGTACTAACCAGTGGCTGGTGGCACTTTAAATCGGAGGACAGACTCGTAGTAATGGCTGGAATGGAATACATTGAAAGGTATCAAACGCATAGTTTCCATTTGTTTGATTCCATTCAATCCTTTCCAGCCATTCCTATGAACTGTCCTCCCCTCACCAGCCTCCACTGGCTAACACACATGCACAGCTGCTAATGGCTATGTATTTTAAGTCCTAGTCCTCTCTTCCATCTTTCAGACCCCTCGTCGCCAGAGTCGTATGTTCTGTCGTTACTCTGACAACAACCACCACCCCCTGTACGTGCTGGGTCCCGTCAAGCAGGAGGACGAGTGGGACCGCCCACGCATCATCCGTTACCACGACATCCTCTCCAATAGCGAGATCGAGAAGGTTAAAGAGCTGGCCAAACCCAGGGTGAGTTCAAAGTTCAACCTCCGGGGGAAGACGGGGTCTGGCGTGTGGTTTTCCAGAATTATAATGAATTATAATAAGGATAATTTTGGGGGGGAAATGATGCAACACTAGGTGTGGTAGACACTAAGATGCATGCTGCCATAAGAAGACTGGGGATGCCCACCCTGCACGAGGACCTGACTGTGTTCCCGTGTGTGTGTTTGTTTGTTACAAACTGGCTGGATAAGAGCAACATCCCATTTGTTTGGCACATACAGTAGTTTTTGATAGCTCCGTTAGATTTAGAGGTGAGTTTTGACTCAGCAAAGAACATCACCTCTAATGGTCATAACTGAATCGAGTGGTCATAACTGAATCGAGTGGTCATAACTGAATCGAGTGGTCATAACTGAATTATAGCTTCATATCAACACATAATTCAGACTTTTGCATAAATCGTGTATTAATGTAAATGATAGAGATCCATAACTCAAGCTAGAGTTCAGCTCTTGGAGAGGGTAAGGGGGCCCAGCAGGGACACACAGCACAGACTTAATGTAGCCTCGTAGTGTATGTGGGTCCAGCAGCCAGTCAGTGTGTAACAGGGATTGTCCCTGTAACCCATGTCCTCTCTGCCGGTTGGCTGTTGGCTCCACAGCTGCGCCGGGCCACCATCTCCAACCCCATTACTGGTGTGCTGGAGACCGCCCACTATCGCATCAGCAAGAGGTAAGTCCAGCAGGCAGGGATGGGCACAGCGCTGTACCCCATACCCCTCCGCACCCCGCATCCTCTCCTTCTGCTTGGGCAGGAACCGTGGCAAGAGCACAACAGCTAATCGGGAACTCTGCGATCTAAGAGTAGAGGGATTATAACGGATTGTAAAATGGACCGTTTGTATGTTTGGGGAAATATTGCTGGAACAAGTAACATTCTTGTGAGATGGTAGACACTTTGGGTATATTGGAAGCTAGGTTGATTTTGAAGGTGTAATTCAGTCCCTCTGGGCCTGTGCTCTTGCCAAGATGTCCCGCCACTGCTTTGATCATAACAAGAGGGAGGAACAGGAGTCCAGTACCTGCTTGTTATGACTCCCTTAACAGTAGTCGGGGTGCGACCAGGCCAGTTTAATATCTTCTACCTTTGGTAATGTCTCATTTAAGTTTTAGCTGTGACCATTACAAGTTGCAAGTCGTGTACTGCGATGGTTTTAGACCTGATGGTCCGCATGCCCTGGCCTAGCGTCAGTCTGTCTCTCATACAGTTGCTTGATAATTCAGTGATGTCTCGATCTCTCTGTCTCTGTCCTCCTCACTGTGATCTGTGGCTGTAATGTGAACCGTCTGGGATACTAGCTAAGGTGTGCCACCGTGCATGACCCCCAAACTGGGAAACTCACTACAGCGCATTAGTCTCCAAGAGGTAAGGGGTCAAAGGTGACAGAGAGGGGCCTGCATGAGGCCCTGTCTGCCCTGCTCATCCCTACCTCTCACCCCCTTTTGTGGAACTTTACTTACGGATACACCTACCTCTCCACCTCTCACCTCCTACTGCAATGACATCACTTCCTCTCCTCTCCAACCCATCAGATGATTGACATTATCGACATGACAATCCATGCAGTGGCAAGCGCAGTTTTTCCTGCTCTTTTTCTTTGAAAACAGGAGTTTTTCTGTTATCTTGGTGCAGGCTCTGGTGTATCTTACAGAATGACGTTTCAGTGTATGGGTAGAATCTCCTCTTGTAGAAAGGGGTCTGCCTGCCTATTTGTTCCCTTCAAGCCTGTTTAATGTGGCGTGGCTATAGAGCGTCCCCTTGTGGGAATAGATTAACTGCAGTTGATGAGCAAATGGAAACATGGTGATCTTCCTCTGTTCCTCTGACCCCAGATTTCAGCTTCATTACACCAATTAACCTAAATTAGCCAAATTTATTCAGCATTTAACTCATAAAACCTGCTCAATGTGTTTATGAATTATCTTAGGGGCATTTATTTATCAGGGTTCTCAGTTAGGCTCTAGATTTTTCTTCTTGTTAGCTGAATGGTTTAATGAAGCGCTCCGATACAGAACATGTTTTTGTAACCATACAGCTTATATAGCAGCTGAAGGAGTATTTATATCTAAGGATGTCAGCCAGCATTCTGTCCAGACTCTAATGACAGCACTTCCAATCCTGTCTTCCAGTGAAGACACTCGCACATATATACTTCAGAATGAATAGATTGAGGCATTTCCTATTCATCTTTATAACATGCACAGGCTACGCTAATTGAACAAAGGACACACACATTCATGTTAAATGAGGGCGTTAAACAGCGCCTGAGACGTGGGCCTGTCTGACTCGACATGTTTTGAAGTGAGGCTTGGCCCCTACCCAATGAAAGGATGAGATCTTGGTCTCCCCAGTCAACTCTGCTCCCTGCTGGACTCTTACCAGCATCTTCTGTTACTCCCATAGACATTTACATTACATTTAAGTCATTTAGCAGACGCTCTTATCCAGAGCGACTTACAAATTGGTGCTTTCACCTTATGACATCCAGTGGAACAGCCACTTTACAATAGTGCATCTAGGTCTTTTAAGGGGGGGGGAGAAGGATTACTTTATCCTATCCTAGGTATTCCTTAAAGAGGTGGGGTTTCAGGTGTCTCCGGAAGGTGGTGATTGACTCCGCTGTCCTGGCGTCGTGAGGGAGTTTGTTCCACCATTGGGGGGCCAGAGCAGCTTTTCAATCTATATTTATACATTCCAAACGGCAAGGTCTGTAACAGAGGGACAGAAGGGGCCTGGGGTCTGTTTGTTTAAATTAATAACCCTAACTCCTAAATGGCCACTCTTCCTCATAAATGCCCCAACTTCCTTGGTGAGAAAAGTTTGTTTTTAATGTTTTTGCTCTGAGACTGGATAAATATGGAGTTCCCTTTCACCTGTTTCAACCAGCCTGTTTCCTTCTACAGATGTAGAATCCTAATTTGAGCCAGTTTGCTACAGCAAGAAAACAATTCTGCAGCAACAGGAAATGAATTAAAGTGAATTATTATGTGGATCATAATTGTAGGGGTCGATGCATTTTTCGATGCATTTTTTTGTAAGGGAAAATCAAGTCTTCCGACGCATTTTTAAACCTCAAATGCACTACAAGTTTTACATTTCCTGCATTGCAGGGTGATCAAATTAAGATCCTCCATCTGTATACCCCTTCTAACCTACAGTACTACCACATGCTGTCCATGCTGCTATCTTAACTGTTAACTGTGGACACACTAATCTAGCATAACATTATTCAGCTGCCTGGCTGCAATTTTGATGCTAAATAAATATGTATTTTACGACTCAAACTCTCCGTCTCTCATCACAGTGCATGGCTAACCGCCTACGAAGATCCAGTCGTGGACAAGATAAACCAGCGCATTGAGGACATCACCGGCTTGAATGTCAAGACTGCAGAGGAGCTACAGGTAACACAACTGAACATCAGTGTGGCTGAGGGACTTTAGTAGGACTGGAGCACTGGCAGGAGGGGATACCCTGGCAGTACATCTAGTTTAGCAACCAATGATGTGAATATACACTGGCGGGTAGGAGGAGTGTAGGGCCAGTAACCGAAAGGTTGCTGGATCGAATCCCCAAGCTGACGAGGTACAAATCTGTCGCCCTACCCTTGAGCAAGGCAGTTAACCCACTGTTCACCGGGCGCTGAAAACGTGGATGTCGGTTTAAGGCAGCCCCCCGCACCTCTCTGATTCAGAGTTAACTGGGTTAAATGTGGAAAACACATTTCAGTTGAATGCATTCAATTGTACAACTGACTAGGTATCCCCCTTTCCCTTTATACAGTATGCCTATTCTAGAAACTATAAAAACTCAGTGCAAGCAATGAATGCAAAAGGAATCCATTTTACTGCTGTTATCTACTTAGGAAGAGCCTACCAAAGGACTAGATGAGTGTCTCTAATGACAACACAGCATCTGTCACTGAGTTTGTCCTCTGTTCATCTCTCCTCAGGTGGCAAATTACGGCGTGGGCGGGCAATACGAGCCCCACTTTGACTTTGGACGGGTAAACAAGGCTTCTCTTTCTATTCTGGTCAGGGAACTATGACCTTTATGCTGTATGACTGAGAGCCAGTGGGTGACTGTTGATGGCTGGCACACGTGCATCAACTGTTGCTAGTGGGTTCATATGTGGATGGGAGTTTTTCCCTCGACTTCACTGTTAGTGTTATTGAACCTTTGTGTATGTTCCATGTCTTTGTAGAAAGATGAACCGGATGCATTTAAGGAGCTGGGCACCGGGAACCGCATCGCCACCTGGCTCATTTACGTTAGTATTAAGCAATTCACTATTTCAGCTCTAGTTCATAGATTTGGATACAATTTTGGGTCTTCCGTTTTACCCATGTGTGAATCTAATTTCAAAGGTTCAATTTAAAACGAAATGGGTTTCAATGATTTGTTTTTGATAAAGCTCTCGTATTAAAGTGGTGTGATGCGATGGCTTGACGATGCTCTCTGTTGCAGATGAGTGACGTACCTTCAGGGGGAGCCACTGTCTTTACTGATGTGGGAGCTGCAGTGTGGCCCAAAAAGGTGAAACACACAGCTGCGGTGTTCACTTTTAAGTGCGTGATGGGGTTTATTTATTTGACATGTTGATGCTAAATAAAGAGCTTTGTGTATGTGTAAACTGTTCTTTTCAGGGAAGTGCAGTGTTCTGGTATAACCTGTTTGCCAGTGGAGAGGGTGACTACAGCACGCGGCACGCAGCCTGCCCTGTCCTAGTGGGCAACAAGTGGGGTGAGCCGACCTGTCTCTCATTACATCCTATTTCCTACACCCTGAGAACTTCAGGTCTGCCCCGAGGGCAGTGAAACGGTTGTGTCAGGTCCGCTAACGGTTTGCTGCAGCAGTTAACAGTGGGTCCTTGTTTATCACGTCCTCCTGACTTGGTTTCCTCTTCCTTCTCCAGTGTCTAACAAGTGGATGCACGAGCGAGGCCAGGAGTTCAGAAGACGTTGCACTCTGAACGAGTCAGAATGATCCAACGGAATACACTTTTCTCCTCTCATCCCTCTTCCTGGACCCTCCTGACTCTCGGCTCTGTGGGCTGTGAAGTGCCCTCTGACCTCTCGTCCTCCTCTCCAAAACTCAGTGTTCACTGAGGCTCTGGCTGCTCATGTGATGTCACATGTATTTGTAGTTGAAGTGTGTGTGTGAGTGGTTCACCAGTGGGTCCGAAGCACTTCGCTCCCAGTCTGTGCCTTCTGTCATGGGTTTTGCACACTCCGACTGCACAGCTGTCTTAACCTGAGGAACATTTTTATTTCATTCTCACCCTTAACAGGGACTTTGATACAATATATTAAGTTAATTAGAGCAAGCAACACAGCTGCTTATCCCGTTCAACTTCCAACACATTGTTTTGGTGTGCCCTACTCTTTTCCTCTACCTGAAACACTCCTTTTAACCACCATGCCAATCCCTTCCTCCACCCCTTTTAACCATCATGCCAATCCCTTCCTCCACCCCTTTTAACCATCATGCCAATCCCTTCCTCCACTCCTTTTAACCATCACGCCAATCCCTTCCTCCACTCCTTTTAACCATCATGCCAATCCCTTCCTCCACTCCTTTTAACCATCATGCCAATCCCTTCCTCCACTCCTCCTTTTAACCATTAGCGCCAATCCCTTCCTCCACTCCTTTTGAACATCACGCCAATCCCTTCCTCCTCTCCTTTTGAACATCACGCCAATCCCTTCCTCCACTCCTTTTAACCATCACGCCAATCCCTTCCTCCACTCCTTTTAACCACCACGCCAATCCCTTCCTCCACTCCTTTTAACCACCACGCCAATCCCTTCCTCCACTCCTTTTAAACATCACGCCAATCCCTTCCTCCACTCCTTTTAAACATCACTCCAATCCCTTGCTCCACTCCTTTTAAACATCACTCCAATCCCTTCCTCCATTCCTTTTAAACATCACGCCAATCCCTTCCTCCACTCCTTTTAAACATCACGCCAATCCCTTCCTCCACTCCTTTTAACCACCACGCCAATCCCTTCCTCCACTCCTTTTAAACATCACTCCAATACCCACCCCCCACTGCTTCCCAGCACACAGATGACCGAGACCAGTTATAAATGCACTGTCACTGTCCCTCCTTAATAGGTCATAATCAGACCTTCAACTTCAATGGGGGGACATCCCAATGATCCTGTAATCAGGGGTTGATGTTGACCAGAGCCACAAAATGGATGTTCTAACAGGTGTCGGGTTGGACTGGGGCTAGATAGAGGGCTCGTGGGAAGGATGGAGGTTTATTGGTTGGTTGCACTATGACAATCCGGGTTAGATATTAGGACGATACTATATGCAGGCCAGGCTTCTAAATTATGACCGTTGTAATTGTTTATGTGCCTTAAAATATGGCAGTACTACCTGAGGTATTCGATAGGAAAGCATCAATGTGAGGGCAAAGACTTGTTCAATGTTACCATCAAAAGTACAGTATGCACAGGGTCTGGGCTATTATCACACTTGAGGCAATTTTCAGGACAGTGACTATCTAATAGTGTTTGATCCCTATTGCAGAAGGCAATGTTTCCAATCATGGTAAATGCTGCATATATCCACACAATTGTAAATGACCATTCAATATCGCTGCCCCACATCTCCTCTATGCCATGGGGCAATAGCCCCGAAGTCATTCACTCCAGGGCAAACATTACTGCTGCACAGATAAACACTGACATTCAAGCCAATGGTACACTAAGTCCCTCTGTTCCTCCCGTCTCTCCAACTCCTCGTTCTGCCTTGGTGAAATACAGCAGTCTAAGTGCCTACTCATCCGTTTTGTTACAGAAGCAAAGCTCCTACCTAATCATTCATTGGTCTGATAATCAAAGGATTTCATCTCTGAATGAAAGATGGTGCTAAGAATCATTAGGATTATTAATCCCATGCATCACTTCACAGTTTAAGCCCTTTGCTGACCCTGGGAAATCTGTTTAGAGAATGTGGCTATATACACTCCAAAGCAGAAGAGGCTGGTGGGAGGCGATAGGACGGCTCGTTACAATGTCTGGAATGGAAACAACGGGAGCCTATCCTTCCACCAGCCTCCTCTGCTCCAAGGTGCAGTCCTTATTTTATTTGAAATGTAATAATGGGATGTGTGGCCAGATGTTGTACATGTGAGATTCCTGTTTTCTAAATAAATAATTGTTCACTGAAGACTACAGTGTGACATTTGTCCAGACTCGATTGACTGGAACTGCAGAAGTATTCCTATATTACCTCGGGTACAATATTAATACCAACCAAACCCTGAAGCAGTTCTGAAAAAAAATTATATGGTATCTATTTTAATCTCTCCATGATTTGATACAAAGGGCAATTTGTTAACTGGATTACAGAAAAAGAGTGAAGATGACTTTGAAGTGCAGAAAGGTGGTGCTGGCCACAGCCCTTCACTGTAATCGAAGGCTCTGTGGTAGTTGGCAGCTCAAGGCAGGGGCATCTTGTAGTCTGCAGGGTGGTTTCCCTCCCGGAGCTTTCCGAAGCAGCCACGTATCAGATCTACTGCAGCGTTGACCGTGGAGATGATCTCATCCTCCGTCTTGCCTCTCTTTGGGTTCACCTCCACCATGTCCACTGCAGACAGCATCCCTGTGGAGACAAAACGCAGCTCAACACACACCTGACTGACCACAGACACTACATTGGAGCAGCCTCTACTGTGTGTGTGTGAGATCGCTCACCTGTCTGACAGATGTGCTCTGTGATGTAGACTCCCTCTCTGTAGGTCAGCCCTCCCACTACTGGGGTTCCTGTGGCCGGGGAGATGGATGGGTCCAGGGCATCGATGTCATAGCTCAGGTGGATGGGCTTCTTCACCCTGTAAAATCAATTCATTAAAATCAGTGTTTTGCCATCAGAACACGTCAATGCCCAATATTCACATTGATTTATCAGTGTCCGGTGTAGTCTACCATTAATAGCAAGGAATTAAAAAACAACTCAATTGTTGCGGTTATACTTTGAGAAGATGTAGTCACATGTCTCCTCCATCACTTTGGATATTCCAAGGCGATCCACCTCTGTCATGGAGTAACCTTTGATACCCAGCAACTTCAGGATATGGCTACAAATGGAAGAGTTTTTAAATCTTCAGTAAACAAATGGATGTAGTGCAAGGTTATATAATACGATGTATGAGTCAGAATGACAGGCAAAAACATACTGCTCTTCTGGATCCACGTCTCTCAAGCCAATGTAGACTATGTCTTTGGCTGATACGCATGGCTTTATCCAGGAGAAGTTGGGCAGAACTGGAATCTAATCAATCAAAGAAAAGGAGACAAGTCCGCATCTAGAACTGTAGCTCACACCCATGTAGAATTCTGGGGCAGGTAGTCAGCCTAGTGGTTAGAGCGTTGGGCCAGTAACCGAAAAGGTTGCTGGATCGAATCCCCGAACTGACAAGGTAAAAATGTGTCGTTCTGCCCCGTAACAAGGCAGTTAACCCACCTGTTCCCCGTTAGGCCATCATTGTAAATAAGAATTTGTTCTTAACTGACATGTCTAGTTAAATAAAAGGTTAAATTAAAAAAGATATATACTGGCACCACCTAAAATGTAAACATAACTGATATGACTAATCTCTTATCAACATTTTTCATTTTATAATCAGTTCCTAAAAAATTGTATGATGATCAAAGACGTGCACAGGAAGAGGAAGTCTTCCAGTAAATCCTCAAAACTAACTGACATTGCACAACTGTGTAAATACTGGTATTGCGAATACCAAGGTGTGGCTGATCTAACATTTTCAACTCTGTTGCAGGGCAAAACAACCACATGTTTTATGGTACAGTATTTGAAATATTAAAACTTGGGGATGCCTTTGGGGGGAATAGGAGGAGAGAGAGAAGGATAGCGAGATCACCTTGGAGTGCAGCTCGTGGATGAGGTAGGACATGGGCTGTCCGTGGATATTGCCTGTAGGGGAGGTCAGGGGTGTGTTGATGTCTGCATGGGCGTCCACCCATACCACACTGAGGTCCTTCTTAGCTGTTGCATGCCCCTGGATCGAGCCTATCGCCAAACTGGACACAATCATGAGTGAATTCCATATCATATAGTCAGGAAAAACACCCTGCCCACAATCCTGTGAATTTTGGCTGGTTGTTGACACTGGGCTCTTGCTCTAATATGAGTGGATATGACACACACACACACCTGTGGTCTCCTCCCAGCATCACACAGGTGTATCCGTCATTCTTCACGGCGTGGACGGCAGCAGACAGACGTTGGTTGGCGCTGCCCACCGCTCTGGGTCTCTTCACATTGCCTATGGGCTCATCGTTGGCCACCTCCTCAAACGCCACGTTGCCATAGTCTTTGACTGCACAGCCTGCGGAGGATGAGATTGGGCAACACAACAGTCACCGAAGGAAATGTATTAGTCAATGCACGTACAGTAATCTAGTGTCAAAATGAATCAAGGAGCTCTCAATGCATCACTTTGAAAAGAAAAGCCACACACTCTCACCATAGTAGGATCACCATAGTAATTACAATGTACCATTCATGTACATTATATCAAAATCATTCCATGGAGGGCCTAGTGTCTGCCGGTTTGGTTTTTCCTTACAACTAAGACATAGGCAACCAGATGAGGGGAGGTCCTTACTAATTTAGTGACCTTAATTCATCAATTAAGTACAAGCAAAGAGCGAAACACCCGCAGCCACTCGGCCCTCAGTAGAATGAGTTTGACATGTGATGTACATGTTATAACATAGTCCCCTCAAACTCAACTCTGGACCTCGAAGCCAGTTCCACTGCATTTTCATTGTTCCCCTCTAATCAGGGACTGAGTTAGATGTGGAACACCAGGAGTATGCAATGAATTAGCAGGTAGAAAAGAAAAGCAGCAGGCTCTGGACCGCGTAGGGCAGGCCTGTGCAATGAATTAGCAGGTAGAAAAGCAGCAGGCTCTGGACCGCGTAGGGCAGGCCTGTGCAATGAATTAGCAGGTAGAAAAGAAAAGCAGCAGGCTCTGGACCGCGTAGGGCAGGCCTGTGCAATGAATTAGCAGGTAGAAAAGAAAAGCAGCAGGCTCTGGACCGCGTAGGGCAGGCCTGTGCAATGAATTAGCAGGTAGAAAAGAAAAGCAGCAGGCTCTGGACCGCGTAGGGCAGGCCTGTGCAATGAATTAGCAGGTAGAAAAGAAAAGCAGCAGGCTCTGGACCGCGTAGGGCAGGCCTGTGCAA
This sequence comes from Oncorhynchus nerka, assembly GCF_034236695.1. Taxonomy (NCBI): domain Eukaryota; kingdom Metazoa; phylum Chordata; class Actinopteri; order Salmoniformes; family Salmonidae; genus Oncorhynchus; species Oncorhynchus nerka. Next base: position 18,823,881 of record NC_088418.1, read on the forward strand.
TTCCAGGCCCCGGGGGCCTGATTGTTGTCACACTTTCCCCCCATCCCTAGCAAACACAGCTGATTTAAAATAATGTCATTCTAAACTGAAGATCATGATTAGTTGATTATTGTAGTCAGGTGTGTAAGCTGGGATTGGGGCACAAGTGTAACCCACTGGGGTTGCCCAGGCCTGTCAGAGTTGAATACCCCTGACCTAATCCTTGCCTCTAAGCTTATTTGCAATGTAAAACTCTCCTCCATTTTGCCTAGATGCAAAATGTTGAATCCTCCCCATTTTGCCAATGCAAATGAGCTCTCTCAAAGTTTAAATGAATTACTTATTTTACTGTGTTTGTTACTATGTTACTGGTTGAGATGTCTGTCTGATATTCTCTCTGTGGAGCACACAGGCAGGCTGAGCATTGACAGAGCACTTGTCCCCCCCAAAGTGCCCTCAACTGTTGCTGGTGGATGAGTGAGTGAGCACACATTCACTGGCATGCATACTGTGTGCAGGAGGCTACCATTGTCATAACCCAAACACACGCACACTCATGGAAGGGGGAGTTATGCAAGGTCAGGAGAGCTAGGCCTATCAGATCCCTTGTGCTGTGTTCCATGAATAAAACAGAGAGGGTGTCTAGGATGTCTCTGATCTCACGTGAACACACACATGGGCAGAAGCTGACACGGGGACACAGACAGACAGATCTTGCTCACATGTTAATCCACTTGGATCACAGATCCCTCAGTCCCTCTCACGCCTTCCCAGGAAGACTTCTCATGACTAAACACTTCCGAGGACAGGTCAGTCTCACTGGTAGTCTTTCCAAAGGACACCACTCCTGTTCGGTGATATCCTGGTCATTATCTCAAGTTTAAGTTCAGGTGTATTTTTTCCCCAAAAGGATTCTCTTTGTACCCTAGCCTATGGTTCAGAACTGCCCTGGAATTGAACCTAAGTAGGCTTGTGTGAGGAGCTATAGAAGGATGAGCTCATTGTAATGGCTGGAATGGAGTTTATGGATCTGTATCAAATACGTCAAACATATGGAAAACACATCAAACATATGGAAACCCCCACATTGACTCGATACAGGTACACCTGTATGTAGCCTCGTTATTGTTATTTCATTGTGTTACTTTAACAAAAAACTTTTGTTTATTTTGTTAATATTTTCTTTACTCTTATTTTTCTTAAAACTTCATTGCTGGTTAAAGACTTATAAGTAAGCATTTCACAGTAAGTCACGCATGTGACATTTTTTATTTATTTTATTTGTTTGACGCATTCCCTCCATTCCGTCCTTCTATAGTTCCTCCCACCAGCCTCCTCTGAATTGAATGCGGCCATGGAAAGTCAATCATGCTGTTCGCTCGTGTAAATGCTATTGTCATTTGACACCAGGTTTCAAACTGATCCCCAATATGTTAAATTATTTATCTCAACACTTCTGCCAAGCCAAGTAAAACAAAATGTTAGATATCTGGAGACTGATCTTAGAGAGATCACTTACTCATTTGATCAAATCAATAGCTTACAGAAAACAAATTGTAAACAGATTCCCTTCACTGTACATGATCTATTTTCACAATTTTATTCAGCGCAAGTGTCTTCCTTTCTGCACTGTAGCTACCTATAGCCTATATCACAGAATGAGTGTAAAACGCAATATCAGGACGTCACCTTGCGCTCTGAGCTTTTCCACCAATCCGGCGGAGCGAATGAGGTCTGGTCCTTTCTCCACACCATCCCTCGGCTGCAATATATATAGATGAATAGGACTGTGTATTATAGCAACACATAATATATCACAAATGTATAGTTTATTGTATCTGAACGGTAGTATATTAAGCCTATTCGATAACATATCGAATGGTATACCTATCAATAGACTATAATAAATTACCTACAGTACACACCTGTCCTTTTGAAAAAGGCGCTCCAATAATTCCAACTGAGTGATGATGACTTCGCTTATAAATTCGGAAGGCGAGTTGTAATCCTCTCGAGCTCTGTATAAGGAACATTATCCTGGGTCGGGACACACTGTACAGGAGAGCTGCGCATGAGTTGCTTGCACTATCAAATTGTTCACTGAAATCAAAAGTCACACCATCAGTGTGACGACACACCGGCTTGAGCGTGATACAGTAGCCTAAACCCAACTGGGAGCCTATGTCCGCTGTAACGGGCCACGTCTAGAGGTAAAAGTTTCGGCACCGCCCCAGTATCATCAAGGGTTAGCGGCTTTGTTCCACTCAGAATAAAAAAAATTGCATAACCTCATCTTCCGCCTTGTATTTAGCGTTCGGGATATGGCCGATCTTCTCTGCTGGTGTCAATAAGATAACTGAATTGAGCGAACAGTAGCCTAAGAGTTTTGATAACTAAAAGTAATACATTTACAGCAATAACCATTTGCTTTCCAAACAGTCTTTCAGTGATTGTATTTTTAAATATTGCGATATGCCTGGCTGGATCTCTGCTTTTCACCTACAGTCGCAACTCAACAATCACCTATTTTGGGATTTGCAGCGCCCGCTGCCCCAATTGCTGACCTTCCGACTAAAACAATCCACACCAGTTGAATTCCGCGCATGTGACAAATAATATATAAGAAAGCTATATATTTAAAGAGGCTAATTAGCCTATGTGGCCAAATTATGCTTTCTGGTTTAGTGGCCAAGTTAGAACGAATTTGTTTATTTCTGTATAGACAGGAGAAAGCTAATTAGGCTATATAACGTTGGCAATTCAATTTACTTTAGGGAAATCTTTGCTTATCCTAGCCTTATGGACACGCAGCCTATGCTTTTTAATGTGGTATAAACCCAATCAGTCAATGTTTTCATCTGATTGTCAAACAATCGCTTATTAACAAATGCGCTCATGTAGGCTACCCGCGTACGTTCGTCCACTCACAAAATTATTAACAAATGTCCACTCACAAAATTATTTCAGCATCCAAACCCGAAAAGTCCACTCGCCTCGGTGGACTTTGTCACCCATCTTCGCCTTGACAAAATGTAAGTGTTCTCCTCCAACCACAACGCAATTTGGAGCGTATATACCACCCAGCATCCAGTCAATTCACAAAATGTAAATTTGGCTGAAATGCTGTAATAGCCTATAGTTTTTTGGGCATGTTGTATTAATTGTCATAGGCATATGTTTTAACCGTATGGCGTACCACACTATTTTTCCGGGACTCCATCCAAACCTGAAAAGTCCACTCGCCTCGGTCTCGGCCACCCATCTTCGCCTTGACAAAATGTAGGTGTTCTCCTCCAACCACAACGCGCTCCTCCAACCCTACACATTTGCTTTTGTTAGATTGTATGAAAATGGCATGAGTTAAATAGTTGCCATAAAAAGCTTTTCATTATGGGAAAACAGAAATAACAAAAAATATCAATATATTCCTATTCTCATTCCCACATGATACATCTTTGACTAACCGTTTATTATCCTATTGCTTGAGTTCCATCCTACATGTACCAGATATCGATATGAATGATTGAGGCAGGGTTGACACATGGTTCTGGGAAACAGATAACGGCTAAACTGGGGACAGGGGCTGAGGCTCAGGCTTCTGATGGAGGGGGACTACATAGTGGGCTAGGGGCCAATCTGGGCCCTTGTTTGGTGGTCAAGAGGTGGGGAGTGGGACGCAGATGATAAATAACTCAGAAGAGGCTCTCCCAAAATGTTCTCCATCTCGTGGATGATCTTCTGGACTCGATGCTCCACCTTCTCGCATTCGTCTGTAACGCAGAAAACACACATACAGCGAGTGGTAAGCAGGGAGGAGTTCAAATCAAATGTTGTCACATGCACCGAATACAACAGGTGTAGTAGACCTTACCGTGAAATGCTTACTTACAAGTTAAAAATGTTGCAAAAAATGCATTTAAAAATATTTACTAAATAAACTAAAGTTAAAAATAAAAGACCAACAATAAAATAACAAGGATATATATATATATATATGACTTGGTACTAGTACCCGTCAGTGTGGGAGTAAAGGTTAGTTGAGGCAATTAGGTGATATGTACAGAACCAGTCAAAACTCAAGGGTTTCTTTATTTTTACTATTTTCTACTTTGTAGAATAATAGTGAAGACATCAAAACTATGAAATAACACAGTAGTAACCATTAAAAAAAAAGTGTTAAACGAATCCAAATCTATTTTATATTTGAGATTCTTCAAAGTAGCCAACCTTTGACTTGATGACAGCTTTGGACACTCTTGGCATTCAACCAGCTTTATGAGGTCATCACCTGGAATGCATTTCAATTAACTGGTGTGCCTTATAAAAAGTAATTTGTGGAATTTCTTGAGGATCAGCTTGGCAGATGTGTTGTTGCCTACCCTTACCAGCTGGGGGCGGCCGATCAGGAAGTCCAGGATCCAGTTACACAGGGAGGTATTTAGTCCCAGGGTCCTTAGCTCAGTGATGAGTTGAGGGCACTATGGTATTGAACACTGAGCTGTAGTCAATGAACAGCATTCTCAGGTAGGTGTTCCTTTTGTCCAGGTGAGAAAGGGCAGTGTTGAGTGCAATAGAGATTGCATCATCTGTGGATCTGTTGGGGCGGAATGCAAATTGGAGTGGGTCTAGGGTTTCTGAGATGATGGTGTTGATGTGAGCCATGACCAGCCTTTCAAAGCACTTCATGGCTACAGACGTGAGTGCTACGGGTCGGTAGTCATTTAGGCAGGTTACCTTGGTGTTCTTGGGCACAGGGACTATGGTGTTCTGCTTGAAACATGTACACGTTCTGGTAATCCGCCTGGCCCTGCGGCCTAGTGAATGGTTAGCAGTTGATGTTATTCAATAACCAACCCCAAAGCAAATGAGAGAAAAGTAGATTTGAGAAGGACAAATCATAGATGTTATGCTGGGAGATAAATGTTCAGTCTCCCCTGTCCTCAGCTTTTCTCCACAGAACAAAGGAACAGGATGACATTTCTACCCCACCCCCCCCCACCCTAGCATGGGGTTGACCAATCAAAAGTCCTTGCAGCACAACTGGGCCAATGGCCAAATAACAAGTATACTGCTCCAGACTCAATGTACAGACCAATGAAAACGTGGCTCACATAGCTCTACAGTACAGGACTGACATTCACAGATTCTAAACAGCTGTTCAACTGAAGACCAACTATTTACAGTGACAATTCCCTATTGACCATTAGTACTCTCGTCCTCTGCATTGTGTATTTATCTTCAAAATATTCTTACAATGTTGACCTTTTTAAAAGGTCTTACTCACATTGGCTACAGCGAGCGTGATCACACAGTTGTCCGGAACAGCTGGTGCGCTCATGCATGATTCAGTGTTGCTTGCCTCGAAGCGCGCATAGAAGTCATTTCGCTCATCTGGTAGGCTTGTGTCACTGGGCAGCTCGTGGCTGGACTTCCCTTTGTAGTCTGAAAGTTTGCAAGCCCTGCCACATCCGACGAGCAAAGGAGCCAGTGTAGTAGGATTCAATCTTAGTTCTGTATTTACACTTTGCCTGTTTGATGGTTCATCTGAGGGCATAGCAGGATTTCTTATAAGCATCCAGGTTAGAGTACCGCTCCTTGAAAGCGGCAGCTCTACCCTTTAGCTCAGTGTGGATGTTGCCTGTAATCCATGGCTTCTGGTTGGGGATGCACTTATTGATGAAGCCGGTGACATATGGTATCCTCAGGATGAGTCCCGGATCATATTCCAGTTTGTGCTAGCAAAACAGTCCTGTATCTTAGAATCTGGTCATTTGACCACTTTCATATTGAGTGAGTCACTGGTACTTCATGCTTTAGTTTTTGCTTGTAAGCAGGAATCAGTCAAATAGAATGGTCAGATTTGCCAAATAGAGGGTGAGTGAGAGCTTTGTACACATCTCTGCGTGTGGAGTAAAGGTGGTCTAGAGTTTTTTTCCCCCTCTGGTTGCACATGTGACATGCTGGTAGAACTGAGTTTGCCTGCATTAAAGTTCCCGGCCACTAGGAGCACCGCCTCTGGATGAGCATTTTCTTGTTTGCTTATGGCCTTATACAGTCGGAGTGCCAGCATTGGTTTGTGGTGGTAAATAGACAGTTACGAAAAATATAGATAAACAGTGTGGTCTACAGCTTATAATGAGATACTCTACCTCAGGCGAGCAAAGCCTTGAGACTTCCTTAATATTTGATTTTGTGCACCAGCTGTTATTAGCAAATAGACACAGGAGGCAGCTGTTGTCTTGCCGATGCACAGAAAAACCAGCCAACTGTATATTATCCGTGTCGTCGTTCAGCCAAGACTCGGTGAAACATAAGATATTACAGTTAATGTCCTGTTGGTAGGATAGTCTTGAATGGAGCTCATCCAGTTTATTCTCCAATGATTGTACATTGGCCAATAGGACGGATGAGAGGCGGGTTACCTACTCGCCGACAAATTCTCACAAGGCACCTGGACCTACATCAACCTATATCGGCGTCTTTTCTTCATACTGTTAGGTTCTAATTCTCAGTGTAAAAAACTCAGACATTATGAAAGCTTAACCGAGTTTATTCTTCCCAGAGGATCAATACAGCTGCATTAGACAAAAACATTTTCACACAAGCAGTGATATTTAACCCTTCCTCATAGGCTGAATCTCCTCCTACCCATCTGTACAAACATCGTTCTTTACTGTTAGGCAGGACACTAGTGATACGGGCCATAAACTTTTATTTCTCCCTTAAGGTGACCTGACCTCAACCCCACTCCATCACTAATCCATGGCTCTCTTCCCTTATCAATGCCTGCCACATGTAATCACTTCCCTGCACTCAACACATTCCAAGCTTAATTGCACACTAATTGCACACTGGAGTAAATCCTTCACGTCCGACTTGTTAATAAAAAAAACTCTTTGTCCAGTTCGAGGTGAGTTGTCGCTGTTCTGATATCCAGAAGCTCTTTTCGGGCATAAGATATGGTTGCAGAAATATTATGTACAAAATAAGTTACAAACGTGAAAAACAACAAATAGCACAATCGTTTAGGAGCCCTTAAAACGGAAGCCATCTCCTCCAGTGCCATTCTTTCACAAAATGGTGGCCATCGACCAACAAAGCTTTCACTAACTACCCTAAACACATCAATACGTAGCTTCCATTACCCAACCCTGCTTATTACCCACTTTCTTCACCCACCTTGGAGGCACATTAGAGGGAGGTTTGCATTCTGCCAAACCATACATTATGAGCAACGCTCCTTTTTAGCTACGCTACAAGCAAAATAAAAAAATGTGCCAGCAACCGTTTGCTATCACATTATAGCTACAGATCATAATACAATATGCCCATTTGAAGAGGTTTTCCACATCTGTTGAAGTGGAATGAAACGATGTTGCACAGAAAAAAGATGGACAAACAGGCAGACAGGTCTTAATATGCTAACATTACAAAACAGTACAACAGCAGAGATAGAAAACAGGTTGTGTACAAGTTATGACAGTCAACCTACCCTCCATGAGTTCAGGAAGGGGGCAGTCCCTGGCAGGAGGACCATGTAGTCCTCCCTCGGATTAGTTAGGCAGCTCCAGCAGTATCAGCAGAGTAGAGAAACGCACCTGACGGGGGGGGGGGTACAGTCACTGGATGATCACTCCTGGTCCTGGAGTGCTGCAGGTGGGTTTTTGTGCCGACCCAGCTCTAACACACCAGCTAATCGTGGTCTTAAAGGTCCAATGCGGATGTTTGTATCTCAATATCAAATCATTTCTGGGTAACATAAGTACCATACTGCAATAATTTTAAATGCAAATTTTTTTTTTTTTTTTTTATATATATTTTTTTAAAAGCTTCTTAGCAAAGAACAATTCTCTAAGCCTTCTCATGTCCCAGATATCTCACCTTGGCCGAGCTGTGTCGTGTCTTCAGCAGGATCTTGTAGTTGAGGGTCTACCACCGAGTGTCGTCTACTACGGCAAAGCAGAAGTGGCCCACGCACAGCACCAGGTGCTTGGTGACTCTGGTATGGTAAACCTCTTCTCCACCTAGGGTGTTTAACTATACGGGGGGTAATAGGGGATCACAAGAACAGATTAGAGCATTGGGACATGTGTAAGGCATCCATATTAGGAAGTCTCTCAGTTGTAATGGTGGCCATTTTTGTGGATGAGTTCTTTATTAAAAGTAATGTGAGGGAGAAGTGAGGCTGACCTGATCGACCAGAAGGGTCATGAGGGCATTGGCTCTCTCCGTGCTGACGAAGCGCTTTGTGTAGTACAGGCAGATCTTATGGAGGCAGTCCAGTATGTACTCCAGCAGCGGGCAGCTCTTCTCAATGTTGTCCTCTTGTGTCAAAGAAGGCTTCGTCTGAACGAGGGAAGGAATGCATGATGGAGGTAAACTCAGGCCCAGCGTGTCCCCAGGCACCCTCATTTGTTGACTTCTGTGATCGAAAAAGCCTTGGTTTCATGCATGTTTACATCGGAAGCCTTCTCCCTAAGTTTGTTTTACTCACTGCTTTAGCACACTCCGCCAACCCTGATGTCCTTGCCATGTCTGAATCCTGGCTTAGGAAGGCCACCAAAAATTCTGAGATTTCCAAACCAAACTACAACATTTTCTGTCAAGGTAGAACTGCCAAAGGGGGAGGAGTTGCAATCTACTGCAGAGATTGCCTGCAAAGTTCTGTCATACTTTCCAGGTCTATACCCAAACAGTTCGAACTTCTAATTAAAAAAAATAATCTCTCCAGAAATAAGTCTCTCACTGTTGCCGCCTGTTATCGACGCCCCTCCACTCGCAGCTGTGCCCTGGACACCATATGTGAATTGATCGCCCCCCATGTATCTTCAGAGTTCGTTCTGTTAGGTGACCTAAACTGGGATATGCTTAACACCCCGACAGACCTACAATCTAAGCTAGATGCCCTCAATCTCACACAAATCATCAAGGAACCCACCAGGTACAACCCTAAATATGGGCACCCTCATTGATATTATCCTGACCAACTTGCCCTCCAAATACACCTCTGCTGTTTTCAATCAGGATCTCAGTGATCATTGCCTCATTGCCTTTATCCACAGTCAAATGACCACCCCTCATCACTGTCAAACGCACCCTAAAACACTTCTGCGCGCAGGCCTTTCTAATTGACCTGGCCCGGGTATCCTGGAAGGATATTGACCTCATCCTGTCAGTAGAGGATGCTTGGTCGTTCTTTAAAAGTAATTTCCTCACCATCTTCAAAAAATACAGAACTAAGAACAAATATAGCCCTTGGTTCACTCCAGACCTGACTGCCCTTGACCAGCACAAAAACATCCTGTGGCGGACTGCAATAGCATCGAATAGTCCCCATGATATGCAACTGTTCAGGGAAGTCAGGAACCAATACACGCAAAGGCTAGCTTTTTCAAGCAGAAATTTGCATCCTGTAGCTCTAACTCCAAAACGTATTGGGACACTAAAGTCCATGGAGAAGAAGAGCACCTCCTCCCAGCTGCCCACTGCACTGAGGCTAGGTAACACGGTCACCACAGATAAATCCATGATAATCAAACATTTCAATAAGCATTTCTCTATGGCTGGCTACTCCAACCCCGGCCAACAGCTCAGCCCCCCCGCAGCTACTCGCCCGAGCCGCCCCAGCTTCTCCTTCACCCAAATCCAGATAGCAGATGGTCTGAAAGAGCTGCAAAACCTGGACCCGTACAAATCAGCTGGGCTAGACAATCTGGACCCTCTCTTTCTAAAACTATCCGCCGCCATTATTGCAACCCTTATTACCAGCCTGTTCAACCTCTCTTTCGAATTGTCCAAGATCCCTAAAGATTGGAAAGCTTCCACGGTCATAGACCTATATCTATCCTGCCCTCCCTCTCTAAAGTCTTCTGCTATACAGATCACTGACCATTTCGAATCCCACCGTACGATCTCCGCTGTGCAATCCGGTTTCCGAGCCGGTCACGGGTGCACCTCAGCCACGCTCAAGGTACTTAACGATACCATAACCGCCATCGATAAAAGACAGTACTGTGCAGCCGTCTTCATCGAACTGGCCAAGGCTTTTGACTCTGTCAATCACTGTATTCTTATCGGCAGACTCAATAGCCTTGGTTTCTCTAATGACTGCCTCGCCTGGTTCACCAACTACTTTGCAGACAGAGTTCAATGTGTCAAATCGGAGGGCCTGTTGTCCGGACCTCTGGCAGTCTATGGGGGTACCACAGGGTTCAATTCTCGGGCCGACTCTTTTCTCTGTATATGTCAATGATTTTGCACTTGCTGCGGGTGATTCCCTGATCCCCCTCTACGCAGACGACACCATTCTGTATACTTCTGGCCCTTCCTTGGACACAGTGCTAACTAACCTCCCAATGAGCTTCAATGCCATACAACACTCCTTCCGTGGCCTCCAACTGCTCTTAAGCGCTAGTAAAACCAAATGCATGCTTTTCAACCGTTCGCTGCCCACACCTGCCCACCCAACTAGCATCACCACCCTGGACGGTTCTGACCTAGAATATGTGGACAACTATAAATACCTAGGTGTCTGGCTTGACTGTAAACTCTCCTTCCAGAATCATATTAAACATCTCCAATCCAAAAATCGGCTTTCTATTTCACAACAAAACCTCCTTCACTCACGCTGCCAAACTTACCCTAGTAAAACTGACTATCCTACCAATCCTCAACTTCAGCGATGTCATCTACAAAATAGCTTCCAATACTCTGCTCAGCAAACTGGATGCAGTCTATCAGAGTGCCATCCGTTTTGTTACCAAATCACCGTATACCACCCACCACTACAACCTGTATGCTCCAGTCGGCTGGCCCTCGCTACATATTCGTCGCCAGACCCACTGGCTCTAGGTCATCTATAAGTCTATGCTAGGTAAAGCTCCGCCTTATCTCAGTTCACTGGTCACGATAACCACACCCACTCGTAGCACACGTTCCAGCAGGTATATCTCACTGATCATCCCCAAAACCAACACCTCATTTGGCCGCCTTTCCTTCCAGTTCTCTGCTGCCAGTGACTGGAACGAATTGCAAAAATCGCTGAAGTTGGAGACTTAGATTTCCCTCACCAACTTCAAACCTCAGCTAACTGATCGCTGCAGCTGTACATAGTCAATCTGTAAATAGCCCACCCAATCTACCTACCTCATCCCCATACTGTTTTTATTTACTTTTCTGCTCTTTGGCACACCAGTATCTCAACTTGGACATCATCGTCTGCTCATTTATCACTCCAGTGTTATTCTGCTAAATTGTAATTCTTCGCTACTATGGCCTATTTATTGCCTACCTTCTCATGCCCTTTGCACACACTGTATATAGACTTTCTTTTTTTCTACTGTGTCATTGACCCGTTTATTGTTTTATTGGCTTGTTTATTGTTTATTCCATGTGTAACTCTGTGTTGTTGTCTGTGTCACACTGCTATGCTTTATCTTGGCCAGGTCGCAGTTGTAAATGAGAACTTGTTCAACTAGCCTACCTGGATAAATAAAGGTGGAATTAAAAAATGAAAATGATAAGACAAAATGAGTGAAAAACATTGCCTTGCGTTTATCCTTCACATTTGTTATTAAAAACCAGCAGTGAACCTGGAAAATCCCCATCAAGCATGACTTGTTTTACAGCAAAGCCAAACTAATCCAGACCCTTTTTAGAGCTCTTAGATTAACAGAGTGTGTAACCACACAGGAGAGAGAGCAGAGACCCACCTGTCTTAGTGATGTTGGTCTGGCGGAGCAAGTCAGAGAAGGGCTTGACCAGGTGACCAGCGAACAGGATGGAGAGCCCCTAGGGACTACAGCCAGTCTGCGATGCTGTCCGACAGAGGGTCAGCAGGTGGTCCTTGGCTGCGCTCTCAGTCATGACCCAATCAAAGACCTGCATTAAACGTTTAAAAAAAATGTCTCTAGCAAATGAAAGTTGCAGTTACACTGTGAGCTACGGCTGTTGGGAATCAGCTTACCGTCAAAGAAAAAAAAAACAGCATACATAACGTCTAAGGTAGTTGGGATCATAAGGACTCTTACTTTGAAGAACAGTGGCCTGAAGGAGACTTCAGACAGCTTTATGACAAAGGCCAGGAGACAGTAAATCAGATCGCGCTCCATCTCCTTAGTCTTCTCCAGATCACCCTGCAAAACAAACAGCAGTCAAAACAAAGCGATGTCTTTCGTACCAACGGTCATCAATTCATGGGACAGAACCAGACCTGGCAGTGTTGGGCCCGGAAGTCCAAAGAAATCAAGAAGTACGTGAGCTCTGATTGGTGGGAGGTCAGCTGATCCTTCTCCATGTGACCAATGTGCTCTTTCAAGATGCCCATCAGGGGATCAAGCTGGCTGTGTGAAAATGAAACACTCATAATTGTACCAAATCAATACCGTACATGACCACACAGTGTGAACATATGTAAATACATAATATCACACAGGCTACTGTAGGTTAGGCACCACATACCTGTTTGGAGTTCATCTTATTCTAGTACTTCTTCGAGGGTTGACAGCAGGATCCTGGGAGGAAACCTTGGTGGCCACGGTGGTCCTGAGGGAGGCCAGTCACACGGCCAGCTGTGGGGTGGTGGTGGCGGCCTTCTCTGCCAGCCGCCTCAGTCAAGTCACATTACGCTGTTACACCGGCACATCATTTCAGTACAACACGTTCCATTAGATGTATTACGTTAAAAAAAAAACAGAAGGATGTTTGTGTTCTGGGATAGTAGACGTTACCTGTAGCGGTGTCCTATTGTCCCGGGTGATGAAGTGAGGCAGGGTCTCAGTGACGTGTTGCAGGGCTGTGACGGCACTCAGCATGTAGATCTCATTAGCAGAGAGGAAAGAGGTGATGTCTAGAGTCTGCAGCACTGCCGGCAGCAGCCTGACAAAACAGGAGGAGGGGAAGGAGACTACGGTCACCAACAGTGACTAGTATACCTACGGTGTATTATGTGTCAATATTTTGGGGACAACCTGACAAGTTCTATTCAAGTGTTTGTAGGAAAATAGGAAATATGAGTAATTGAGCTGCCAAATGCACTGGTCTGAACTGTGCTGTCTGTATCTACTGTAAACACAGAAATGTAGTCTGTGTACCTGGGTAGCTGTGGGATAGCGAGGGCCTTCAGAGTGCTGGCCACCGCCTTCATATATACACACATACACGGTCAAAAGTTTGGGGTCACTTAGAAATGTCCTTGTTTTTTTTTAAAGCAAATTTTTTGTCCATTAAAATAACATCAAATTGATCAGAAATACAGTGTAGACATTGTTAATGTTGTAAATGACTATTGTAGCTGGAAAAGGCTGATTTTTAATTGAATATCTACATAGGCGTACAGAGGCCCATTATCAGCAACCATCACTCCTGTGTTCCAATGACACGTTGTGTTAGCTAATACAAGTTCATCATTTTAAAAAGGCTAATTGATCATTAGAAAACCCTTCTGCAATTATGTTAGCACAGCTGAAAACTTTTGTTCTGATTAAAGAAGCAATAAAACTGGCCTTTAGACGAGTTGAGTATCTGGAGCATCCACGTTTGTGGGTTCGATTACAGGCTAAAAATGGCCAGAAACAAAGAACTTTCTTCTGAAACTCGTCAGTCTATTCTTATTCTGAGAAATTAAGGCTATTCCATGCGAGAAATTGCCAAGAAACTGAAGATCTCGTACAACGCGGTGTACTTCTCCCTTCACAGAACAGCGCAAACTGGCTCAAACCAGAATAGAAAGAGGATTGGGAGGCCCCAGTGCACAACTGAGCAAGAGGACAAGTACACTAGAGTGTCTAGTTTGAGAAAGAGACACCTCACAAGTCCTCAACTGGCAGCGTCATTAAAATAGTACCCGCAAAACACTAGTCTCAACGTCAACAGTGAAGAGGAGACTCCGGGATGCTGGCCTTCTAGGCAGAGTTCCTCTGTCCAGTGTCTGTTCTTTTGCCCATCTTAATCTTTTATTTTTATTGGCCAGTCTGAGATATATGATCTACGGACAATTCCTTCGACCTCATGTCTTGGTTTTTGCTCTGACATGCACTGTCAACTGTGGGACCTTATATAGACAGGTGTGTGCCTTTCCAAATCAGGAGGACTCCAATCAAGTTGTAGAAACATTTTAAGGATGACCAATGGAAACAGGATGTACCTGAGCTCAAGTCTCATAGCAAAGGGTCTGAATACTAAGGTAAATAAGGTGTTTTATTTTTTATAAATGATTTTTTTTAAATGTCTAAAACCCTGTTTTCGCTTTGTCATTATGGGGTATTGTGTGTCGATTGATGAGAACATTTTATTTAAATACATTTTAGAATAAGGCAGTAACGTTAAAAAAATGCCGGAAAAAGTAAAGGGGTCTGAATATTTTCCGAATGCACTGTATCATGCTAACCAATACTCCATATAATTAACATCCATAGCTTATTAGATGATGAGTGGAAGTGAGACAATGGGACAGGTCGTAGCTATCCAACGTCACCAACCGCTAGTTGGTTGACCTAGTGGTGTTGTTGATGACCTGAAAGCTTTTAGGCGTCATCCAGACACGTGATGTTGGTGCCCATGAACGTGAAGATGGCCTTAAGTGCAGGACTTTCTCCTGGAAAAGGATGGGGCGGAGTGAAGAGGTCATTGGGAGCACACTTTCGACTGAAAAAAGCTATCTAATAGCTGAGAAATGGTTCCGTGATGGCTGAGAAATGCTCCACGTTGAACTCATCCAGCACATCTGTGTGTGGAAGACAAACATAGTCAGTCACACACACACCCCCCCTAAAAGTGTTGGGGGTGCACCTGGGCTAAAGCAGGGTCTCTCCGTCTCCTCACCTTTGCTGACGGGTCCTCCGTCGGGGGAGAGCTTCTGGTAGACGTTGAACAGACATGGCCTACATGCTTGGGCGTACTCTAGGTTGTCTTGCTCCACGGTTGACGTCTCCAGGCACCTGAGAGGTCAGAGAGGAACATCACTTGGTCTATGTCCCGACATCCATTGTAGTATTCTAAATAGTATGCCAGTGTAGGTAACTGGACACATGGCTGGCCTAGCTAAGGCCAAGGCACTGAGAGACAGCGTTGCTGGTTGTACCTACGAGAGGAGGCTGAAGAGAGCGGGAACTAGCATCTGAGGCCTCTGCAACTTCTTCTTGTGCTGCAGCAGCTCTAGGATGAGTCACCCTCTCCCAGGACACAGCGCCCTCTTCTGGCACTGCCTGAGACGTGTCCTGGCCTTCCTATGTAAAAAGGCCCAGAAACACAGTGACTCAAGTCAAATTGCATTGCAACCATTGAGGGCGCTGCATCTAGCTAGGTCTTATTGTAGGCCCAGTTAGAGTAGATGTTCCTCCACTCTGCAGAATCTTGCGCCTGCGGGTCTAGCTCGTTAGCCACTAGCATGCCGTCCACAGCACTCTACAGTGAGAGGATAGCATTAGCATCTAGTGTGGTGCTAGTAGATGCACACAGCACTCTACAGTGAGAGGATAGCATTAGCATCTAGTGTGGTGCTAGTAGATGCAAAGGTTCCTCCTCATCCGTTTGAAGACACGGACAACGGTCTGGGCACAGACAGCACTCCTGCTGGGTCAAACCCCCAGGAGTCTCTGCTGGACCTTCTCATCTCACAGGGCTGAGTAGAATGCCTTGGTGATGTGACAACAACAGGGTCATGTTCAGTATGAGCAACATTTTGAAACAGCTTATTATTTATTTTTATTTTTTTAAAGAGGGTTGTCATTGGAGAATTTTCTGAACGTTTTATTACATTTTTCTGTTTTGTGCCTACAAGATTGGAAATAAGTAGCATACAGCCATTGCATCACAGAGTATGCTGCTACAGTACCTGTTATAGGGCGATGATCTGGAAGCAGGGGATATCAGGGTAGGGTTTAGACACCGTGCCCAGGGCCTCAATGAAGAGCTCCATGCAGGCCTGGTCCTTAATCAGGTGGGGGGCTGCCTGTTCATTTACTTCCCCAGGACCAGCTGCATGAGCAGGGCCTTTGTCCTTTAGAATGGTGGGTTTCCCCCGGCCCGCTCTGCCCCAGCAGGCTCCGGCTGCAGGCACAGAATGAGGAGAAAAGGAGACAGGAATATAAAATATATGGCTTTACAAAAACCTCCAACACCCAGATGAGAGCTCCCATATAAAAGAGCCCTCCGAGTTATTTCAATCTTTCACATTCCAGCAAGGACTTCTTCTTAATGTCTGTTGTCACTCCCTGTCCATTCACCTCTCCCAGAGCCCTCAGTATGGTTTTGGAGGTGTAGGCAGGGCAGCTGGCCACCTGACGACTGAGCGGCAGCTCCTCAAACCCCACTAGCAGGTCTTGTCCCGGGCCTTGCCTGTCCCTGTTACAGCCTCCTCACAGAACTTCCTCATGGCCTACAGAAACACATCGATTTGGAAAGAGTGTTTATAATAACATTTAATGTGAATAGAAGACGAAATAGGTGTGTGTTTAGGATTTATTTTGATACTTTGTACCAACAATGCTTAATTGAGAATACAAATGAAGTATTCACGTGTGTGTGTGTGTGTGTCTCACCCACCTGTCGATGGTGGGGTGAAAGGGAGAGCTGTCCACCTGGGCCAGGGTCTGTGGGGTGGCTGTGGCTGCCCTCCTCACCTCACAGACAGAGGAGCTCAGACAGGCCAGCAGGGAGAGTACCACTATGGAGGGAAGAAACATTTACAACTTTGTTACTGATACACCAGTAATACTACAGACACTTGTCTTGTCTGTGAGTTTTATTACACCGTCACAAACAGAGCAGGCAATAAGCTTAACGTACCACAATACTGTAGACAGTTCTCTCACCCCAGACCACTGATAAACCCCAGGTCATTTTCAGACTGTGCCAAACTCTATACATGAAATACAATAAAATGATCCAAGTCTGGTTAAAATATAGATTACACCAATAAGGCTACCTGGTGATGAGCCCGATGCCAGCAGTGTGAGGGTCTTCCCTGGCTGGGCGATGAGGAGGGCGCTGCCCACAGAGGGCCTGGGTCTGCAGGATGGCATTGATCTTACAGTCCAGCTGGTCTCCTAGGTTACTGCCGTAGCCTCACACCAGGCACAGGAACTTGAAGAGCTCAAGGGGATCACTCAGGTGGACCTGGGACTAATGGAGGAGGGTTGAGGAATGGAATAATGTGGACAAAGTGAGACATTTGATCGTAAAAAAAATGGGAGATTGCTTTGTTTCGCCTACTTCCAAACACACTGTACCTTACATTGATTATCATCATCGTTATATTGTAGCATACCTAGAGGAACGATGGACTATCCTTCGAGTGATGCTATGCGCCAATGAGTTACATTTACATACATTTACATTTAAGTCATTTAGCAGACGCTCTTATCCAGAGCGACTTACAAATTGGTGCTTTCACCTTATGACATCCAGTGGAACAGCCACTTTACAATAGTGCATCTAGGTCTTTTAAGGGGGGGGGGGGGAGAAGGATTACTTTATCCTATCCTAGGTATTCCTTAAAGAGGTGGGGTTTCAGGTGTCTCCGGAAGGTGGTGATTGACTCCGCTGTCCTGGCGTCGTGAGGGAGTTTGTTCCACCATTGGGGGGCCAGAGCAGCGAACAGTTTTGACTGGGCTGAGCGGGAACTGTACTTCCTCAGTGGTAGGGAGGCGAGCAGGCCAGAGGTGGATGAACGCAGTGCCCTTGTTTGGGTGTAGGGCCTGATCAGAGCCTGGAGGTAGTGAGGTGCCGTTCCCCTCACAGCTCCGTAGGCAAGCACCATGGTCTTGTAGCGGATGCGAGCTTCAACTGGAAGCCAGTGGAGAGAGCGGAGGAGCGGGGTGACGTGAGAGAACATGGGAAGGTTGAACACCAGACGGGCTGCGGCGTTCTGGATGAGTTGTAGGGGTTTAATGGCACAGGCAGGGAGCCCAGCCAACAGCGAGTTGCAGTAATCCAGACGGGAGATGACAAGTGCCTGGATTAGGACCTGCGCCGCTTCCTGTGTGAGGCAGGGTCGTACTCTGCGGATGTTGTAGAGCATGAACCTACAGGAACGGGCCACCGCCTTGATGTTATTTGAGAACGACAGGGTGTTGTCCAGGATCACGCCAAGGTTCTTAGCGCTCTGGGACGAGGACACAATGGAGTTGTCAACCGTGATGGCGAGATCATGGAACGGGCAGTCCTTCCCCGGGAGGAAGAGCAGCTCCGTCTTGCCGAGGTTCAGCTTGAGGTGATGATCCGTCATCCACACTGATATGTCTGCCAGACATGCAGAGATGCGATTCGCCACCTGGTCGTCAGAAGGGGGAAAGGAGAAGATTAATTGTGTGTCGTCTGCATAGCAATGATAGGAGAGACCATGTGAGGTTATGACAGAGCCAAGTGACTTGGTGTATAGCGAGAATAGGAGAGGGCCTAGAACAGAGCCCTGGGGACACCAGTGGTGAGAGCACGTGGTGAGGAGACGGATTCTCGCCACGCCACCTGGTAGGAGCGACCTGTCAGGTAGGACGCAATCCAAGCGTGGGCCGCGCCGGAGATGTCCAACTCGGAGAGGGTGGAGAGGAGGATCTGATGGTTCACAGTATCGAAGGCAGCCGATAGGTCTAGAAGGATGAGAGCAGAGGAGAGAGAGTTAGCTTTAGCAGTGCGGAGCGCCTCCGTGATACAGAGAAGAGCAGTCTCAGTTGAATGACTAGTCTTGAAACCTGACTGATTTGGATCAAGAAGGTCATTCTGAGAGAGATAGCGGGAGAGCTGGCCAAGGACGGCACGTTCAAGAGTTTTGGAGAGAAAAGAAAGAAGGGATACTGGTCTGTAGTTGTTGACATCGGAGGGATCGAGTGTAGGTTTTTTCAGAAGGGGTGCAACTCTCGCTCTCTTGAAGACGGGAGGGACGTAGCCAGCGGTCAGGGATGAGTTGATGAGCGAGGTGAGGTAAGGGAGAAGGTCACCGGAGATGGTCTGGAGAAGAGAGGAGGGGATAGGGTCAAGCGGGCAGGTTGTTGGGCGGCCGGCCGTCACAAGACGCGAGATGTCATCTGGAGAGAGAGGGGAGAAAGAGGTCAGAGCACAGGGTAGGGCAGTGTGAGCAGAACCAGCGGTGTCGTTTGACTTAGCAAACGAGGATCGGATGTCGTCGACCTTCTTTTCAAAATGGTTGACGAAGTCATCTGCAGAGAGGGAGGAGGGGGGAGGGGGAGGAGGATTCAAGAGGGAGGAGAAGGTGGCAAAGAGCTTCCTAGGGTTAGAGGCAGATGCTTGGAATTTAGAGTGGTAGAAAGTGGCTTTAGCAGCAGAGACAGAGGAGGAAAATGTAGAGAGGAGGGAGTGAAAGGATGCCAGGTCTGCAGGGAGGCGAGTTTTCCTCCATTTCCGCTCGGCTGCCCGGAGCCCTGTTCTGTGAGCTCGCAATGAGTCGTCGAGCCACGGAGCGGGAGGGGAGGACCGAGCCGGCCTGGAGGATAGGGGACATAGAGAGTCAAAGGATGCAGAAAGGGAGGAGAGGAGGGTTGAGGAGGCAGAATCAGGAGATAGGTTGGAGAAGGTTTGAGCAGAGGGAAGAGATGATAGGATGGAAGAGGAGAGAGTAGCGGGGAGAGAGAGCGAAGGTTGGGACGGCGCGATACCATCTGAGTAGGGGCAGTGTGGGAAGTGTTGGATGAGAGCGAGGGAAAAGGATACAAGGTAGTGGTCGGAGACTTGGAGGGAGTTGCAATGAGGTTAGTGGAGGAACAGCATCTAGTAAAGATGAGGTCGAGCGTATTGCCTGCCTTGTGAGTAGGGGGGAAGGTGAGAGGGTGAGGTCAAAGAGGAGAGGAGTGGAAAGAAGGAGGCAGAGAGGAATGAGTCAAAGGTAGACGTGGGGAGGTTAAAGTCGCCCAGAACTGTGAGAGGTGAGCCGTCCTCAGGAAAGGAGCTTATCAAGGCATCAAGCTCATTGATGAACTCTCCGAGGGAACCTGGAGGGCGATAAATGATAAGGATGTTAAGCTTGAAAGGGCTGGTAACTGTGACAGCATGGAATTCAAAGGAGGCGATAGACAGATGGGTAAGGGGAGAAAGAGAGAATGACCACTTGGGAGAGATGAGGATCCCGGTGCCACCACCCCGCTGACCAGAAGCTCTCGGGGTGTGCGAGAGCACGTGGGCGGACGAAGAGAGAGCAGTAGGAATAGCGGTGTTGTCTGTGGTGATCCATGTTTCCGTCAGAGCCAAGAAGTCGAGGGACTGTTGAGTGAAGCATCCGTCTGTGCACTGAAATCCATTGTGTAACATATCAAGTTTCAGTACCTAGAAAAGTAGCGTCATCAGGGCCCTGAAGCTGGCTGCAATGGGCCCCTGGCGTGCCCCAGCGATGATGACATCAAACACACGACACAGCAGTCGGCGGTAGCAGCACGTGTTGGTGTCCAGCTTCTCTGGGTTCCACCATGTCTCACTTGACAGGAAATCCAGAGAGGAAGCAAGCAGTCTGTCAGCCTCCTACCTTCTTACTCAGTGTGTGACCAAGTGGCTAAAGTAACTGGTGATGTCCAGGCCTTTACTTGAACATGATGAAAAACAATATGCAGCCAATTGCTTTTGAAGGAAGCGTCGTGGCACTTGAGACTGGATAAGAGTCCTCTAAGCAGTGACACCAGCAACACCCCATACGCTGTCTCTCTGCCCTGCCCTCTACAGGTACTACAGGTACTTCCAGGAATATCCTCCTGCTGCAGGCAACACAAGAGGAAAAGACGGTAAACCATTTCAGACCAATTTCAACAGTACAGAAAAGCATACAATGGGTTAAGGAATTGGAGGATGAAAATCGTAGAAAGACGTAACGTAAATATCCCAAAAGGAAACCTCTGATTTATATAGTTGTACAAACTGCCACCCCCACTCACCTGAGGCATATCTTTCTGGGTAAGTTCCAGCATTGAAGGCTCCAGCAGGGAGTAGACACACTGGGCGGTGTGGAGGTGCTGGGTCCCACTCACGTCCCCCAGGCCCTGCAGTAAGGTCTGGCTCGGCACCATGAACACTGCCCTCTCCCACAGGCTGCCCCGCTGGACCACTACCACACCAGCCAGCTTCAACCAGCTAGAAGACATGCAAATGAGGTCAAGGGTGAGTTGTGTTACTTATGACAATTTCCTCTTGAAACCAGCATGTTAATCCAAATTCCGAGCTGCAAAAAGGGATATTACCTGAGCTAGGTCGCGGAGAGATCCAAAAATCATCATATCAGTTTCAGGAAAGAAAGGCAGGTTTGTTTCAAATGGTACTTTGGATACGCCAACAAATGTTTACTAATCACTCATAGCATTGCGTTTGGAGAAGGGGTCCATGTTAGACAGGTTCTTGGTCTGTGTTGAGATGCTGGTTGGCTGAGAAATCCTCTCCATCACGTCCTTGAGTGCTGAGAGCAGATATAGGATGTAGTTAGTACACAGACAACCTTACTGTCTGGAAGTCAATAATCCTAACAAGCAGAACTTTATATTAGTGGCAGCGAGTTTCGAGTATACCTGATCCCTCTGTTTACAAAAGTATCCTCCATAGCATTCTCAGTAAGCCATTTCCAAGTGTCATCAAAGACAAAAAAATGACCTTTATTGTAAAACTCCATGGTCTTATGTGTTTACCATGGGCCCAGCCCTGAGTGCGGTGGTTCTGGTATAAGAGGGTGGAGACTGGGCCACACAAGTGGCCATCTGGAGGTCTGGGGAGTACGGCAGGGCCGAGATGACCACAAGGAAGGACAATAGATCCTGACGACACGGGCCCTCAGGTCAGAGATCCCCTCAACCAGTCTGGGTTCCTCCAGAACCCTCACTGCCTCCGACTGTGGACACCTATGAGGAAGCACATAGAACCCATTCACTATCATACTATGGATACGGAGATACCTGGGGATTGATGTACATTTCAAAAGGTGAGAACAGTACTAACCAGTTCCCAGCCTTTAAGAGGTCTACGCATGGCAGCAGTGAGTAGACATAAAACCTCTGGATCAAGAAAGAGCTGAGGAGGATAAATAGGATGAGTTCGGTTTAATCCCAGTAGATTTCAATATAAACGTACCTGAAAGTCTAATGTTCCAGCCACTCACCTCCAGAGCCTTCAAAGTTGCAGCCACCACCTTGGGGAAGTCCTCCTTCATGCGCTCCAACAGAGCCTCCTATAGGAAGGCCCAGTCAAAGCCCTCCTGTCCCGAGGTGACAATTCCCAATAGCTGTTCCACAGCCGTGTGCCTCAGGGAGGGGAGCGGGTGCTTCAGGCTCAACAGGAGGGGGGTGTCGAGTCCCTGAGGATCTGCAGCCAAAAGACAGCAGAAAAAGGAAGAAACACATAATGGCTTTGAGGAGGGTGAACTGATCCTATAGTTAGTCAGATGCAGGTATAGCACTGCTCTTCACTAGGCTTAGGCAATATAGAGTTTATACCGGGGTATTTAGAAATACCAACGGAATTATTTTTTAATACCGTAAAAATAATTAAGTATTTTAAATGTTTTGGGTTAGGGGCACCTCCGCCTAGCGAGGGCTACATGCTACACCCCTGTTTATAACTATAAGTTAAGTACAACTATAAGAAATCTAAAATGTGTCAAATAAATTATATCCAGTGCAGGCTTCGGTTATGCATTTGGTTTGCTAACTTGCTAGCTAAGTGGCTAGATTTCAAGATCAATCTTCTTGGTTAGAGCAGAGATATTCAATCCCCTCTTGGATCAAGATCCCTGTTGCCTCAGTTTTTTTATAGCTCCCCTTGTGTGCACATTTGGTAATACTGTATACCCCGGTATGGTACAAAAAAAACAGTATGAAGGTATGAACATCTGGATACCGCACAATCCTCTACTCACCAGTGCTGGAGGAGACAACGGCGTGAACCAGGCAGCAGAGTAAGGGCCTGATGCCGTGGCCTGGAGGGTGGGGACCAAAGAAGTCACAGCACACATCTGGCCAGAGGTTCTAAAGAGCACAAAGACAATAAAGAACGCCAATGAAGCGACACAAAAAGTCTGACAATATAGGGCCTAAGATGACAAAGTGATGAAATAGTCTCAGAGTAAAATTCTTTCAATGCCTCTTCTTCACTCACTTTGGGCCAACAGTGCCCTCATTTTGGTTCTGCAGGAGGACGATGAGGCAGCCCAGGCCCACTTTGGGCAGCAGGGGCTCCTTGCTGTGACTTGCTGATCTGCAGGGCCAGGGTGTCCACCAGCTGGGACTTCATCGACCACCTTCACAATGAGCTGGCACACGTTCATGTAGGTGGAAGCCTTGTAGTCTGTCAAGGACACAAAGGAAAGGGTCAGTACGAGTTGAACAGTTTTAACCTGTTAACAACCTCTTATGGTTACATTTTTTTTACTTCAATAAGAAGTGTTAACGTTTCAAAACAGAATGGCTTCTTATGAGGCTAAAAGTCTGCATCTAACTTTCTGAACATAAGGCAGTAGCTTGGATATGATTGACAGACTTTCTCCACAGCATCCAAAACTGGTACAAATGGTGGACGCATGGAAAGAGAAAATCACTCGAAGTTGGGCAGTTTCCAGAATTTTCTGAAGATGCCTGCAGAAATGACTAACAGGTCAAGATGAGGCTCTGTGCTTGATACTTGAGGAAACATGGAGACATAAAGCAGTGTATTGGGTTTACCCTGATTGACTTAGTGACCAGGGTGTAGATGAAAACCATGAAGCCCAAGTCTTTGTAACAGTCAGTGATTAGGGTTCCTCTGGCCAAAGGGAACTCCTGGTTTCTGTCAGGAAATCTAAATATATTGATCATTGATAATATATTATATGCCATTTAGCAGACGCCTTTATCCACAGAGACATAGTCATAAGTGCATACATTTTACGTTTGGGTGGTCCCGGGTATCGAGCCCATAATCCTGACGTTGCAAGCGTCATGCTCTATCAACGGAGCCATACAGGACCATTGATGACATGCTGATCATGCAATGAAAAATAATAAATCTGTCAACTTCCAATAGTTATGTTCATAAATCACATAACAATTACCTGAAGCCCCTCCAGCCAATTCCATAAGTTAGTGGGGTCCTTTAACTGAATGACTTACATACACCTTAGTCTCGTAATAAGGACAAAACACAGGAAAGCAGGCTCTCCCCATTATACAGGTGGATGTGGAATCTGTGAGGGCTACAGGAAAGAAATACCAGTAGACAAAAGTTTACAGTTTACATTAAGCTTTCATAGCAGTGAGACAACTTCAGTTCTCGGAAGTACTAAAAACAACCCCTCTGACAAGTTATCCATGGGGGGGCTGTGTATAAGCCACTCTATGCACTTCTGTGCAGGCTTGAGCAGGAAGTGTGGAGACGGCCTTGCGAGAAACAGTAAGATGCCTGTGTCCGGTTTCTCGTTGACCTCCTTGGACTGGACACCGCGCTCCAGGCCCACCGAGGCTTGGCTGAAGAGGGTCTCCTGGAACTCACCGAATGCAGGCTCGATGCTCAGGAGATCCTCAAGCCCACTCAAACTCTCAACCTTTATAACAGTTGCTGCAAATGAAAAACTCTGGACAGCCCTGACTTTGGCCACCTCATTCTTTCACCCTTGTGGGGAATTCCAAATACGTTCCCACCGCAATTACAACATGTCACATTTTCAAAACATATGATATTATCTTTTTCACAACTTGGACATCTCGGCTTCTCCCTTCTGCAAACTCTTGAAACATGTCCAAAAGTTTTACAGTGGTCACACTGCATTAGTCCTGGAACCAATGCTCTGATTTTGTAGTTTATATATCCCAACTGCACTGAAGTAGGGAGAGACCATATCAAAAAACAAAAGAACAGATAACTTTTTCTTCATTCACCCCACGATTCATCCGACAAGCATCAATCACTCCAGGAATATTTTAAATCTCTGCAGCATCGATTTCCCACGAAACGCCAGAAATTACCACCTTGAGATCCTTCTGATCCAAAAGAACGAAATGTCAAAGCAAGCCCGCCTCTCGTAAAACTCCTACAAACTCCTACAAGATAAGAAGGGGCATTTCCATCACTGTATGCTACTTTTCTCCTTGATTCCCCGCCATTATATTTACGCACCACATCAACTTCCAGTTCCGCCATCTTTTCAACCGGCTGCCAGCCTAGCCTATGCTAGCTAATAAACTTCCAGTTTTAACAGTAGTTATTCGCTACTGCATTACTCAGGCCAATTCTAACGGTATTTTATTTCCGATTCACGAAATGTACTTCAAAATCAAAGTGGCCAAACCACAACCATTCTCTATTTCTTATTCAATGTAGTGAAAAATGCACAGCAGTCATTTTAGATTATTCAAATAACATAAAAATCTGTTGTCCGTGTAGATAAGAAAACAAAAGTACCCTGTTTTACTCCAGTCCAGGGTGGCGATAAAGCACAGTGAAGTTTATTTCCCGCCTTCATAAAACATCAGAATATAATTTATGTGGTTCAGTCACCAACACCGTGGTCCGCGAAATAGTAGAGATTAGAGAAATGTCGATAACCTTATTCTTGTGAGATATTTTTAAGGGTTATATTGAGACTCGCGTGTAAATGAAACGTTACTTTGGTTTGTAAGGATTCAGAGATTAGTTTTATTTTGAGAGTTTATCAAGCATCTTTGTCAAACTAACGTTAGTTAGCTAATGTACACCTTCACGCTAGGTATAGGACGGAGAAATGCTACTGTTCTGATAAATCACTGCGCATCACCTGTCTCATCAGCCCAGCCAGGTAAGTGGAAACATCCAGACAGTCTTAAAATATATATATATGTGTGTTCACCTTCATTAACCAGGTAGGCTAGTTGAGAACAAGTTCTCATTTACAACTGCGACCTGGTAGATAGAGCAAAGCAGTGCGACACAAACAACAAGAGTTACACATGGAAGTCTTTATACAGTGTGCAAATGAGGTAGGATAAAGGAGGTAAAGGCAATAAATAGGACATAGTGGCGAAATAATTACAATATAGCAATTAAACATTGGAGTGATAGATGTGCAGAAGATGAGTGTGCAAGTAGAGATACTGTTGTTTGACAGTTCATTTTTCGCGTAATCCCGCCCAACGCAAATTACTATTGGGCGTGGGGCTCTCAGCCTCCCTTGAACATTGCGCTGATTGAGGGGATTCGATTATCTGTCCCGGGGTGTCACTATGTAGGAGATTGTATCGGGTGAAAAGTGATTGGTGTAGGCCAGGGCGGCGTTGAGTAAGTTTTTCGTTCTGGATAGTTCAATTGAACGGAAACTGCTGTCCTAAATGACCAGTTGAAACACTGGGAGGGGTTGATTTGGTTAACCCTGGCAGTATGGCCACTTCCCTTTTATGGCCACGCATTGCTTCAAGCCACACCCACAAAACGAGAGCAAACGTCACATCAAAAACGTACAATGACGTTTTGGTGAAACGTGTCGTTCAGTACTAACCATTCTGCAACATAGCAAACGTTTACGCGAACTGAACGCAACTGTGGTGTCCTACTCTGGTCGATGTTGAATTCGGCTCAAAACAAAAGTGATGTAGGCTAAGAACGTGGAATAATGAGTTTATTTTCATATCAACGATTTAACTGTCTCCCTAAATGAAGACTAGTCTGAAATTCAAAGATATGTTATATGGAAAAGAGGTGTATGTTTCCGAATGATGCACCATTCAGCCTTGACAACATGGCCGACCTCGCAGATTACTGTTCATCAGTCACTGTTTTTAGTTATTCACTGTGTATTTATTCCTTGTCACTGTTTTCTTTCACTCAACATTTTTGGAAAATAACATGTTAGTGTTTGCCTACACCTGTTGTTTACGAAGCATGTGACAAGTCACATTTGATTTCGATTTGAGAAGGGAGATGATACACTTTTGCCCATAGACTGGTGCACCGCGGTTCAGCTTAATCGAACTCCCTCACTGATTGGTTCAAGTTTGAAAAGGCTACTGAAGGGACATTTGACATTCTTCCTTCACAATTTACCAAATATGTTGGTTGTGTGTTGCAAATTCTGGAGGAAAGAACAAGCAACACTAGTAGCTATTTCTCCCACTTTGTTGGGGGTTAGACATTTTGGAATTAAGATTTTTAATGACTGGAATTTTAACAGTTTATAACTGTTGTGGCCACTTCCAATCCTGAGGGATAGATAATATTTAGATTGGGTAGTTTTAGGCCAGTGGTCTCCAACCTTTTCTAGCATGAGAGCTACTTGGGGGAAAAATGAAACATGTTGGGAGCTACAATTTTTTTTTTCTATCTTTCAAATAGGCATTCTTCTCTTTTATCCCCTGCAACTATTCCCCCAGTCCTTGGTGTACAAGTGAAAATAGTGCACTGTTTTCTGTCAATATATCTGGTAAAATAATGGTTTAAAAACAGCTCTAAGGGGGCCCAAAAAAAAATGTTTGTTTTTTTCTCTCGTAAATTGTTTTCTTTGTTTAATTTGAACTGGTTTTAGTTTTTTAAATCACTCTCAAATGTACAATTGTTCATAGAGAAACAATGCAATTGGATGTTTTGAGTCCAAGTCAATGGTTAATTCCCTTCTAATTGTGCATCTGGCCCTTTTAATTGTGAGTCTAGTGACTGCTGAATGTGCTGTCTTTGCCTGTCTAGCAATGGTTCTCTGTACAGCTGCTGCTAATTTTATTGGCAAAGTTCGCAAATTACAAGTAATAGATACAAATGATATACTTACTCATGATATACTTCTGCCAGGTAAGCCTACTTTGCAGCAGTGGTGTAAAGTACTAAAGTAAAAATTATTTAAAAGTAGTTTTTTGGGGTATCTGTACTTTACATTACTATTTATATTTCTGACAATTTTTACTTTTACTTCACTACATTCCTAAAGAAAATAATGTACTTTTTACTCTACATTTTCCCTGACACCCAAAAGTACTCATTTTATGCTTAGAAGGACAAGAAAATGTTCCAATTCACACACTTATCAAGAGAACATCCCTACCTCCTCTGATCTGGCAGACTCACTAAACGCATGCTTCGTCTGTAAATTATGTCTGAGTGTTGGAGTGTGACTCTGTAAATAAAACAAGAAAATTGTGCACATTTGCTTAATATAAGGAATTTGAAATGATTTACAGTGCATTCGGAAAGTATAGAGACACCTTCCCTTTTTCACATTTTGTTACGTTAAAGCCTTATTCTAAAATTGATGAAAATATTTGTTTTACTCAATCTACACACAATACCCAATAATAACAAAGTGAAAACAGGTTATACATTTTTGCAATGTTTTTATTTTATTTTTTATAAGTATTCAGACCCTTTGCTATGAGACTCGAAATTGAGCTCAGGTGTGTCATGTTTCCATTGATCATCCTTGAGATGTTTCTACAACTTAATTGGAGTCCACCTGTGGTAAATTCTATTGATTGGACATGATTTGGAAAGGCACACACCAGTCTATATAAGGTTCCACAGTTGACAGTGCATGGAACAGCAAAAACCAAGTCATGAGTTTGACGGAATTGTCCTTGGTGTAGAGCTCGGAGACAGGATTGTGTTGAGGCACAGGCTTGGGGAAGGGTACCAAAACATTTCTGCAGCATGGAAGGTCCCCAAGAGCACAGTAGCCTCCATAATTCTTAAATGGAAGAAGTTTGGAACCACCAAGACTCTTCCTAGAGCTGGCTACCTGGTCAAACTGAGCAATCGGGGGAGAAAGGCCTTGGTTAGGGAGGTGACCAAGAACCCAATGGTCACTCTGACAGAGCTCCAGAGTTTGTCTGTGGAGATGGGAAAACCTTCCAGAAGGAAAACCATCTCTGTGGAACTCCAACATTCAGGCCTTTATGATAGAGTGGCCAGACGGAAGCCACTCCTCAGTAAAAGGTGCATGACAGCCCGCTTGGAGTTTTAACCTTTAATTAACTAGGCAAGTCAGTTAAGAACAAATTCATATTTTACAATGAAGGCCAAACCCTCCCCTAAACTGGACGACGCTGGGCCAATTGTGCGTTGCCCTATGGGACTCCCGATCACGGCCGGTTGTGATACAACCCAGGGTCTGTAATGATGCCTCTAGCACTGAGAGGCAGTGCCTTAGACTGCTGCGCCACTCGGAAGCTCCACTTAAAGGACTCTCAGACCATGAGAAACAAGATTCTCTGGTCTGATGAAACCATTCCAAATCAAATTGGAGAGTAGGCCATTTATTTTCTTACAGAAGTTGGATGGAACTGGAACTTGTAAGGCTTGGAATAAATGCATCAACCATTGTAATATATTAATTTAGATTATGTTCACCCTACCTAACATAGAAATGGAAAGAGTTCTCCATCTCTGAACATCAGATTGAATCTTATCTAATAAAGGAGAGTAGTTGATTTTATAGGCCTCCTCCAAATGGTTTGGTATCAAAACACCCATGTCATGTGCCTTTGTCCATTTTCACTGAAAACTACTTTCCAAGTTTGAAAAGTCAACTGAAATAATTCCCACTTTCTAATTTTCTCCCAATTTACTTTGAATCCTGACACAGTACCATACGTGTCCAACAGTTGCAAAATAAATTCTGACATAATGTTCTGGTTCAGATAAATACAGTCAAATGTAATCTGCATACAATGATATCACATGTTGTTATCCACCAATCTCTATTCCCAGGAAATCAGTCAAATGAAATAAATTCATTGGGCCCTAATCTATGGATTTCATATGACTGGGAATACAGATATGCATCTGCTGGTCACATAAACCTTAAAGGTAGGGGTGTGGATCAGGAAACCAGTCAGAATCTGGTGTGACCACCATTTGCCTCATTGCATCTCCTTCGCATAGAGTTGATCAGGCTGTTGATTGTGGCCTGTGGAATGTTGTCCCACTCCTCTTCAATGGCTGTGTGAAGTTGCTGGATATTGACGGGAACTGGAACATGCTTTCGTACACGTCGATCCAGAGCATCCCAAATATGCTCAATGGGTGAGTATGCAGGCCATGAAAAACCGGGGACATTTTCAGCTTCCAGGAGTTCTGTACAGATCCTTGCGACATGGGGCTGTGCATTATCATGCTGAAACATGAGGTGATGGCAGCGGATAAATGATACGACAATGGGCCTCAGGATCTCGTCACTGTATCTTTGTGCATTAAAATTGCCATCGATTAAATGCAATTGTGTTCGTTATCAGTAGCTTATGCCTGCCCATACCATAACCCCACCATGGGGCACTCTGTTCACAACATTGAAATCAGCAGACCGCTCACCCACATGACTCCTTACATGCTATCTGCCAGGTACAGTTGAAACTGGAATTAATCCGTGAAGAACCTACTTCTCCAGTGTGCCAGTGGCCATTTGAAGGTGACTATTTGCCCACTGAAGTCAGTTACGACGTCGAACTGCAGTCGGTTCAAGACCCTGGTGAGGATGACGAGCACGCAAGTGAGCTTCCCTGAGATTTTCTGACAGTTTGTGCAGAAATTATTTGGTTGCGCGAACCCAGTTTCATCAGCTGCCTGTGTGGCTGGTCTCAGATGAGACCCGCAGGTGAAGAAGCTGGTTGTGGAGGTCCTGGGCCGGCGTGGTTACACAAGGTCTGTGGTTGTGAGGCGGCTTAAGGTAGAGAAATGAACATTAAATTCTCTGGCAACAGCTCTGGTGGACATTCCTGCAGTCAGCATGCCAATTGCACGCTCCCTCAACTTGAGGCATCTGTGGCATTGTGTTGGGACAAAATTACAGATTTTAATGGCCTTTTATTGTCCCTAGCACAAGGTGCACCCGTGTAATGATCATGCTGTTTATTCAGCTTCTTGATATACCACACCTGTCAGATGGATGAATTATATGGGCAAAGGAGAAATGCTCACTAACAGGGATGTAAACAAATGTGAGCGAAATAAGCTTTGTGTAAAAATGTATTTTATTTCAGCTCATGAACCATGGGACCAACACCACATGTTGTTTTATTTTTGTTCAGTGTACTATTTCTATGCAAAATGCCAATGCCTTAGCAATTAATTTATAATCCACATTCAAAAATTATACTGGGCGGAAGGTTCGGCAATGACAATCCATCCTTATCTATCTTTTTTTAAGTTAGGTGATTTGAAGCCAAACAGTGATTGGGTAAGTACATTTTTCTCTAGAGTTGCTGTTAGCATATGTAACAGGCTTTAGTGATTTGGGATGAAAGTGTCTGTAAAATTTCACTGGGAATCAATCATCACCAGGAGATTTCCCATTTTGTAGTCTATCGCCTCCACCAGCTCACGTAGGGAAACATTTCCCTATCATACAATTTTTCTCTGATTCAGTTAATTTCAGAAATTCCATTGGGGTTTTTAATAATGCTGTAGATGGTACATTCCTGGTCCTCTTTCCTAATTTGCCAAGCAAGCATTTTCCCCACACTTTCACCTTGCTCAGCATTGTTTGGATTTCAGGACAGCTATCTCTACAGACCAGGTGTTTTTTATTATGCTATAATTCAAGCTTCAACGTGTTCAACTGTTGAAGGGTGTCGACATTTCTATTTAATCTGCGTTTTCTTTCTTAGTCCGTGAATTCTGTAATTGTATTTCTCATTCTTTATTGGTCTTTTTCTTATGTGAAGAGTAAGACCTGATACAACCTCCTCATATGCTTTACGAGCTTCTCAGACAACAGTTGGGCATACTTCATTAGACATGCTTTTGGATATAAATGTAGACCTGTGTGGTGAGATGAGGTTAACTCTTCGGTCCTTTAAACAAACTGCCTTATGAAAAATATTGTGCACTATAGCTTGGAAAATAAATGTGACATGTTTCTTCCAATATGAGGGCTGCTTTCCAAAATAAGTGAAATCTGCTTCGTGTTTTGTTTCCTTGCCAGGATACTAACAAGTATCGCGATACTGGTATCGGCCCTAAAGCTCTATTTAGCATTTTCGGGAGTTGGACCATCGATTAACCCTAAAATTTGTGATAGACCAAGAATGGTTGCCTGGTTACCCAGACTCATTGCTCCGGCGGAACGCTCTTTTGTTTCTTCACCGCAATTTGACTCCGCCCCCCCGGACCCTTATAGAACGCATAGCCATTCGAACCGTCTGATTGGGTCCAGAAACTGATGGTTTGGGCCAGACACGTGGGTAAAGCAACGTTTTGAAAATGTCATTGCCTTTTGATACTGGTTATAGATACTGGTCCAATCGCTGATTACTTTGTTTTGTACAATCCTGCTTGTACAAAACAAACCATTTTTAGATTATGGCAGACTGAAGTATGTAGCGAATGATAGAGCAACGGAAGAATTCAGTGTGTCAGGCAATGATAATGGCATTGAGTTATTCTGTGTACATAGCAGTTTCTGTTTTTCCGGAGTCCTGCGGTTGATTATTTGTATCACAGTGTACTGTTACATGCACACGATCAATATTGTGAATCATCAGAAATATAATAGTTTGGTTTTAAGGAAATTGCCAATCAAAATATACGTTCTACCACAGCCACCATGTTATTTTTGGAACCCTATATGTGAAAAGTATTTGTAAAATGCATAATTTCAGTTTTTCCGAACTCCCTTCACTCGCGGAGAAGAGGAAGGCTGGCGGAGAAGAGGAAGGCTGGCGGAGAAGAGGAAGGCTGGCGGAGAAGAGGGAGGCTGGCGGAGAAGAGGGGGGCTGGCGGAGAAGAGGGGGCTGGCGGAGAAGAGGGGGCTGGCGGGGAAGAGGGAGGCTGGCGGAGAAGAGGGAGGCTGGCGGAGAAGAGGGGGCTGGCGGAGAAGAGGGGGCTGGCGGAGAAGAGGGGGCTGGCAGGGAAGAGGGAGGCTGGCGGAGAAGAGGGGGCTGGCGGAGAAGAGGGGGGCTGGCGGAGAAGAGGGGGGCTGGCGGGGAAGAGGGAGGCTGGCGGAGAAGAGGGAGGCTGGCGGAGAAGAGGGAGGCTTGCGCCAGCGCTGGAACTCCGATTTAAACGGCTTATTTCGAGTTTGACCTTAATAAGCAGAGTGAAGTTTACATGACTACTGCCATAATCAGTTTAATATCAAATTATTATTAGTGTGCATATAAACATACTCACTATGTTTTGGAGTCGAGTAACCTTTATATGTTATGATTGAATGTCTGTTTCAGAGATGTTCACGGGTCCTGTTAGTTTGTCATTGGGTCTCTGTAACTACAGCTGAATGGACCTGACCACTGCTCTGCATAGCCTATGAATTGACTTATAGAAGGTCTAGCCAACATATATAAAGACCTATTCTTGAACAGGGAGCATTTATTATTATTATTTTTTGGCACTGGTCCATTAGGGTACGGATCGGGTCTAGGTCTTGTTGTCGTCGGGTCCGTCTGGGTCTGATTGTCCCGGGGCCTGTCCGCGTGCAACTTTTTTGGAGCCGAGAAGACCTCTAGTCTGAACTAAAACCAACTTGGTGTGTGTGCAGGAGCTGATGGGTGAGAACCGTGACAGACATGTCTTGTACGTTTTATCCCCTGAGTACGAAAGGAAGAGGGACTGCTGTACCCATCAGCCTGGTCTCACTGCAGCTGTCCTGGGCCTGGCTCCCCTGGCCCAGACTGATGATTTGGGTGAGACTGCTGAGGACTCACTGCTGTCCCATGGAGGGGCATAGAGTGCCCCTAGCAGGGGGCAGGAGGGGCATAGAGCGCCCCTAGCAGGGGGCAGGAGGGGCAACAGACAAAGCAGCGGAAAGCACATAATTGGCTCTGCCAAGGCCCTCTGTAATCCTGTCGGCTTAATTTAGGACATGAATAGAAAGACCTGGAGGGAAAGAACTGGAGAGCAGGGTGATTTTTTTTTTTTTTACATGGGCAAGGGCCCTGGAGAGTTTCTCCTTTCGTTTATGAAATCATATTCGATATTAGCTCTGTGATACTGATATGGACACTGGGAATTGCCAGGGACCTCACGATACGATACTTAGGTGCCGATACGATGTGTGTTGCGATTCGATCATGTTCCAAACATGTTACTCACCATGTCTGCTGCAGAGCAACAAGAGGCAGCCATGAGAATGAGTTTTGATCAGTCATGGAAATAAGTGTTAAACAAATTGGCTCTCTATTTTAGAAAAAGTTATGGAGGAAAAAAATATGGCGTTTTGGTGCAGGTAAGACCACTAGTGCAAAAATAATATTGCAATACAATATATCATCAAAAAGAACATCCCAATATGTAACTTTTTTTTTTTTTTTTTTTTTTACAAGTCTCCTCCTTTTTGTTGTACAGTCAGTTGCACCTAAGGACTGACATCACTCATGTCAAAGTGCATAATTCATGGATTGGTGGATAAGGGAGGGGGAGTTGAATCTCTAATAGGCTTGTCTATCGCTGGCAACAGGAAGTAAACACGAAGCATTGGCTACATACAGTATTAAGTAGTGTTAAGCTGCCTAATCTCCTGTCTCGCGTGAGTGTCTGGGTGAGTGTCTGTGATGTTTGTCTGCTTTTCCCTGGGATGAGCGATGGTGACGAGAAGTGGACTCTGGTGAGCTGGGTGACGTGGGGGGGATCTGTATGTATCATCCTCTTTCATTATGTTCTTTGTCTGTGCGCTTGCCTATTTTTAGACAGCAGGCAGGGTTACTCCTGTTTGCTCTGTGTGTCTGTGTGTTTTATTATAGAGATTAGGTTTCAGGCTGTAATAGCCTGTCATGCATTGTTATATGGAAAGTTACCGTTCCGTTGTACTACCGTTGTGCTATTCCCAACTGGGACTTCAGTCAGCCCAATGATCGTTTCTGGTATCAGTCGCGTGTACAGATTTAGAAACGGTTTCAAAGGCGAACAATATGAATGCTGGGATTGTTCCTTGAGAGATGGCAGCAAAAGTTCGCTTTTTTCGCTTTTTCTTGGCAGGGCTATGTTGAGCATAACTCGTCTCTGTTGAAATCTGGGCCAACTCTGGGCAAGGAATATGGGAGAAGTGTGTCTATAGCAGCTGCCAGTAGATGTAGGTCCCCAACTCTTGCTGTAATATCACCATGTTTAGAGAAGGCCCCATCATGTGGCCTCATTTCTCTTCCTGTGTTCTTTACTGTGATGGGGGAGCATCAGTGCTCATTTCCTGTCAAACCAGCCCTGTGTGGTTACAGGGGAATAGAACAACCGCAGCCTCTCAATTTAAGCTTTGCACTACTAGCAGAGGGTGACCGTGCCATTACGGTAAAATGTTTGCTGCCATTGGGGAACAATTGCGCCTTCTATGCTTTGTCTGCATGCTAGAAGAGGAAGTTAAATACTAGGATGTATTTTGGTATTTTTGCGTGACGTATGATTTTAGAATTAGAATCATTGATGTTGCCAATCAAATTATTTACTGTTGCTTAGAAAATAAAATGTTTATTATATGAATTTTCATCTAAATGCATTCCTGTCTTTTCGTCCTTGTTTTCCCAGCTCCAGCTTCTTAACAACAGCCCTGGACTTTGAGAAGGAGCACATGATCACTCCAGTGTTTTCGAGTCTCCCAGGATGTCTCGGCGGAGCCTGCGTCTGCACACTATCACTGGTCTCTATGGCGACGACAGCCTAGACTCTAATCTGAACCACAATGTGTACCACGGTGCCTCCTTCAGCGCAGGAGGAGCCAGTCGCAGAGAGTCCAAGTGAGTGATGCTGCTGCTGCCCTGGGGTTCCTTCTATGGATTTGGGCCTGTGTGTTACAGCCAATGGTTTCCATGTCTAATCTGACTGTTCACTTCTCCCTCTCCCAGGGGGTTGAAGAGCAGGAGGTCTCAGCAGCACTCTGTCTCCTGCACCCAGTCTCTGCTCAGCACCACGCCCCGTAAGAGCCAGCATGGCTCCCGGCAGCACAACAGCAGCGTGATCGCCAGTGACGCCTCCATGCTGGACGAGTCATGCATCCAGGAGCGCACGCTGGTCGGCAGCTTCTGGGGTTTGGATGAAGCTTCTGAAGATAAAGGTCTTCCTTTTTTTCCCTTTTTTCCGACCTTATCAATCACAATTACTTGTCATGCCTGAGACATCGGTGTCTTGAATGGATTCCTTTTAAAAAGGCCAATTTGGTGTTTCATTATCAAATCTGTCTGTGCGTTACAGAGCGGACCATGGCGGTAGACCACAGTATGTGTAGGACCAATGGAGACATTAACTCCGTACAGACCCAGACCTCCATGGTGAACGGTAGCTTCTGTAAGGACTTCCCTATCCCCTCGGACAGACATGAGGCTCTAAGCACCTACTCCTCGTCCTCCACTGGTGCCTGCTCTGCCACCAGCTACCAGGCCCTGACAGCCCCCTGTACGTCCCCTCCCTCCACGGTCTACGCCAGGGACAAGAGCCGCAAGCACAAAACGGGTGAGAGCCAAGTACTATAATATGTATGCACTCAGTACTGCATGTGTT
Organism: Oncorhynchus nerka; assembly: GCF_034236695.1. NCBI lineage: Eukaryota > Metazoa > Chordata > Actinopteri > Salmoniformes > Salmonidae > Oncorhynchus > Oncorhynchus nerka. Next base: position 18,860,187 of record NC_088418.1, read on the forward strand.
GTATCTGGGAGTGTTTTCCCTTCCCATTCCATTTGAAGGCATATCATCCACAGTGTTTTGGTTGTTGTTGTTGTTGTTGTCATTGCTGATGCATGACTGTGTCAATTTTCATTTTCTTACATTTGACATTCATTGTGATTTTGTGAATTTTCAATCAAGTTGAATTGGTTTGATTCAGGTCTGCTGGTGTCCGTCTCGGACACCTGTGTGCGTGTGAGCAGGAGGGCAGCAGCCTCTGTGGCATACGTCTTCTCACTGCTCTTAAAGAGTGTACTGATGAGGACACACAAGAATGGTGAAGGTATCAGCTTCTGCGCCGGCTCGGCTTCTTGCTGTCTTTACAGCGCCAGCGTTGCCTTTCACTCTGTCTCTCTCATATCTGCCTTGCAGCATCCCACTTTTGTGTCATAAATAATGCGGATAACGGATAATTCATCGTTTTAGGCGGGTCTCAACTTTTTCCTGCACTCTTAACAGCGGTGTAGTGCTGAGATAGGCTACCACCACATGATTTGCATAGGCTGTCAGGAAATCTGACAATGCTTTGCTAAAGCTCAACATAATCATGCAATCTGGATTATTTGCCCCCTTTTTCTCCCCAATTTCGTGATTACGATCTTGTCTCGTCGCTGTAACTCCCCAACGGGCAACGGTCGAGTCATGCATCCTCCGAAAACATGACCCGCCAAACCGTGCTTCTTAACACCTGCTCGCTTAACCTGGAAGCCAGCCGCACCAACGTGTTGGAGGAAACACTGTTCAACTGACGACTGTGGTCAGCCTGCAGGCACCCGGACCGCCACAAGGAGTCGCTAGAGTGCTAAAGCCCCCCCCACCCCTGGCCAAACACTCCCCTAACCTGGACGACGCTGGGCCAATTGTGCGCCGCCCAATGAGACTCCCGGTCACAGCCTGGGATCGAACCCCAGGCTGTAGTAACACCGCAATGCAGTGCCTTAGACCGATGTGACACTCGGGAGGCCGGATTATTCCCTTTTAATATCCTCTGTCTCTTTCGGAGGGCAGCTGCTTCCACAGTGTCTGTAGTGACTGGGCTCATACAGGCTGCTCTGCTGAAGATGGGCAGTGGGGGCAGGAAATTTGTTAATGGAAGTATTCCACTTTGCTTTTTTAGAGGCTGAACGATTATTTATCGGGGTTGGGCATCCACAAGTCAGGTGTTGCATGATTTGCATGGGACTGTGCTTAGTTGTCACTGGTTGAAAGTTGATGTTAGGAATACCCCTGGTTGCAGTCCACCAATCTCTTGCACTGTACTGAATCTGCACTGACACAGGAGGTTGCAGTGGCTGTGTGAATGACCATGGTGGCTCTCACTGCTGACTGACTAACCTAAAACTTCTCGTCACCTGCTTCTGGACTGTCCTCTATCTTTCTCAACCGGGGGACAGATGCTGACACTACCACAGCTTTTCCTGCCTACAGCTTTCTCACTCCTTTTAACTTCACTCCACCTTCCTTTTCGGGTGTTTGTATGGCACTTTTACCCCACAGATTTCACCCTCTATCTCCCAAACAAATGGGCTACCTTCGCTTTGGCTATTGCCCTGGTGACATGCAAATTCGCTCTCTCGCTCTGCGCTCAGGTGAAGGAAGGGAAAGAGGGATGCTCCATCGATATGTAGTTGTGCTAGTTTTTATCTGATTTTCATTCTTATTGGTTGCAGCTCTCTCCAGCTACTGCGGAAGCATGCGTGTAAAGGAGTTTGGGACTGACGGGAAGCACATGAATCTGATTGGCTCTCTGTGTGAGTAACTGACCTCCACACCGATTATAGTTGTTTGTGCATGAACCCTTGACTATGTACTACAAGACGATGTCTTTTTTGTGAATAATAGAATAATGTGACTTGGTATGATTTTTCATGTAACTCTTCTCATAACCTTTGTGACTACACACACCTGCCACGTACTTCTTGTTGGTGTACTCTTGGTAGAGGAAATGTCAGTCGCACACCTGAATGCATTCAATCAGAGAGGTGCTGCCTTAATCGACGTCTTCGGCGCCGGGGAATAGTTGTTGTTGTTGGGAGGTTAAATGTCTTGCTCAAGGGAAGAACGGCAGATTTTTCAACCTTGCTGGCTCTGGGATTCGTACCATCGGCCTTTTGGTTATTGGCCAAGAGCTCTTAACTGCTAGGCTACCTGCCTTTTTTAGCCTGCCTCTCTCTCTCAAAACATTTTTATTTCATGTATTTTCTGCCTTTGCTGCTCACCCACCCTGCTGATGCTAATAGGTGATGACTGCAAACGGAAGCAGCACGCGGAGACACACGCAACCTACACCACATGGGCCTCCCGGTCACACCACGTGTTGGGAGCACTGTGGCTCGCCGCTGTTTACACAGGTTACCTATTAATCCAGCAAACTCTGGCCTATCCTGATATACTTGAAACGAGTTCTACATTTAGTCCTTATTTTACTGTTGTGTGTAAGTAGATGAAGTTATGTTTTGGTCCCCAGGCTCAAGTGTGTTGTGGGTTGGGCAGGAGGCAGGCTCAGCTGTCTGGGCCGTGATGAGGAGGATGCTGTCGGTTCCCTGGTTGGCAGTTAGGTCCCCAGGTCATAATTTTCCCGTGTGTAACCAGCCTCCAGATTACACCCCTGCATGATACCTCCTAGTCCTAGTCTCCCCATGGCTAGTTTGTGTGTCTGCCTACCTAACGTGAAACCCATTAGAATGGTGGCTTGGAGTAGATCTATCTCTCTAACCTTTTCCCATTTAAGATCACTAGCTGCCGTTTCTTTTGCGTCTCATCGTTTCTAATTCACTGCTCTATGCGTTAGGCTAGGAAACTGCAGAGACTGTCTGCAGAACTGACCCCCCCTCTGCCTGCTGCTTCCGTCTCTCTGGGCATTTTAAAGTTGGCGCCAAGAATGGGAGCGATTTGTCACACTGTACAGGAGTTTGATGGAGTCGTGCGATTTGCTAAAGCTGTGCTCTCCTTAAAAAAAGGCTCCCCTCTGCTGTACTGTGCATCCTACGCTGACAGAGAACACTTTTGCCCAGCCTTCTTTATCACCTCTGTCTGTAACTAACCCTGCAACCTGTTGCATTGCATTTATGTCCTTGTCTCTTACCTCATCTGGGGACTGTACTTGATTCTCTAATCCTTAGTGCTGTGTGGACGTGCCTCATCTACCCCTCCCGCCTCCTGAAGAACGCTCACTAATCTGCTCCCTGTCTGTCTCTGTCTTTGTGTGTACAGGCAAGGCAGCGACGGGGGTCTTCTGGTGGCTTGGGACTGGATGGTACCATCTGGTTACCCTTCTCTCTCTGCTCAACGTCTTCGTCTTGACACGGTGAGTCTCTTGGGCCTGAGAGTAATACTCAAGGAACCGGTAACTGCTCAAATAAAGGAAACGCCAACATAAAATGTAGTGTTTCCATTATTTTTGCAGTCACCTGTATGTGGTAGTGGCTGGAGCTCCATAATATGTGATCACACTAACAAGTGTTTTTCTGTTGTCGTAGTTACCCTGCCAAGCTCCTCAAACTCCTGTTGATTTTGCTCCCATTCCTCATCCTCCTGGGTGAGTAGCACCGCTCTCATGTTGGTTATCCATAGTACTGAGCAATCACCCACTGTGACCTCTTCCGTCTCCTAAATCCTCCGTTCTCGATGTTCTCCCAGCTCTGTGGCACTGGGGTCCATCCAGCCTGCTGTCTGTATTGCCTGCCGTTAACGTCACTGAGTGGAGGACGGCCTACTCCCTCAGTTTCACCTCAGCCCAGACCAAAGACGGGCAGTCCACCATGACTCCACCACCACTACCACCAGCTGTCTCACAGGTAGCAGGGGTGTTGATGCACGTATTCAATCAACCATTATATAATTGTCAGCTTCCTTAAGACATTCCAATTCTCTGGATAAGGTCTGATACTCTGTATAGCTGACCTGACCCCTATCCCCCTCCCCTGTATATGAACAGCCAGGCAGTGTGGCCGTGTCTGTGGACTCTGAGCGTCTGGCCCAGTTGGAGCAGAGGCTGGCCCAACTGTGGGAGAAGGTGGAGGGAGGGGGCCAGAGGCAGGAGCAGCAGCACGGAGAAGTGCTGGGTCTCTACCATTCTCTACGAGAGCAGCTGGACACTCAGTTGGACAGGGACGGCATGGGGCTGTGGGTGTCTGGCCTGCTGGAGGAGAGACTCACCCTACTGAGGAGAGAGATGGAGAAGGATGCAGTACTGCAGAGGGAACAGGTGATTCTCCAGGTTGGATAGTCAGGGGTCCATTTCAGGGAGCAGATAGTAATTGTGCTTGTAATGAAAAGTAAATTAGTATATAATTTGGTCCGCTTACTTGGGTAACTTAAAAAAATATATATATACTTTTTTTTCCCTTTTTTTTTTTTACCTCTGCTCATTAATCTCTTAATGTGTTGTGCAGGATGTGATGCTCATTAATCTCTTCATGTGTTGTGCAGGATGTGATGCTCATTAATCTCTTCATGTGTTGTGCAGGATGTGATGCTCATTAATCTCTTCATGTGTTGTGCAGGATGTGATGCTCATTAATCTCTTCATGTGTTGTGCAGGATGTGATGCTCATTAATCTCTCCATGTGTTGTGCAGGATGTGATGCTCATTAATCTCTTCATGTGTTGTGCAGGATGTGATGCTCATTAATCTCTTCATGTGTTGTGCAGGATGTGATGCTCATTAATCTCTTCATGTGTTGTGCAGGATGTGATGCTCATTAATCTCTTCATGTGTTGTGCAGGATGTGATGCTCATTAATCTCTTCATGTGTTGTGCAGGATGTGATGCTCATTAATCTCTTCATGTGTTGTGCAGGATGTGATGCTCATTAATCTCTTCCTGTGTTGTGTAGGAGCAGGTTGTGGTGCAGCAGCAGGGCCAAGAGTCTCGTCTTGCTCAACTAGAGGTTCTACTGCAGACACTGGCTGCCAAGACAGAGGTACACATCCATAGATCCTATACTACGTTCTATGTATAGCCCCCGTCCCCACAGAAGGCCTTTTGCCCTCACTGTAAATTAGAATTTGTTCTTAATCGACTTGCCTGGTTAAATAGAGGTAAAATATTTTATATAAATGTACAGACCTTACTGTAGAACCTGTATAAAATGTATTTGTTGTCATATATCCATGTTATGTTGATGATGTCTTCAGGAGGTGCAGAGGAGGCATGTTGAGACTGCCAGTGCCACGCCAGTTCCTGCGCCAGTCAGGTGAGTTCAGCACAAAACCCTTTGGATTGTAATAATTGAATGAAATCACGAGTGGTGTTGAATATTGTTCCCTGTGTGTACCCTTCGATTGTGGGTGTGGACAGTGAGTCCCATGATGCCTTGCTGGCGGAGGTGCAACGGCTGGAGGCGGCACTGGGGAGCATTAGGCAGGACCTGCAGGGGGTGATGGGATGCCAGGGCATGGGGGACCGCTTGGACCATCTCCATGACATGGTGAATTGCTTGCGCTCTCTCTCTGTTCTTACATGCATTGCTCCAGTATGTGCCTTTCCAGATGGCCTCTTCCATTGCTTTGAATAGCTGTTCCTGTATAGACACTCAATATTATCTCTGACTGAATCTCAGCATAATATTTTTTTCTGAAGATCTTTTGTATAAATCTCCTCTGTCGACCCTTGACCTCTGTGGTCGTGACAGGTGTCTGAGCAGGTGTCTGCTCAGGTGAGGCGGGAACTGCGGATCCTGTTCTACGGCAGTGAGCAGGCCGGAGATTCCGAACCTGGGGAGAAGGAACTCCCTGAGTCACTAATGCAGTGGCTCTCTGAGCGTTATGTGAGCGGGGCAGACCTGCAGGCCTCTCTGGCCTCCCTGGAGCTCAGCATCCTGCAGATCGTGAGCCTGCAGCTTGAGGAGAACAGGGCCAGGCAGGAGATGCTCAGCACTGAGACGGTCTCTCAGACCGTGATGCACACTGTTGGGGCCGGGATGTCCGAGGAGGTAGGTTGTTTGTTTGAGTGCGATGATGAGCCAAATAAAGCCTCCCCCGGGCCAAACCCTCCCCTAACCCGGACAATGCTGGGCCAAACCCTCCCCTAACCCGGACGATGCTGGGCCAAACCCTCCCCTAACCCGGACGATGCTGGGCCAAACCCTCCCCTAACCCGGACAATGCTGGGCCAAACCCTCCCCTAACCCGGACGATGCTGGGCCAAACCCTCCCCTAACCCGGACAATGCTGGGCCAAACCCTCCCTAACCCGGACAATGCTGGGCCAAACCTCCCCTAACCCGGACGATGCTGGGCCAAACCCTCCCCTAACCCGGACGATGCTGGGCCAAACCCTCCCCTAACCCGGACGATGCTGGGCCAAACCCTCCCCTAACCCGGACGATGCTGGGCCAAACCCTCCCCTAACCCGGACGATGCTGGGCCAAACCCTCCCCTAACCCGGACGATGCTGGGCAAATTGAGCGCCGCCCTATCAGACTCCCGGTCACAGCCGGTTGTGACACAGCCTAGGTCACGGCCGGAAGTGACGGCGCAACACTGCCATGCAGTGCCTTAGACCGCTGCGCCACTCGGGAGGCCATATATACTTTTTGTTAATATAGATTTTAAATTAGATTCAGTGTTTTGGTGTTCTCAATTTCTTATTTCTTGTCTGTCTGCATTATTCCAGTTCCTCACCCAACAACTCTGTTCCCCTCTTGCTCCTCCAGCATGTGCAGCTGATGGTGAAGAATGCTCTGAAACTCTACTCCCAGGATCGGACCGGCCTGGTGGACTACGCTCTGGAGTCTGGAGGTAAAGTTTCACAGCTGTTGTGGTGGCGGGGCGTGGAGACCTACGTTGACTGTTTTGTCTACTGCCTATTATTTAGAATGATCTGGTTTGGCTTTGCACAGTAACACTGTTTCTGCTATGACTGGCTTCAGCTATGCCCTCGTTGTGAGGGTGGCTGACATTGTGCACGGTCGTGAAAGTGACATCATGGCTACGTGTATGCAGGTGGCAACATCCTGGGCACTCGCTGCTCTGAGACGTTTGAGACAAAGACGGCACTGATGAGTCTGTTCGGCCTCCCACTCTGGTACTTCTCACAGTCTCCTCGTGTGGTCATACAGGTACGACTCAAGTCACCACATGAGACTAGTCTTTTTTTTGATGGCTTGGTGATTACATTAATGGATTATATTGGGAGAGTTTTAGTTCCTGATACTGCCTAGCCAACACATTCAGCCACTGGTCTGATCAACGCTCTCTCTCTTTTCCACTGCAGCCCGACGTCCATCCAGGGAACTGCTGGGCGTTTCAGGGTTCCCATGGTTACCTGGTGATGCGTCTCTCCATGAGGATCGTGCCCTCTGCCTTCTCATTGGAGCACATCCCCAAAGACCTGTCGCCAACGGGCAACATCGACAGCGCCCCACGCCAGTTTAACGTCTATGTAAGCCACACTGCTTACCCAATTTAACATGCCACATGTTTGTTATTGCTGTCTTTACAAGCCATTCAGAAGAACACCATAGTAGATGTTCAAGTCAGTCACGTTTACTGTGAATGTGCTCTGGTGAAGCAGTACTGATTGACACACTTACTGCTGTGGCTCTCTGCTGTTTTCTAACTGTGTCGTCGGTTTCCAGGGTCTGGATGATGAATACCAGGAGGAGGGTAAGCTACTTGGCAGCTATACCTACCAGGAGGATGGGGACGCGCTACAGACTTATCCCGTCACCGTAAGTACACTTAACCCTGCCTCAACGGGCTTGATTGGTCAGATGTAGATGTTATGTAAGTAGTCCACATGCAGTGTTGGGGAGTAGTGAACTACATGTTGTTTAACTACATTTTGCAGTAGCTTGGTGGTAGATGAACTTTATTCAAATCTTGGTGTTTTTTTCAGTAGTTCTACTGCTACACGGCAAAAAAAGTAACTAACTACTGGAACTACACACTGTTTTTGCAAAAAGAAAATGAAATAATGTCCTTTTTCGCTATCAGACCTTCCTATTTCTCACGTGAAAACACATTTTTGTGTTTAATAGGTTCAATTACACATTGTGTTAAAATCTGATTCCAGAGTGATCTGTTCTTGCAATTGTTTGTCTATGACATTTCAGATTTAGATGTGATCATTTATCACAAAGTAGCATGGATGTAGTGAACTACTGTTTCAAAGTAGCTTTAGTTAAGTAAACTACAGTATATTTAGCTTGCTTTAGCATCTTAAGTAATTGGTAGTTTGGTAAACTATGATTTCAGAGTAGCTTTCCTGACACTGTCCACATGGCATTTATCTCTAGCACTACTAGAGATGGTGACTTGGCAAGTTATAGGTCTTGCTACTTGAGTGTAAACTGAGTGTCCTTTGCCATCTATCCACAGGAGGAGAACGATAAAGCCTATCAGACCATTGAGGTTCGGGTGCTGTCCAACTGGGGACACACGGAGTACACCTGCCTCTACCGCATCAGAGTGCACGGTCAGCCCAGTATCAACTGATGGCACAGAGTAGACCACCCTGCCTACATTTGAATGTTCTGCGGATGACTGGAGGCATATTATGCAAAAAATTATTGGATGACAAACAAGTGCTTTACTATTGGTTGAAAAATGTTTCAAGTAAATTTTTCTCAGTCTATTTAGACATGAGCTATATGTATTCTGAGACCAAACTGGATTCTTGAGTGTTGAGCCCCTTCTCGCACATGGTTAAACCAGGTTTTAGCATGTTCTCTTACGAATAATGTAGACGTGTACTATTTTGTCACTAGTATGTCATTTTAAGTCTACTAATGTCAAATGCTTTGAAAGATGTATATGCTGCAGTTATTTAAATGTTTATTTTGTTTGTTTTTTAAAGGGAAGTAAGTGAAGTTAGGGATATCTTGCACTGGTCCCTTCAGCAACAGAAATCAGGCTTTGACCATTAACCTTTTATCGATAATCTACAAGTGCCCAGTTGTAAATCTCATTATTTATTTGTTTGTCCTGATTTAGCAATCTGTGTAATATATTTTTTGTAAAGGCTTTTCAGACTATTTGTCAAATTGGCTTGGGACTATACAGGTGTTTTGTTTTTTATATATAATTTTATTCTTGTCTTTTGTAACTTGTAAGAAATGTTCAAATAAAGACCTTCATTTCCAGTTGTTGTAAAGTAACGGTCATTGATTCGAAAAAGTATTTTTGCTTTTTTAAATAACTTTGAAAGGAAATGTTAGGCTGAGAAGTTTTTAAAAATGTGGATGTTTTGTTTTATCATGCCCCACAGCCACAGCTTGGTTAAAGTCTGATTCTCCACCCATCTTCCTGAAGTGTGCCCCCATTCACACTGATTCTGACCCATCATGTCCAGTAAATGACAATAATGCTCTATGGACAGTTTTTATATCCTAGACTGAACAGAGAAGAAAATACTCGGTGCAGAATTCTCAAATGCAGCAGTCACTTGTCGTAGCTAGTCATCTGGTGTGGTAGTATCTCTCGCCCAGTAGGGGTCGCTATACTCAACAATAAGGGAAGGGCCGCAGTAGCAAAGAGTAGCTATATTCTCTCCAAGGAGCTGCTCAGTAAATACGACTCATGCTGCTTTTTGACTGTAACAGCAGTGTTACACTAGTGTATACACCCTGATTTTCATACTAGCAAAGTGTTTCCATATCTAGGTTTGAGAGTGAGGACTTGTGAAGAGCAGGATCACTGCTGTGGACTGCATAATCAAGACCGTTGCTTTTTGAGAAGGTGTTAACCGTCGAAGATGTAAACCCATGTTCACAGTTAGCTATTGTTATGTAAAAGCATGCTGAAATGTACCAGTGGCCTAACCTTGGCTCCAAGTCAGAGCAGGTCTGCTGGAGCCATGGCCTAGTGTAACCTGGACTCCTGGATAGACATAACATAGTCAACGAAATTAGTGTATGTTACGTTTGGAATGGTATTCATTTGTGATGTCCATACATTTTGTATGATATGTTACAAATTATAATTTCTATGTTATGTATTGCAATTTGTACAATATGTTACAAATTTGCAATGCGCGTGATATGTTACGAATTACAATTTGTTGTTCCTGATGTTAGCTCGGCGGCTAATGCTAACATTAACTAGGTGGCTAATGTTAGCATTGTTAGGTTAAAGGGTTAAGGTTGTGGATGGGTTAGCTGTAGTTGCAAAATAGCTAAAAAGTAGTGAGTAGTTGCTAAAATGCTAAAGTTGTCTGTTACGAGATTTTAACTCGCAACCATTGGGTTGCTAGACGTTCTTCATACACCCACCAACCCTACTTTCGTTTAAGTAACCTTCTGTCTTATGTAACCACACCAAAGGTAACATGATACTAATTTGAATTTGAGACATGGCCTGCAAAGATGGAAACAAAGGTCTGAGCCTTCTGGGTTAAACATTGGGGCAGAGAGGAAGAGGCGAAGCGAGAGGGATAACTGGGCCCAAAATCGGTGTTCTCCAGCAGGTGATGCTTTTTCCGCTCACCAAGCGAGGAGTTTTTGTATGGAGGTCAATGAGAGTCTTGAATTTAGTTAACAAACAAATGAATGGCTTAGTTGCTATGTGCGGCTTATTTGATCAAATAGAAGTTGAGTAATGTTTAGGTTGTTACGAGTGTACTGATGTAACTAGGACACGTGATATCCCGGCAACTTTGAGAAAAAACACATTATTTCTGAGTTGTGCCCATTGTTCACAGCGTGTCTGCCCTCATTGACTAGAATGGTCCCACTTGGTCTTGCCGGCTCCAGACAGTCATCCATATTTTAAGACGCTTATTTCATTGTTAGACTGGCCACTTGAGTATATAGTCAATATATACACTGTATATTATTTTATAATATTGACTCAGAGACAAACTAAGCCCCGCTCAGGTAATACCTCCCATCCTTTGTAAGCGTCATCGCCGTATTGTTGTCTATACTGCCAGGGGTGTTGTCTATACTGTCTATACTGCCAGGGGTGTTGTCTATACTGTCTATACTGCCAGGGGTGTTGTCTATACTGTCTATACTGCCAGGGGTGTTGTCTATACTGTCTATACTGCCAGGGGTGTTGTCTATACTGTCTATACTGCCAGGGGTGTTGTCTATACTGTCTATACTACCAGGGGTGTTGTCTATACTGTCTATACTGCCAGGGGTGTTGTCTATACTGTCTATACTGCCAGGGGTGTTGTCTATACTGTCTATACTACCAGGGGTGTTGTCTATACTGCCAGGGGTGTTGTCTATACTGTCTATACTGCCAGGGGTGTTGTCTATACTGCCAGGGGTGTTGTCTATACTGTCTATACTACCAGGGGTGTTGTCTATACTGCCATGGGTGTTGTCTATACTGTCTATACTACCAGGGGTGTTGTCTATACTGTCTATACTGCCAGGGGTGTTGTCAGTTGTAATCTTGTACCCATTCCTTTGAATTCCACTCTTAGATCTGTAGTCTTCTCACCCAGTGCAATGTGAATTCCATAAACTTGAATACCCCCTCGGATTTCAAATCACGTAGAGGGCTTGGGCTATTGCACGATAGCAACCAAAACCCATGTAGTTCAGTTTATAACATTCCATCATTGGTTACTCTGAGAGTTCCTCATATTGACATTGGCCGCAGCCTCAGGACCTATGGTACTAACCTTGGAAAAGTAATTCCAATTTCTACTCCTTCCTCTATTACTAATAGGGATAGACCAAATGGTGCAGTTCTATGCAATTTTATAGCCATACCAACTATATCAATATCAACCATCAGACAGGGCCTGCAACCGCCTACTGAAAGTTGGAGATTTCTTGTGACTTTAAAAATCGTAAAGGACTTGGGTTGATGCATCTGAACATTAGGACTGTACTTCCTAAACTAGATTACATCAAGATCTGGGCTATGCAGATGAACCCAGACACTCTGGTATTGACTGAAACTTGGAACTCTTGGGATATTCTGGACTCTGATATTAAAGATGCACTATGCAGAAATAGCTCTGCCATTTCCTGGTTGCTAAATTCTAATAGTTCACCTAATATAAGTTTATGTGACAAAACAAGCAAGTATAATATAGAGAATAATTGTACTATCTAAACCCGTGTGAAATATATTTGACAAAACCCAAAATATTGTATTTTCAGCTGTTTGAAGCTGGTGTACAAAACCGAAAGTAAAAGACTCAAAAAAACAAAACATGGAACAGATCTACCGCTTCTTAGACTTGCTTTCAATGAGCATTACAGAACTATAATAAACATGTGAAGTTGGTCGGGTTGCCCAGAAAGTGACATATTGCAGCTTTAATATTGAGGGTTGTAATGTGTTCAGTACTGACAGAGAGGGTAGAGGTGGTGGAGTGGCCATTCGTATAAAACATATTTGCTGTTTCTTATTAACCTCTTGATTCTAGCCATCCCGGATCCGGGATCGTGAATACAGCCTCAAGCTCATTACCATAACGCAACGTTAACTATTCATGAAAATCGCAAATGAAATGAAATAAATATGCTAGCTCTCAAGCTTAGCCTTTTGATAACTGAAATTCATTTAACTCTGCCAACTTTTTTTGCTCCTATCTTCAAGCCTTTGTCTGGGGAAAAATGTATCCATAACTGTTATACGGGTCTATCGTCCTCCCTCGGCTAACCTTTGTGCACTTGAGGAGTTAACTAGTTTCTTGTCTTCTTTTACTAAGCCAGAAGTTATTATCCTGGGTGACCTAAATTATGATTGGTAAATGCAGGCTTCAGACAATCTAAAAGACGTATAATGATGAAAAACCTGACTAAACCTAACCCAGCTGGTGACTAAGCCTACACGGCCCAACCCTAAAGATCCTTCAAAGTCAACTCTGATTGATCTTATTTTAACAAATACACCAGAGAAATATACATAGCATACAAAACATGAAGAACACCTACTCTTTTCATGACACAGACTGACCAGGTGAAAGCTATGATCCCTCATTGATGTCACATGTTAAATCCACTTCAATCAGTGGAGATGAAGGAGAGGAGACAGGTTAAAGAATGATTTTTAAGCCTTGAAACAATTGAGACATGGATTGTGTATTTGTGGGCAAGACAAAAATATATATAAGTGAATTTGAACAAGGTATGGTAGTAGGTGCCAGGCGCACCTGTTTGTTTCAACTACTGCAACGCTGCTTGGTTTATCACGCTCAACAGTTTCTCATGTGTATCAAGAATTTGTAGAGTCCGTGTTCTGACGAATTGAGGTTGTTCTGTGGTAAAAAGGGAGGTGCAACTCAATATTAAGAAGCTGTTGCTAATGTTTGGTATACTCAGTATGTTTCTACTGGTGTCTTCACGCAAGACACTAGAGACCATTACCCAGTTGTTTGTGTTAGAGATGTGAGAATACACAAATCTGAGCCTTGTGTCATCACAAAGAGGCTATTTAAAAACTACAGTGAACAGGGTTTTTTACATGTGATCTTGATTATATTTCCGCTATCCCTGAACCTGATTTATCTTTCAGCCTTTTTGCAGATGTCTTCAATACTATTGTGGATAATCATGCTCCCTTGAGATGGTTTGGGATGAGTTGGACCACAGAGTGAAGGAAAAGCAGCCAACAAGTGCTCAGCATATTTGGGAACTCCTTCAAGACTGTTGGAAAAGCATTCCAGGTGAAGCTGGTTCAGAGAATGCCAAGAGTGTGCAAAGCTGTCATCAAGGCAAAGGGTGGCTACTTTGAAGAATATAAAATATATTTTTTATAAAACACTTTTTTGGTTATTACTTGTGTCGTCCGCATAGCAATGAAAGTTGACATTGTGTTTCCGAATGACATCACCAAGAGGTAGAATGTATGGTGAAAACAACAGTTGTCCTAAAACATTGAGGAACACCAAAACTTACCATTGATTTGTCAGAGGACAAACCACCCACAGAGACAAACTGAGAACTTTCCGACAGATAAAATCTAAACCAGGCAAGAACTTGTCTTTGTGGACCAATTAGGGTTTCCAATCTCTCCAAAAGAATGTGGTGATCGATGGTGTCAAAAGTGGCACTAAGGTCTAGGAGCACGAGGATAGATGCAGAGCCTTGGTCTGACACCATTAAAAGGTAATTTATCACCTTCATGAGTGCATTCTCAGTACTATGATGGGGTCGAAAACCTGACAGGAGCATTTTGTATCCATTATTTGTCTTCAGGAAGGCAGCTTTTTCTCACATTTTTGAGAGGAAAGGGAGATTCAATATAGGCCGATAGTAAAAAAATGAGTTTTTTTTTAAGTTTGGCTTTTGCAGGAGAGGCTTTATATTATCTTTTTTAGTGAGTTTGGTATACATCCAAAGGATAGGGAGATGTTTATTATGTTCAACATAGGAGGGTCAAGCACAGGAAGTAGCTCTTTCAGTAGTTTAGTTGGAATAGGGTCCAGTAGGCAGCTGGAAGGTTTAGAGGCCATTACTATTTTTGTGAATGTGTCGAAAGATACAGGATTAAAGAAATCCTATGTCCTGGCAGCTCTGGGTATTATGAAAAGGTTCAATTTAGATCCTTGGTTAGGTGGTTAACTGATTTTTGTACTCTGAAGACTTTGGGTAGGTGGAGGGAGTCTGAAAGGGCATTTAGGAATCTTTGGGTTGTCAGAGAATTTATATCGCAGCTTTTGATAATCTTTGGTTGGGGTTTGAGCAGATTATTTGTTGCTATTTCAAATGTGATAACATGGTGGTCCAATAGTCCAAGATTATGAGGAAAAACATTTAGATCCACAATATTTATTCCATGGGACAAAACTAGATCCAGGGTATGACTATGGCGATGTGTAGGTTTGGAGACATGTTGGAAGTAATTGAGTAGGCGGCATAGTTTTCATGACTAGAAGCTTAAAAGACGAAAACGCAGTCATGTTTTTTCCGTAAATTCAAATTTGAGGTCATAAATTTGAGCAATACCTCCGCCTTACTGGGATGCGGAGGGGGATTTGGTCACTCGTGTAACCAGGAGGAGAGTCCTCATTTAACACAGTAAATTCAAATCAAATCCAATTTTAATTGTCACATGCGCTGAATACAACAGGTGTAGTAGACCTTAGGGTGAAATGCTTAATTACAAGCCCTTAACCAACAATGCAGTTTAAGAAAATACCCCCCCAAAAAGTATGAGATAAGAATAGCAAATCATTAAAGAGCAGATGTAAATAACAATAGCGGGGCTTTATACAGGGGGTACCGGAACAGAGTCAATGTGGAGGCTATATACAGGGGGTACCGGAACAGAGTCAATGTGGAGGCTATATACAGCGGGTACCGGAACAGAGTCAATGTGGAGGCTATATACAGGGGGTACCGGAACAGAGTCAATGTGGAGGCTTTATACAGCGGGTACCGGAACAGAGTCAATGTGGAGGCTATATACAGGGGGTACCGGAACAGAGTCAATGTGGAGGCTATATACAGGGGGTACCGGAACAGAGTCAATGTGGAGGCTATATACAAGGGGTACCGGAACAGAGTCAATGTGGAGGCTATATACAGGGGGTACCGGAACAGAGTCAATGTGGAGGCTATATACAGGGGGTACCGGAACAGAGTCAATGTGGAGGCTATATACAGGGGGTACCGGAACAGAGTCAATGTGGAGGCTATATACAGGGGGTACCGGAACAGAGTCAATGTGGAGGCTATATACAGGGGGTACCGGAATAGAGTCAATGTGGAGGCTATATACAGGGGGTACCGGAACAGAGTCAATGTGGAGGCTTTATACAGGGGGTACCGGAACAGAGTCAATGTGGAGGCTATATACAGGGGTACCGGAACAGAGTCAATGTGGAGGCTATATACAGGGGTACCGGAACAGAGTCAATGTGGAGGCTATATACAGGGGGTACCGGAACAGAGTCAATGTGGAGGCTATATACAAGGGGTACCGGAACAGAGTCAATGTGGAGGCTATATACAGCGGGTACCGGAACAGAGTCAATGTGGAGGCTATATACAGCGGGTACCGGAACAGAGTCAATGTGGAGGCTATATACAGCGGGTACCGGAGCAGAGTCAATGTGGAGGCTATATACAGCGGGTACCGGAACAGAGTCAATGTGGAGGCTTTATACAGCGGGTACCGGAACAGAGTCAATGTGGAGGCTATATACAGCGGGTACCGGAACAGAGTCAATGTGGAGGCTATATACAGCGGGTACCGGAACAGAGTCAATGTGGAGGCTATATACAGCGGGTACCGGAACAGAGTCAATGTGGAGGCTGTATACAGCGGGTACCGGAACAGAGTCAATGTGCGGGGGCACCCGTGTCGAGATAATTGAGGTGATATGTACATGTAGGTAGAGTTATTAAAGTGACTATGCATAGATAATAACAGAGAGTAGCAGCAGAGTAGAAGGGGAGGTAGCCATAGAGTAGAAGGGGAGGTAGCCATTTGATTAGCTGTTCAGGAGCCTTATGGCTTGGGGGTAGAAGCAGTTTAGAAGCCTCTTGGACCTAGACTTGGCGCTCCAGTACCGCTTGCCGTGCGGTAGCAGAGAGAACAGTCTATGTCTAGGGTGGCTGGAGTGTTTGCCAATTCTTAGGACTTCCTCTGACACCGCCTGGTATAGAGGTCATGGATGGCAGGAAGCTTGGCCCGGTGATGTACTGGGAAGTATGCCCTACCCTCTGTAGTGCCTTGCGGTCGGAGGCCGAGCAGTTTCCATACCAGGCAGTGATGCAAGCAGTCAGGATGCTCTCGATGGTGCAGCTGTAAAACCTTTTGAGGATCTGAGGACCCATGCCAAATCTTTTCAGTCTCCTGAGAGGGAATAGGTTTTCTTGTGCCCTCTTCAGAACATCTTGGTGTGCTTGAACCATGTTAGTTTGTTGGTGATGTGGACGCCAAGGAACTTGAAGCTCTCAACCTGCTCCACTACAGCCCCGTCAATGAGAATGGGGTTGTGTTCGGTACTTCTCTTCTTGTAGTCCACAATCATTTCCTTTATCTTGACCACGTTGAGGGAGAGGTTGCTGTCCTTGCACCACACAGTCAGGTCATTGACCTCTCTCCCTATAGGCTGTCTCATCATTGTCTGTGTTCAGGCCTACCACTGTTGAGTCATCAGCAAACTTGATGATGGTGTTGGAGTCGTGCCTGGCCATGCAGTCATGAGTGAATAGGGAGTACAGGAGGGGACTGAGCACGCACCCCTGAGGGGCCCCTGTGTTGAGGATCAGCGTGGCAGATGTGTTGTTACCTACCCTTACCACCTGGGGGTGGCCCGTCAGGAAGTCCAGGATCCAGTTGCAGAGGGAGGTGTTTAGTCCCAGGGGCCTTAGCTTAGCGATTAGCGATGAGCTTTGAGGGCACTATGGTGTTGAACGCTGCGCTGTCGTAAATGAATAGCATTCTCACATAGGTTTTGCTTTTTCCAGGTGTGAAAGGGCAATGTGAAGTGCAATAGAGATTGCATCATTTGTCTATCTGTTGGTGCGGTATACAAATTGGAGTGAGTCTAGGGTTTCTGGGATAATGGTGTTGATGTGAGCTTTGATCAGCCTTTCAAAGCATTTCATGGCTACAGACGTAAGTGCTATGGGTCGGTAGTCATTTAGGCAGGTTACCTTAGTGTTTTGGGCACAGGGACTATGGTGGTCTGCTTGAAACATGTTGATATTACAGACTCAGACAGGGAGAGGTTGAAAATGTCAGTGAAGACACTTGCCAATTGGTCAGCGCATGCTCAGAGTACACATCCTGGTAATCCGTCTGGCTCTGTGGCCTTGTGAATGTTGACCTGTTTAAAGGTCTTACTCACATCGGATGCAGATGGCTTGATCACACAGTCGTCCGGAACAGCTGATGCTCTCATGCATGTTTCAGTGTAACTTGCTTCAAAGCGAGCATAGAAATTATTTCGCTCGTCTGGTTGGCTTGTGTCACTGGGCAGCTCTCGGCTATTGCTTCCCTTTGTAGTCTGTAATAGTTTGCAAACCCTGTCACATCCGACGAGCGTCTTAGCCGGTGTAGTAGGATTCAATCTTAGTCCTGTATTGATGCTTTGCCTGTTTGATGGTTCGTCAGAGGGCATAGCGGGATATCTTCTAAGCTTCCAGGTTAGAGTCCCACTCCTTGAAAGCGGCAGCTCTACCCTTTATCTCAGTGCGAATGTTGCCTGTAATCCATGAGGACGGATGTCCTCGATGCACTTATGCTTGTAAGCAGGAATCAGGAGGATAGAATTATGGTCAGATTTGCCAAATGGAGGGCGAGGAAGAGCTTTGTACGTGTCTTTGTGTGTGGAGTAAAGTTGCTCTAGAATTTTTTTTCCCTCTGGTTGCACATTTATCATGCTGATAGAAATTAGGTAAAACTGATTTAAGTTTCCCTGCATTAAAGTCCCCGGCCACGAGGAGCACTCAACACTCTGGATGAGTGTTTTCCTGTTTGCTTATGGCGGAATACAGCTCATTCAATGCTGTTTTAGTGCCATCATCAGTCTGTGGTGGTATGTAGACAGCTACGACAAATACAGATGAAAACTCTCTAGGTAGATAGTGTGGCCTAGAGCTTATCATGAGACACTTAACCTCGAGACTTCCTTAGATATTGTGTACCAGCTGTTGTTTACGCATATGCATAGGCCCCCGCCCCATGTCTTACTAGAGGCTGCTGTTCTATCCTGTTGATATAGTTAATAACCCGCCAGCTGTATGTTCTTAATGTCGTCGTTCAGCCACGACTCGGTTAAACACAAGATATTACAGTTTTTAATGTCCCGTTTGTAGGATATACGTGCTTACAGTTCGTCCCATTTATTTTCCAGCGATTGAACGGGACAGAAGGCAAAGGCTGATTAGTTACTCGTCGCCTGATCCTCACAAGGCACCCTGATCTTGTTCTGCAAAATCTCTGTTTCCTTCTTCAGCGAATGACAGGGATCTGGGCCTGGTCGGATAACTGTCCGACTCATTGAAGAAAAACTCTCCTGAGGTGAGTAATCGCAGACTTGAGCCATGTTTCAGTCAGGCCAATCACATCAAGGTAATGATCAGTGATTAGTTCATTGACTATGACTGTCTTGGAAGTAAGGGATCTAACATTACATAGTCCTATTTTGAGATGTGAGATATTATCACAATCTGTGACAACCCGTCATTCAGAGCAAGCCCCACCTGTTTAGCAAAAAAACAAATAAATTGAGATATTTTATTATCTGTTTAGCATGTTATTTTGTCATTGATATGTGTCCCATATCAGTTTGCAAACAATTTTAAAAATCTTCATACAAATATGGTCTCTTTTATGCTTTCTTGAGTAAGGCAGCTCCAAAATGCAGGTGTTTCATCCTAGCTCAGTGCTTTCTGTGGTGGTGGGGTAGCCAGCGGAAAATACGGAGCGAAGTGGTTGGTAATGTTCTCTAGTTGCATAGTGATTAGCTCAATGTTTTCCCACTCATGGGGACACTACGTCACCGCGAAATCTATGGGGAGAGCTCGAAAATTGAAGCTCCTTGAGTGCTGCCATAGAGTTACATTATAAGTGCCCATCCAAGAAGGCTCAAGGTCAATGGCCACAGATAAAATGATGTCAAATCACATTATATCTACCATAGCTTTGATGGAATGAGGCCTCCCGAGTGGGGCAGTGGTCTATGGCACTGCATCGCAGTGCTAGCTGTGCCACTAGAGATTCTGGGTTCGAGCCCAGGCTCTGTTGCAGCCAGCCGTGACTGGGAGACCCATGGGGCGGCGCACAATTTGCCCAGCATCGTCCGGGTTAGGGGAGGGTTTGGCCGATAGGCATTTCCTTTTCCCATCACGTACTAGCGACTCCTGTGGCGGGCCGTGCGCAGTGCACGCTGACACAGTTGCCTGTTTACAGTGTTTCCTCCGACACATTGGTGCGGCTGGCTTCCGGTTTAAGTGGACATAAGCAGTGCGGCTTGGTTGGGTTGTGTTTTGGGGGACGCACGGCTCTCGACCTTCGCCTTTCCAGAGTACGTACGGGAGTTGCAGCAATGAGACAAGACTGTAACTACCAATTGGATACCATGAAAAAGGGGTATAAAAAAAGCTTTAATGGAATGATCTGGTCAACATCATACTTTCAAAATCTTATCTAGCAAGCTAGACAAGCAGTCATCATCATGAATCACGTCGGAAAATCATTTTCAATCCTTGTCATATGAAGACAAATTATAGATAAAACGTATCCATGCTCATCGGCCATTGGACAAGTTCAACAATGAGTGGTTTGGAAGGAATCAGTGGCGGTTAACTGCAAGCCAATCACTAGTGTGCTATTCAGTGGAGTGGGATGTGGTCCAAGTCTGGGTTTAAGGGTCTCTTTTCCAAGCTTAAAAGGATAAACATTCATGCTGTCAATCCAGCATGATTTCTGTCAGGTGCAGAACAACTGGAAATTCGGAACTGGGAAATCTCAGACTTCGGTGAGTTCAAGACACCTGTGAACTCAGAAAAAAACGAGCTCAGACTGGGAAAATACATTTTGAAAGGTCATCCAACTCAGAATTCCAAGTCGGGAACTCAGGCCTCTTTCTAGACCCCCGACCTGAAGATCACTGACGTCATGATTCAACCTTGTTTTCCCCCCCAGTTGTCTAGAAAGCACCATAAATCCAAAGAATGCCAGTCCTTGATGACAAATTGTGTTGACAAAAATTTCTCACAAGGACAGGCCACCTTCTTGTTCAAGTGAGCAAGGCACAACAAGGTGAGTCCAAAAATGTATTGTATGCTGCTGCATAAATCATGTAATATGACAGGGAGATACGTATACTGTAGCTAAGAAAGTAATAGTAAGTGTATGTTGTGTAGTAAGCTGTTAGCAGCCTATGTGCCTCACCCTAATAATTTGGTCCCTTTCTCCCTATAGCCTGTTTTAGAGAAATGTAATCATTGAATATTGTAAGAGTTTTCATTGTCTGCTTATATGACCCCTTTATTTATCCTACGGTTCTGACTTGGTGTACAGGGAGAATACTGTAAGAACAGCCCATGTTCTGAATTATGTTGCTGTACATTTCAAAAGTGCTGAACAAATAGTTACATTGACTATGTCCATCCTAGCTCGTTCATTATGTCTTAATCGAAATTACGGATTGCCTCTAATCTGCTCGTTGTCCCCTTATGCCATAGTTTGTACATCCTAATTGTCAATAGAAACCACATTTGTTTAAGCAAGTCAGCCATATCAGCTGTGTTTTTTTTAAGGCTGTAAATGAGGCTGAATGAACTGTTTTTGTGCCAGACAAGGCTCCGCTGATAGCCAGGTGTAGCAGTGGTAAGGATTCACTCCATGGTGCTGAAAAGAAAGCTCTGCTGTTGGGACAGCTTTATGTAGGCCCTAACAGTTTGTGGGCACCGTTTGAAACCGTTACAGTGCAATTAATGTATTGTTTAGTGTTGTGTTGTGTCATGGCTTTGCTGGCATCTAAAACATGTTTTTGTTTGTTTGCCCCACCAAGATTTACATGCTAAAATCTCCACTGATCACAATCTCTTTCAATAACGACAGGAACGGAGGAGGTATTTTATCCAGTGAGACTGCTAAGGCCAACACTGCCATGTTAAGTTTTGTCGGACCTAGACCGAGGCACTGTCTCTATAAAAAGCTGAGCTGACTGCACTGACTGTGCTAGTGGCAGACTCAACTAAACTGGCCTGCACCCTATCTCATTGTGACCGCACATTTTTTTAAACAACATTTTATCACATAAAAAAGGTAACTGTAATAAAACGGTGAAAATGTGTTAAAACCCCAAATTAGTGAAATTAAAGTGGCCTAACTTTAGCAGGGAATCTGGTCACTAACACCCCAGACTCTATTTGATAGTACCTGACTTGGATGTAAACAACACAAGGTCATAGCCAAAGATACAGTATTTATAGATTTCCTTCGGGGAACGCCTCCTCTGTGAAGTGCGCATGTGCACAAACCTTGCACTCCTTCTAAACAACGCTATTTTTTAAGACTTTGCCAAAGAGTAAAGTCTATAAAACTTAATGCATTGTGTTCGTAACAGATTTTAGTTTTGGGAACAGAAAATGTATTGAGATCAGATGTTTCATCGATGAGAACATTTGCAGAATGTCGACACAGTTTCACCCAGTTCCATCCTCTCCCACTACTTGCCACTGGACATCCTCTCTCTACCATATTTGGTGGTGAGAAAACGTTCTGAACGGATGCTTCAGCTTTATAACCCCTGTGGCGTGTCTGTGTTGCCCATTCTGTCTGTGCCATAACCATAACTAACTACGGCAAGTAAAATGGGTCAATGCTAGGTATTTTTGTGTATCCGCTTTCTGCACTGTCAGTGTCAACGTTTGGTTGTTGGGCCGAGTTGCTGGGAACAAACAATAATGATGTCGGAGCAGGAGGCTCTGAAGTGCTCCAATGCAAGAAACCGTGGAGGAACGCAGCGGGTTGAAGGGAAACTGCGAGCCAGTGTGGAAAAGGGAGATTACTATGAAGCTCACCAGATGTACAGAACCTTATTTTTTAGGTAAAACATTTCAATTTTCGTTAGCCCGGTGAGATTATTAGTTCGCTTTTGGGCCTCCCCTTTCCAGATCGTTATGCTTGTTAACCTTGCTGCCTACATTTTAGTGTATGATTGGTATATTCAAGGTACTGCCCCACCCACTCGGGTCAGTCCTTCTTTTTGTTTGGACAGTTTTTTGCGTCAATCACTCCAAGTCACAAAATGGGACACAGCATGCGAGCTAGCCTAGCTAATGTCGCAATATACGCTAGCTAGCTAGCCAGTCCATCTCGTTTTTCTAACTAGTTACCCATAAGTGTACGTTTTTGTCTAGTAAAGATACAGTTCACTGACCTGACACACTGATAATCAGACTGTCATCTCCAGCCCAGTAACAATCATGTCAGATACAAGTAGTAGCTAACGCTAGCTGGCTATCTCGCTAGCTAGAGTGTGTGTAGTTAGCCAACGTGAGCAGGCTAGTTTGTTTTAGCTAACTTACATGTCCTAACCAGCTAACGTTAGCTAGCTAGTCGTCTTTGCTACACAGTCACAATCAATTTAGCTATGGGTGTTGGTATTGCCCATGGTTCCTAACCTTCCATCACTATTTTAATAGCGATGGTGTCATCAGTCATTGGGTGTAATTCATTCACTTACTGTTATACTTCAATGTTTTTGACTGTCATGACAGGTAGCCTAACTTAACATGAGAACTGTGTGTGCCTAGTAACTGACAGTTAACTGCGATTCACTGTCGTGTATTGAGAAATGTTGGCCCAGTGACTGAGTATTACTTTTCAGCCCTCATTATTTCATAGACAGGGGGACCACCAGACTAACATCCATACTGTCACTCGGCTGACGTAAAAAGGGCTTTATAAATACATTTGTTTGATACTGTCACTTGCTTAGCCTGGTTTCAATTCAGTTTATCAGTGACATGACATTTGCCATCTCTGTTTGACACAGGTATATTTCACAAGCAAAGCACACCGATGCCAGGGAGTTGATGTACAATGGCGCCCAGCTCTTCTTCAGCTACAACCAGGTATAAGAAGTCATGACGCTGGGGCATTCATTGCATTTCGGCTGTTTTTGTGGCATTGGCTACAGCAATTTTAATTATCCACAGCTAAACAGTTGTGAGTTCTATGGCAAATTACAGGTGTTTGTCATCCACAGCTTAACAGTGCTGCAGACCTGTCAATGTTGGTGCTAGAGTCTTTGGAGAAATCTGAGGCGAAGGTGGAGGATGAAGACTTAGGTGAGCTAACGTGTGTGTGTGTGTGTGTGTGTGTGTGTGTGTGTATATAATGAATTGTAGTTAAACAGTATGAACACAGTTAGTGTCAGTGTGCCGTAGTCGCTGTGTTAAGCTCCTCTGGGTTGTAATTTCAGAGCACCTGGCTAAGCTGTTCAGTTTGATGGACCCCAACTCCCCAGAGAGAGTAGCATTTGTGTCCCGCGCACTCAAGTGGTCCACAGGTGGCTCAGGGAAGCTGGGCGCCCCCAAACTGCATCAGCTCCTAGCAGTCACCTTGTGGAAAGGTATTCAGTAGAAAACTCTGAACATTAAACTGCAAGGTTATCATTTTCATGTTTCCTTGAACAGAGGTTGCATATGATATAATTCTATCTGTTTAGAGCAAAACTACAGTGAGTCTCGCTACCACTTCTTGCACTCCTCTGATGGAGAGGGATGTGCCCAGATGCTGGTGGAGTACTCAGCGCAGCGGGGCTTTCGCAGTGAGGTGGACATGTTTGTGGCACAGGCCGTCCTGCAGTAAGTCTGTCTCCCTGCACCCTCATCTGTTTTCAATCTGTCAACAAAAGCTGCTTATTCTGCTGTTTAATCGCTTGTTCACCTCTGCCCCTCCCTCTTCCTGCTCAGGTTCCTCTGTTTAAAGAACAAAAACAGTGCGTCTGTAGTGTTCAGCACATATACACAGAAACACCCCTCAATAGAGAAGGATCCTCCCTTTGTGCAGCCCTTGCTCAACTTTATCTGGTTTCTCTTGCTGGCAGTGGATGGGTAAGGCCTTATTTATTCAACCACCAAAACCTTCAGGGAATAAAACAGTGTTTTTCCAGGTTCTCATAAATGTGCCTCAACTTTTTCTGTTTTCCTCTGCAGAGGCAAATTAACAGTGTTCACAGTGCTATGTGAGCAGTATCAGCCTTCCTGAAGAGGGACCCTATGTATAATGAGGTGAGCTTGACCCTTTAATGAGTGTTCCTCATGTAGCAATGTAACTCTGCATGGTGTCTAATGATTTCCCCCCCCCCTTCTCCTCTACCCCTCCTGTTACATTGACTGCCTGCTGCATCAGTATCTCGACAGGATAGGACAGCTTTTCTTCGGGGTGCCACCCAAACAGTCTTCATCATATGGTGGATTGCTAGGTAAGTGCTTGTGACTGTCATCTCTTAAATACCAGGCATGAACTAAGCAGTATTTTTACAAACTCATTCTGATCACCATTGAAAGCTACTTTGGTGAAACGGTATGTTTATGTGTTTCATTCAAGTGTGTTCTGTATCTGTCAGGAAACCTGTTGAACAGCCTGATGGGCTCAGGTGAGGGTGAGGATGAGGAGGGAGAGGAAGCACAGGAGCACGGCAGCCCCATTGAGCTGGACTGAGAGCACAGGGTAGTGCAAGGCTTACCCCCCCCCCCACATCCAACAAGAACCTGAACAAAGAGCAGGCCAAACTATCCCCCTCAGTACTGCCTGGACTGCGCCAAAATGCAAACTCCTTTCGTTTGAGTTATGTTTGTTTTTTATATAGTTTTTGTTTCTTCGTTTTTGGACAATTTTCTGTGTAGGTTTGTTTCTTTAAAAAGGATAAGAGAGCAACTGCAATCCTTCCTTCCCTGGACTTATTTTCCCTCATCCACAGGGACAGAAAAGATTCAACAATGGCTGTGTATTCATTTCAGTCATAATTCAACTCGTAAAATAACACATCAGCCTGGGATACTACAACAACAAAGAAACCCTTTTCATTCTAGGGAGTGCTGCTTTTTCTCCTCATATACCATGCATCTTCCACAGGTGCAGGTAGTAATTTGTATTCAAGAATTACTATAAACAACTTATGTGGTAGTTGCATGGTGTAGAGAGACATACCTGTCAGGCATCGTACACCTGGCTGCAAGCTAAAGCCGGACTTGACCATTACTCATAATCCATATGAAAGATTACGTGTGTTTACGTCGACAGGAGTAGACGGGTAGATGGCACAGGAGGTTGGTGGCACCTTAATTGGGGAGGACAAGCTCATGGTAAATGGCTCGAGTGGAATGGTATAAAACACATGGTTTCTATGTGTTTGCCATTCCATTAGCGCTGTTCCAGCCATTATTAGGAGTCATCCTCCCCTCAGCAACCTCCACTGGTAGATGGGTATGCTCAGGTCATATACCTGTGTGTGTTAAATGTGTTTGGCATGCTCATGTGAATGCGAATCAGTTACGTTGAAGTCTTCTAATACATCGCCCCTCCCCCCCCAATACATTGTCAGATTGAGTTGGTGACTGCGCCATTTTGTCAGTCCAGATGTTTGAGACCAGAAAAAAAAAAAGAAACTTAAAAATACTAAGATAAAAACAAAAGAAATCCCAGCCTACTGTGGAATTATATTGTCTATATCCAGAAGCTTAATTATTAATCTCACATGGTTTGGTTTAAATATACCCCAGTATCCAACATGAAGATTCCTTTTGCGTGTATAGAGTATACAGTGGTTTTTAAGCCAGTTCTTTGACATTTTCCACTGTTAACTTACTTTATGTGTTTTGGGAATTTCTTGAATTCATGTTTAAGAAGAGTGGTGAAAGGTTCTCTATTTTGGAATTATAACTGCTATTAAAA
Source organism: Oncorhynchus nerka (assembly GCF_034236695.1). Classification (NCBI taxonomy): domain Eukaryota; kingdom Metazoa; phylum Chordata; class Actinopteri; order Salmoniformes; family Salmonidae; genus Oncorhynchus; species Oncorhynchus nerka. The sequence continues at coordinate 18,886,490 of NC_088418.1, forward strand.
TTCTCACGTGACTCTTCTAAGCTAACAGACACATCCTTCAGATATTGTTATTATAATGTTACATCTTTGATAATAGCCATGATGTCCATAAGTGTTACTACTATAACATATGCCATTTAGCAGACGTTTTTATCCAAAGCTACTCCGTGCGTATATTTTACGTATGGATGGTCCCAGCAGTAGAACACACTACCCTGGCTTTTCTAGCGTGTTGCTCTATCAACTGAGCCACAAAGGATCACTACAAATATCTCAACTTAAAAAAATAAGTTCATGCCATTGGTTACATCATTATTCAATGCACTAACTCAACAAGATAAGTTGCCTGGATAGCATTAAAGGCCTGAATATATATTATTCCTTCTGGTGTGTGAGTATGTACGGTAATGCGCAGAATATTTAGTGAACACTACCGGAGTTGAGGAATATGTGTCATCAAAGGCTTTTTAGACAGACCGGGGCTCTGGCAAGCAAGCCAGCATGGTGAACATAACATTTGGTTTTTGATTATTTCATTTGAATGCAAATGGGGGTTGTTTGCCTTTTTAAATGATTCACTAATTGAGTAAATAAACACAAATGGTGATAGCTTTTCTGTCCTCAGTCTTTTTAAAGAGTGCTGGGCTTGAATGAGTTGGTTGCTTTCGGAGGAGCCAAAACAAATACCCAATATCACTATTTAGTTTTTTTCAATCCTGTATGTTCAGACATTATTACAATAATATACAAAATGTTAGCGCAGAATGGAGAAACGTCATTTCAGTAGAAATACACAAGTATACAATCATTTGAAATGGAGTAAAGTTTAACGTCACTGTATGAATCAGTTATCTATAATGTTCGTTCATGGCATAGTAAGGAGCTCTTCCTATCTAGGATCAGTCTAGACTGGAAGAGGGAGTGTCATATCAATCTGGAAATGAATTGATCAATTAATGTAACTTATTGGCTGGAGGCAACAAACCTAGTTTACTAGGTCCAAATGAAATCCTGAAATACTGTAAAATCTGCAAGTGTACAGTCCTCCAGGGGCCTAGTTGACACCTAGTGGGCACTAAACATATGCAGTTTTAAGGTGAGACAATCTCTACAGGGGATGTACAGTGTCTTCAGGAAGTATTCATACCCATTGACTTATTCAGCCTGAATTCAAAATTGATTAAAAAAAAATGTTTGTCTCACCCATGTACACACAATACCTCAATGACAAAGTGAAAACATGTTTTTAGAAATGTTTGCTAATTCATTGAAAATGAAACACAGGTATCTAATTTACATAATTATTCACACCCCTGAGTTGATACTTTGTAGAAGCACCTTTGTCAGCTGTTAGTCTCTTAAGAGCTTTCCACACGTGGATTGTGCAACATTTGCCCATTATTTTCAAAATTCTTAAAGCTCTGTCAAATTGGTTGTTGATCATTGCTAAACAACCATTTTCCGGTCTTGTAGATTTAAGTCAAAACTGTAACTAGGCCACTCAGGAACATTCACTGTCTTCTTGGTAAGCAACTCCAGTGTAGATTTGGCTTTCTGTTTTAGGTTATTGTCCTGCTGAAAGGTGAATTAATCTCCCAGTGTCTGGTGGAAAGCAGACTGAACCAGGGTTTCCTCTAGGATTTTGCCTGTCCTTAGCTCCATTCCGTTTCTTTTTTTATTCTGAAAAACTCCCCAGTCCTCAACGATTACAAGCATGCCCATAACATGATGCAGCAACCACTATACCTGAAAATATGGAGAGTGGTACTCAGTAATGTGTTTTATTGGATTTGCCCCAAACATAACACTTTGTATTCAGGACAAAAAGTTAACTTGCTTTACCACATTTTTTGCAGCATTACTTCAGTGCCTTGATGCAAACATGATACATGTTTTGGAATATTTTTATTCTGTTCAGGCTTCCTTCTTTTCACTCTGTCAATTAAGTTAGTATTGTGGAATAACTACAATGTTGTTGATCCATCCTCAGTTTTCTCCTATCACAGATATTCAACTCTGTAACTGTTTTAAAGTCACCACTGGCTTCATGGTGAAATACCTGAGGGGTTTCCTTCCTCCCCAGTAACTGTGTTAGGAAAGACGCCTGTATCTTTGTAGTGACTGAGTGTATTGATACACCAAAGTGTAATTAATAACTTCACTATGCTCAAACAGATATTCAATGTCTGCTTTTTTATTTTTTTACTCATCTACCAATAGGTGCCCTTCTTTGTGAGGCATTGGAAAACCTCGCTGGTCTTTGTGGTTGAGTCTGTGTTTGAAATTCACTGCTCGACTGAGGGACCTTACAGATTATTGTATGTGTGGGGTACGGAGAGGAGTCATTCAAAAAATCACGTTAGACACTTATTACACACAGAGGGAGTCAATAAAACTTATGCGAGTTGTTAAGCAAATCTTTACTCCTGAACTGATTTATTTTTGACAAAACAAAGGGGTTGACTGCTTATTGACTCAAGACTTTTCAGCTTTATATTTTTTATACATTTGTAAACATTTTGAATAACAATTCCACTTTGACATTATGGGGTATTGTGTGTAGGCCAGTGACAAAATAATCCAAATGTAATCATTTTAAAATTCAGGCCGTATCACAAAATGCTAAAGTCAAGGGGTGTGAAAACATTCTGAAGGCCCTGTAGATGTATGGGACCAGGGATGTAGTTGATGGCCTCAGGTCCTAGACTGCAGGGTGGGGTGTTGAACCATGTCTGGCTGCTGGGCCTGGCGCTTGATGAATTCTAGTGTCCTCACCTGTCAAGAAAAAGAGGGCGACTAATAAATAAACCATATTCTGTGTTGTGTATATAGAGATAGTGAATATCTCTCCATGTTTTGTTCTTGCACCTAAAACTTCCTGTTTTACACTCACAGAGGTGCGTGTGTGGCTCAGATTCCACAAGTTGAGTTTGTTGTTACGTAGCTCCCCATGAGCCAAGAGGCAGCCAAACAGAGAGAAGGCTAGACTACCCTGTCTACGAACACTCTATGGCACAAAGAGGAAGAATATGAAGGGATAAGAGAGGACAGTTAAGTAAAACATGTTCTATGGAAAAATACAAAGAAAATGTATAAGCAGCGACTTTGACTCCAATGATTCTTTCATTTCACTTTCTTCTATATTTCTGAAGTCTACTCTGAGAAATCAATATCATATGGTCCTCTGTAGCTCAGTTGGTAGAGCATGGGCTTGCAACATCAGGATAGTGCGTTGGATTCCCAGGACCACTCGTACTTAAAATGTATGCAAGCATGAGGCAGCAGGTGGTTAGACTAGTGGTTAGAGCATTGGGCCAGTAACTGAAAGGTTGCTGGATCGAATCCCCAAGCTGACAAGGTAAAAATATGTTGTTCTGTCCCTGAGCTAGGCAGTTAACCCACTGTTCCCCGGGCGTCTTTGGGTGTCGATTATGGCAGCCCCCCGCACCTCTCTGATTCAGAGGGGTTGGGTTAAATGCGGAAGACACATTTCAGTTGAATGCATTCTGTTGTAGAACTGACGAGGCATCCCACCTTCCCATGACTGTAAGTTGCTTTGGATAAAAGGGTCTGCAAAATGTTGTTGTTGGTATAAAGTACCAGTCAAAAGTTTGGACACACCTAATGATTCAAAGTTTTTTTAAATTTTTTACTATTTTCTACATTGTAGAATAATAGTAAAGACATCAAAACGATGAAATAACACATGGAATCATGTAGTAACCAAAAAAAGAGTTAAACAAATCAAAATATACTTTATATTTGAGATTGTTCAAAGTAGCCACTCTTTTCCTTGATGACAGCTTTGCACACTCTTGACATTCTCTCAACCAGCTTCATGAGGTTGTCACCTAAAATGCATTTCAATTAACAGGTGTGCCTTGTTAAAAGTTCATTTGTGGAATTTCTTTCCTTAATGCATTTGAGCCAATCAGTTGTTGTGACAAGGTAGCGGTGGTATACAGCAACAACAAGGTAGGGAGGGTATACAGCAACAACAAGGTAGGGGTGGTATACAGCAACAACAGGGTAGGGGTGGTATACAGCAACAACAAGGTAGGGATGGTATACAGCAACAACAGGGTAGGGTGGTATACAGCAACAACGGGGTAGGGATGGTATACAGCAACAAGGTAGGGATGGTATACAGCAACAACAAGGTAGTGGTGGTATACAGCAACAACAGGGTAGGGGTGGTATACAGCAACAACAAGGTAGGGGGGTATACAGCAACAACGGGGTAGGGATGGTATACAGCAACAACAGGGTAGGGGTGGTATACAGCAACAACAAGGTAGGGATGGTATACAGCAACAACAGGGTAGGGTGGTATACAGCAACAACGGGGTAGGGGTGGTATACAGCAACAACAAGGTAGGGGTGGTATACAGCAACAACAGGGTAGGGTGGTATACAGCAACAACAGGGTATGGATGGTATACAGCAACAACAGGGTAGGGGTGGTATACAGCAACAAGGTAGGGATGGTATACAGCAACAACAAGGTAGTGGTAGTATACAGCAACAACAGGGTAGGGGTGGTATACAGCAACAACAAGGTAGGGGTGGTATACAGCAACAACAAGGTAGGGGTATATACAGCAACAACAAGGTAGGGGTGGTATACAGCAACAACAAGGTAGGTGGGGTATACAGCAACAACAAGGTAGGGGTGGTATACAGCAACAACAGGGTAGTGGTGGTATACAGCAACAACGGGGTAGGGGTGGTATACAGCAACAACAGGGTAGGGGTGGTATACAGCAACAACAGGGTAGGGGTGGTATACAGCAACAACAGGGTAGGGGTGGTATACAGCAACAACAGGGTAGGGATAGTATACAGACGAAACGACAGTCCATCATTACTTTAAGACACGGAGGTCAGTCAATCCGGAACATTTCAAGAACTTTGAAAGTTTATTCAAGTGCAGTCGCAAAACCAAGAGTCACGTCTGGAGGAAACCTGGCACCATCCCTACGGTGAAGCATGGTGGTGGCAGCATCATGCTGTGGGGATGTTTTTCAGCAGCAGGGACTGGGGAACTAGTCAGGATCGAGGCAAAGATGAAAGGAGTAAAGTACAGACATGCTCCTGAGTGCTCAGGACCTCACTCACAAAAGCTTCACAATGTATTTCTTTGTAGGCTATATCCTTAAAATAATAGGCCATACCATCTGGTTTGCACTTAGGACAATGACCCAACAGGACAATGACCCAACAGGACAATGACAACAACAGGACAATGACCCAATACACCTCCAGGCTGTGTAAGGGCTATTTGACCAAGAAGGAGCGTGATGGAGTGCTGCATCAGATGACCTGGCCTCCACAATCACCCGACCTCAACCCAATTGAGATGGTTTGGGATGAGTTGGACCGCAGTGTGAAGGAAAAGCAGCCAACAAGTGCTCAGCATATGTGGGAACTCCTTCAAGACTGTTGGAAAAGCATTCCAGGTGAAGCTGGTTGAGAGAATGTCAAGAGTGTGCAAAGCTGTCATCAAGGCAGAGGGTGGCTCCTTTGAAGAATCTAAACTCTAAAATATCTTTTAACATTTTTTGGTTACTACATGATTCCATAATTGTTTTTCATAGTTTTGATGTCTTCACTATTATTCTACAATGTAGAATGTAGTTTTACAAAATAAAGAAAAACCCTTGAATGTGGTGTGTCCAAACTTTGACTTGTACTGTAGATAGTGCTGTGGTGTGACAAACCCTGACAAAAGCAGCAGTCTTATGGGAGTGGCTCCCCCTCATCACACGGCTTGTCTCCACGGCCAGCTGGTTCACAGCCTGAAAAGAAGACAAGTTGAGGTGCATATACAGTATGTGCTCTATGTGTAACCTTTGGAAAATTATTACAACGTTTAACTAGATCGATATCAACTGTCAAAAGAAGTCGGTTTGTATTGCAATTACAGAACTACATACAAGTTAATAAAGGTCAACCATGTCTAGGTGTGGTCTTGGTGTTGCGTGTATGTATGTGCACACACAGATAAGACGATGTAGATAAGGGCTTATGAGGGAGTATGGTTGGCCCCTTGGCTGTTCTCACGTGGAGGGGGGCGGGGGGATCACTGTTTGTCAGCCTTGGAAATGCAGGAGGAGAAGTAGTGCATGAGGACCCAGAGGAGGGGTAGTCAGTCAGACACTCACCATGCGTATGAAGCCATTGATCAGTAAGGCCAGAGGCCAGATCTATTTTCATCCTCCAGAGTCAGCGCGCTAAAGGACACAGAGAGAGTAGGGTCACTTTATAACACACCCACCCACAGTTGACTACTTACTTTACAGAGTCGTGCATGGTCTTGCAGACGTGCAGTAGAGCATTGAGGATAACAGGGTCTCTAGTGTGCTCCTGTTGGTGTCTGAAGGGACAGACACAGACAGACATTCGGGATAGACATATGGATACATGCACAGAAGCAAACTGAGTTCACATAGAAAAGAGTTGAAGAGATATTTAGCTTGGGTGTCATTAGCCACGTAGCATGACATCAACGAAGGTGTTGCCTAAACCAGACATACTTAATGAAGATGTCCATGATGGAGAGACACACCTCCACCCTGACGCTGTCCTTCTGGGACATGTCCATGAAGGGAAGGAAACGCTCCTAAGGGAGAATCATAGAGAAACGAATTAGATCGATCCACTGACAAACATGAGTGATTGTGTGAGATTGGAGAATATCAAACCAAGTCTTACCATGGAGAAGATAGAGAAGTCATGAAAGTAGGTGAGGATCTTCCTTATCACGGACTGGAGCTGAGCATAGGCATCCTCAAAGGCACGATCCGGCATAATGTGCTTGATGATGTCAGAGAGCACAGTGTTGACCTCACGTTTCTGAGAGATAGAGGAAATAAGGATTATACTAGCATGAATCATTTGGAGACCCTGATGCTTACAACTCTTCATTGGTAGTCTGTTTTGGAATGGGTGGCCAGTAATAAACTGGTCCTGAACATCTCTAAAACTAAGAGCATTGTATTTGGTACAAATCATTCCCTAAGGTCTAGACCTCAGCTGAATCTGGTAATGAATGGAATGGCTGTTGAACAAGTTGTGGAGACAACATTACTTGGCGTTACCTTAGATTGTAAACTGTCATGGTCAAAACATATAGATTCAATGGTTGTAAAGATGGGGAGAGGTCTGTCCGTGATAAAGAGATAGTCTGCTTTTTTGACACCACACTCCAAAAAGCAAGTCCAGCAGGCTCTAGTTTAGTCTTATCTTGATTATTGTCCAGTCATGTGGTGCAATGCTGCAAGGAAAGACCTAGTTAAGCTGCAGCTGGCCCAGAACAGAGCGCCATGTCTTGCGCTTCATTGTAATCAGAGGGCTGATATAAATACTATGTATGCCAGACTCTCTTGGTTAGGAGTTGAGGAGAGACCGACTGCATCACTTCAACATTGTTTTGAAAATCCCAAATGGTTTGCATAGTCAATTTACACACAGCTCTGACACACACACTTAACCCACCAGACATGCCACCAGGGGTCTTTTCACAGTCCCCAAATTCAGAACAAATTCAAGCGTACATAATTATATGGAGCCATTGCATGGAACTCCGTTGCACCTCATATTGCTCAAGTGAACAGGAAATCTGGTCTCAAAAACAGATAAAGCAGCACCTCACGGCACAACGCCTCTCCCCTATTTGACCTAGATAGTTTGTGTGCGTGCATTGATATGTAGGCGACTTATGCTTTTTTGTAAAAACTTTTTTTTTAATGTAGTTCTGTGCTTGTCTATTGATGTTCTGTATTATGTCATGTTTCATGTTTCGTGTTGGACCCCAGGAAGAGTAGCTGCTGCTTTTGCAACAGCTAATGGGGATCCTATTAAACCACCCACAGTGAAATGACGACAGGTGAACTCCACCCTGATCTCAGCACAGTTGATGTAATCCTGGAATAAGAGAAGGTACCATTTGTCCATGTGCACCACCAAGCATGTCTTCATTGTCTAATAGGGTTATTATTTGTTGTGCACCTGTGTACTGCGCACTTTGGCGATGACCTTATTATATAGAGCCAATCCTAAATGTATTATTGATACTGTCGCATAGCTAACTAAAAGTCAGCGGTCCCCAAGAGAGGATGGCTTTCACTTCAGCAGTGATAAATTCAACTTCTTTGATCAAAAGACCACGATCATCAGAAAGCAAATTACGGACTCCTCTTTAAATCTGCGTATTTCTCCAAAGCTCAGTTGTCCTGAGTCTGCACAACACTGCCGTGACCTAGGATCAAGAGTGACACTCAAGTTTTTTAATACTATATCTCTTCACACATTGATGAAAATAGTATTGGCCTCTAAACCTTCAAGCTTGCATACTGGACCTTATTCCAACTAAACTACTGAAATAGCTGCTTCCTGTGCTTGCCCTCCTATGTTGAACATAATAAATGGCTCTCTATACTAAACTCACTAAAAGTTGCAGTAACAAAGCCTCTCTTGAAAAATCCAAACTTTGACGCAGAAAATATAAAAAACTATCGGCCTATATCAAATCTCCCATTCCTCTCAATTTTTTGGGAAAAAGCTGTTGCACAGCAACTCACTGCCTTCCTGAAGACAAACAATGTATACGAAACGCTTCAGTATGGTTTTAGACCCCATCATAGCAATGAGACGGCACTCGTGAAGGTGGTAAATTACCTTTTAATGGTGTCAGACCAAGGCTCTGCATCTGTCCTCGCACTCCTAGACCTTAGTGCAGCTTTTGATACCATTGATCACCACATTCTTTTGGAGAGATTGGAAACCCAAATTGGTCTACACAGACAAGTTCTGTCCTTGTTTAGATCTTATCTGTCTCTGTGGATGGTTTGTCATCTGACAAATCGACTGTAAATGTAGTTGTTCCCCAAAGTTCCGATTTTGCACCACTACTGTTTTCACTATATATTTTACCTCTTGGTGATGTCATTCGGAAACATAATGTTAACTTTCACTGCTATGCGGACGACACACAGCTGTACATTTCAATGAAACATGGTGAAACCCCAAAATTGCCCACCCTGGAAGACTGTTTCTCAGACATAAGGAAGTGGATGGCGTCAAATGTTTTACTTTCAAACTCGGACAAAACAGAGATACCAGGTTCTAGGTCCCAAGAAACAATGAGATCTTCTGTTGGATCGGACAATTCATCTTGATGGTTGTACAGTCGTCTCAAATAAAACTGTGAAGGACTGCGTTACTTTGGGCCCTAATCTCTCTTTTGACGAACATATCAAGAATATTTCAAGGACAGCTTTTTTCCATCTTCGTAACATTGCAAAAATCTCAAACTTTCTGTCCAAAAATGATTCAGAAAAACGAATCCATGCTTTTGTTACTTCTAGATTAGACTACTGCAATGCTCTACTTTCTGGCTACCTGGATAAAGCACTAAATACACTTCAATTAGTGCTAAACACGGCTGCTAGAATCTTGACAAGAATCACAACATTTTGATCATGCCTCAGGACTACCTGGCCTGATGACTCCTTGCTGTCCATAGTCCACATGGTCGTGCTGCTGCTCCAGTTTCAACTGTTCTGCCTGCGGCTATGAAACCCTGACCTTTTCACCGGATGTGCTACCTGTCCCTGACCTGCTGTTTGGACTCGCTCTCTCTACCTCTGAATGATCGGCTATGAAAAGCCAACTGACATTTACTCTTGAGGTGCTGACCCGTTGCATCCTCTATAACCACTGTGATTATTATTATTTGACCCTGCTGGTCATCTATGAACGTTTGAAAATCTTGGCCATGTACTGTTAAAATCTGGAAGAAAAAAAACACTTCTCTTAAGTGCAGGAACCTCATATTATTTTGATATATATTGATATATATATTTTGCAAATATTGCAGTGTGCTTGTATTAATGCAGGTCAATCAATCAATCAAATGTATTTATAAAGTCCTTTTTACATCAGCCGATGTCACAAAGTGCTATACAGAAACCCAGCCTAAAACCCCAAACAGCAAGCATTGCAGATGTTGAAGCACGGTGGCTAGGAAAAACTCCCTAGAATGGCAGGAACCTAGGAAGAAACCTAGAGAGGAACCAGGCTCTGAGGGGTGGCCAGTCCTCTTCTGGCTGTGCCGGGTGGAGACTATACGTTGATGCTGAATGTTGTTTGTTAGAAAGCTGACTTCGAGAAAAAACAAAAAACAAAGTTGACGGCTTCTGACAGCAAGATCATGCCAGCAAGATCAGGCAAGTACACGCATTTGAATGTGATGTTATGCATCTAGCTATGTTATTTCAATGTGATGTTTATACTCTTAAGTTTTAAAGAACTGCAAATACCGATTTTTGATTAGAAAATAGGCATCTGCACAGATGCCGTATCTCTCTAGTCATATGACGTCTCCACTTCCTGCTTGGAAAACCAATTTTGAGACAACGCTGTTTTCTCCTCTAATAAGAAATGTTTCCAGATATCATTTATGGTACTCATTAAACATGAAAATCCCAAAAGGATGGATGATGTAGCGCAGCTTGAATCAATCAACAGATTAGCAGGGAACGGTTTTTATTGACATCTTGAAATGTACAAAAAAAATCATTTCCCAAGATCCAATGCATGTCCGAAGGGGCGCGACGGCTCGAGGATTTTTGACACAAGAAAATAAGATAGTCTGCTTCCGCGCGCGATTTATAATGTTTTGCTCACTTTGCGAAATCTCTTGAGTGTAGCTAACATTTCACAGTTATAATGACTTGAATGTCAATGCATTTAACCTAGCTGGTCCTATTTTCTCGGAAGATAAGGTGAGTGAACTATTTTGATTATTGGCATATCAATGGTGTCAGTACTATTAATTAGCCAGCTAGTTATCATAGCTAGCTGCTAGCGAGCCATCATAAAATGGTAATATTTTGCAATCAACACACATCTCAGATTGTAATCAAATGTCATGGAGCGGCCTGCCAGCGGAAAACTCAGCAATCAAGATTGCCAGGCTGGTGGCACCCTATCAACATTGTTTGTCGTTTGTGGTAGCCAGCGGCAACAAATATTAACATGACAGTGAGTATGCTTGTCTGTGCCTTAAAGCGGCAATCGGAGGTTGAAACAAGAAACATACTCCCCTAGTCCTGCCACCTTTTTCGGGAAAAAGGCTGAGAAATGGGTCTGGAGAAATGTTAGCTCTCAATCTCAAATTAATCAGCAGAGCTATGGACACAATGACTGAGCCATCCATGGCATCGACATGATCGTTTTAACCACGTTGAGGCTATATATTGTTTTCAAACATTTGAGTAATGGTTCAGGATGGGGTGCGACAGTTGAACTAAGCTCATGAGACATTTATAAGTGAAATTCTTCAATAATTGATGGGTAAATGTAATTAATTTATGTCCAAAAATGTATGTAGTAACTGCAGATTGCCCCTTTTTAACGTTAGAGAACCCTGTAAAAGGAAGACTAGAAAGAAGTTAGGGCTATGTTATTTGTGCAGTCAGCGCAGAGCTGCAGACATTCCAAATATTTTGAGTGTTGATGGTGTGAATGTGATCATAGAAATGTAGTACTTTAGGATGTAGAACGTACTGTTCAGTCCTGACTGCATTAACATTCTATTTTGCGGATTGTTTTCTTAGTATGTGAATATGTCATTTGCATCCTTTCGGATTGTAGAATGAGGCCATTTTCTGGAGTACAATAACCCCAATAAACAACTCTCATCATTCCCGGGGCCCAGTGCTGTCAACACCGGTGTAAATGATTACCCTGAGGACTGAACAAAGAGACAGCAATGGCACAGAGAGAGAAAAGTCTTGAGCAGAAGCAACAAACAGACTGAAGTGTCTGTTTAGTGTTGTCAGTGCAGCTTGCCAGTTGCAAGGCCTGTGCTGCACACAAATATGCTAAGCCTTGTTTCAGGGACAGACAGGGCAAGGCTTTTGACCCTGGCAGAGCAGAGGAGACCATTTCTTTGCTGGGCAGATTTGGAGGTTGCCATAGAGACTGCCCTCACTGCCTTAAAGAGCTTAATTGTTGTGTTTTAAAACGGAGAATTAAGGGGTTAATCTGAGATTGAGGAAAAACAAGCTTTCTGATGGTGATGATCAGGTTTAGAGATTGATTGCATGTTCACATTTTGTTCATACTGGTTTGTTCCAATATGTCACTCTGAACTCTACCTTTTGGAAATTCATGTGTAGTTGGTAGGTAGTCAACAACAGCCTGTCGATTTGGCAGGAAATCACCCCTAATCTTTTCCAGTTCCACGCAGCTTTTCTATGACTGGCATGCTGCCATATGCTGATCAATGATCTCCGTAATACTGGGTGACTTCATGGTCACCTGTTGGCATTATTAGATTTCTGTCATTCTATCTGCACAGGTTGTAAAGAGGGATTACATACTCTGCATATTGACAACCGAGGGGGCAGTTGTAGGCCAAACAGCTGGCCACAGTGAAGGTCCCAGCATTATAATTGATGATTAGGCCATACAAATGTAATTAAAAGTTGGAACGAATGCCTCTCTTCACTTTTCTGGAAATTGCACAATTAAAGGGAAAAATGATGTCCCCAAGCCTCCAGTGAAGAGGGAAACAACTTCCCCCTCAAGTTATGGCTGAACCTTGCCTAATTTAGCCTCCCAAAAGGCAAAAATATTTGGTCGCTAGATGTTGAACTAAGGTTGCTATAGTATGTTAACAAGATAGTCTACTTCGGTTTTGTTGTTCACTCGCCTCACTCAAAAAAAAGAAAATCTGTAAAACATTGAACAAAATGTGTATGGCCTTAGTGTACTGGAGAGCCTAACCAATGTTTCCCCCTTATCAGTGTAACTAATACTCACTTTCATGAAATTGATGCTGGCTGGCTGTCCACTTGTTCCCCTCTTAGGAAATTCATCCTTGGGCTTTTGGTGTCTTATAAGGTTACTGGTTTTGCATACCCAAGGTCTTTCAATAGAAGGCTCGGCAACAGAACTGTATTTCTAATGAATTATTAACATTCTAAGTTTTGTGAGAGTGGACACACTCATTACCTGATAGCCCTGTCCCATTTTCTGGACATGCATCCTTTGGTTCCATTGGAAACAGCACTCACCTGGTTTTAATTACTTTATTGCCTTGTCTTCGGTCTGTGGAGAAGAAGACTGCGCTGAGCAGATGTCTCTCTAGGTCCTGGAGAGCTGGTTGTTTAAGCATTTAAAGGGATACTTCAGGATTTTGGCAACGAGGCCTTTTATCTACACCAGAGTCGGATAAACTCGTTGATACCATCTTTATGTCTCTGTGTCCAGTATGAAGGAAGATGGCAGTAGTTTCGCAAGCTAATGCAGTTAGCAATTTCGCTTGTTTACATCTTCCTTCAAACTCCACGCAGAGACATAAAAAATGGTATCAACGAGTTCATCTGACTCTGGGGAAATAAAGGGCCTCATTGCCAAAATCCTGAAGTATCCCTTTAATTGAGAGATAAGATGAGGTTCTAAAGTCTTCTTTTTTAAGGAGAGTAGAATTCCAGTGTCACCACTCAACCGTGGGTTGTATTTCTCAAAGAGTGACGTCGATGACATCATCTGCAATATGGATGACTGTACATTCCAAGTTCTTCTTTCCGGTCGTAGTAGTTTTTCCACCTGCTTCTGTGTTGTGTGTCTCTGGAAGACTGGGCCATGCGCAGCTGGAGGTGGCAGTTCTCCAGGATGATGAGCCTTTGCCTGCGCTGGTGCCGGCTGTGTCCTAAGCGAGGGGTGCGCCCCAGCAAGCCCCGGAGGAAGCTAGGAGAGCTGTGGAGCTACTGGAAGCTGCTGCTCAACTCCCTATACTTCAACAGCCTCACCAACTCTGACACCTACCTGGACTGTGTCTTTGAACCCATCTACTGGATTGTGGACAATGTGACTCGCTGGTTTGGGGTGGTAAGTCAATAGATCACCTTTCTGATACATTTGATATACATTTGAGTCATTTAACAGATGCTCTTATCCAGAGCAACTTTCAGGAACCGTTAGGGTCAAGTGCCTTAAGGGCACGTCAACAGATTTTTCACCTAGTTGGTTTGGGAATTCAAACCAGCAACCTTTCGGTTACTGGCCCAACGCTCTTAACTGCTAGGCTATCTGCTGCCCTGTCTGTAGATGTACAGTCAAATAGCTTTGTTTTAATGTAGTTAATTAAATATCCCATGTTTGGTTACATTAACCTTTTTGCTCTTCCATTTTTTCCCCACAGTTTTTTCGCCTTTCACGCTCCCTCATGAGTTGTTCCCTCTGTCCGTGTCCTCCTCTCCTCTGTTCCCAGGTATTTGTGTGCCTGGTGATTGCCCTCACCAGCTCTGTGGTGGTCGTTGTCTACCTGTGCCTGTTGCCTGTTATCCTCAACACCTACCCACTGCTGTGGATCATCTGGCACCTCACCTATGGCCACTGGGTCCTCATGATGGTCCTTTTCCACTACTACAAGGCCACCACCACCTCCCCTGGACACCCACCACAGGTGAGGTGCCTGCTCTAATGCCTGCAGAAAATTGGTTTTGTGAAGACACAGGCAATAGGCAGTTTTAGGTGTGGTTGTGAAATAACGATCTTCTATTTCCTTTTTTTTGGTTTGTTTCTCAGGTTAAAAGTGATACACCGTCAGTGACCATCTGTAAGAAATGCATCGTCCCCAAACCAGCCAGGACTCACCACTGCAGCATCTGCAATACGTAAGTTAAGGACTCTCTTGTCAGTCGTTAGATGATGTCATCAAGAAATCCAAAACCTCTACTGGTTAGCTCTAGTCCATGGCGCAGGTCAATCACAATGAGTGACTTTCTTTCATTCCAGGTGTATTCTGAAGATGGATCACCACTGTCGTATCCTTTCTATCGAGACCCACAAACAGTCTTCAACATCTCCTCTGTCAGATTCCTTTTTTTTTGTGTAATCTTTTTATTTGAATTTAATACATGTTAAAACCCAAGGGGGGACAGTCATTCAATTGAATAATCTCTCGCATTCCAAAATGTTTTTATCTTTGTTAGATCTGCCTCATTAACTTTGACCTTAACTTGCCTTGTGACGCCAGCTTGGCTCAACAACTGTGTGGGTCACTTCAACCACCGCTACTTCTTCTCCTTCTGCCTGTACATGACCATGGGCTGCATGTACTGCAGCGTCAGCTGCAAAGACATGTTCATAGAGGCTTACAACGCTGTCGAGGTGAGGGAGATCAACAGACGGAAGAATGTCAGCTTCTTAGAGGTTCTAGAAGGCTTGACATTTTGACTTTCAAAGAGTATTCGGAGTACTGCCCTCCGCGTAAATCATGCCTTGTTATTGACATGTGGACCAAACACCCTGATTGAGTGAGGCCGCTTGGTTCATGACTGTTTGGATAGAGTCTGGCATGTCTTTGCCACATTTTTCCTTCTCTTATGTGCTAGGTGAGGCGTGGGCTTGTCGTATAGGTAAGCGAAAGGCCATACATTCTGAGCATGGTGTCAAGTTGAGCTGCCACAAGTTTAGCTAAAGAGACAGGCAAAAAAAACAGCAGCCAAGCAAAGCTGGCTAACGGAGCGCCAAGGGAGCTTTGGAATTTAGGAATCAAAGACATCAGATGAAACATTAACAGCAATTAAATACACTTGTTTCTTGTCAAGTCCACTGAGAAGGCTCATGGCTGTTTGTCTAATGCAATTTGAAGTCTCCGGGATCAAGATCAATTACTCTCTTGACACCAGTCCACCATGGTAAGATGGGAGTTTATATAGTAACAGATTCTATGGCTCTTAGGCAACACCTCACTTTTAGATTTAAAAAATGCTTCCATCGCTGTGTGATAAATTCTCTCTAGCTACAGAGGTATGATGATAACCCATAACCAGTCTAGTCAATAGTTTCTCAATATTATGAGTTCTGATTTAGCTAGTCAACGGCACTAACTTCTCTCCTGCATTTGGCTGTTGACCCCCAAATGGTATTTTATTCCCTATATATATATATATATAGTGCACTAATTTTTGACCAGAGCATTGTGGGCCCTGGTCAAAAGTAGTGCACTACATATGGAATAGGGTGCGATTTGGGATGTAACCAGTGTGTGTATTGACATTGATCCATTAGCAGTGTGAATGGGGAGCCACAGAGGGAGCCAGTGATAAGAGTAGGCGACAGACTGCTTCTCAGTCTGGCCATGTAGTACAAAAGGTTCTTGAAATCACAGCACTCAGAACAGGGCCTGGTTTTCCAAAAGCATCTTAAGGCTGTTTGGGAAACCGGGCCCTGGTGTGTTGACCAAAATTAAAACTGCAGATTAATTTGTAGAGGGTAGTACTACAGATTGACAGACTGCTGGGCAACACTGGGTCCCACTGTCAATTAACAATCAACATTTGACAACAATTAGGCAATCGTCTCAATGTGTAGTATGGGGCCTTCTATGTGCCCAGTGAGACTGCAGCTCTCTTCTCAAGCCAGGCAAAGTCCCATGTGATTGGTAGTTAATTCTAGGTCCCTTGGCTACAGACTTGGCATCTAGAGTTTTGCTGATTTGCCACTAGTTGCATTCTGAGGACCGTGGATGTACTCCTTTGTTAACCCAGCTACTGTTTGTGATTAGGCTTTTTGTGGTTGGTGGTTTAACCTAGAGGTCGACCGATTAATCGGAATGGCCGATTTAATTAGGGCCGATTTCAAGTTTTCATAACAACCGGAAATCGTTATTTTTGTGCGCCGATTTATTTATTATATTTTTTTACACCTTTTAATTTAATCTTTATTTAACTAGGCAAGTCAGTTAAGAACACATTCTTATTTTCAACGACGGCCTAGGAACGGTGGGTTAACCTTGTCAGCTCGGGGGATCCAATCTTGCAACCTTACAGTTAACTAGTCCAACGCAATAACGACCTGCCTCTCTCTCGTTGCACTCCACAAGGAGACTGACTGCCTGTTATGCAAATGCAGTAGGCCAAGGTAAGTTGCTAACTTATCTCATAAAAAAACAATCAATCATAATCACTAGTTAACTCCACATGGTTGATGATATTACTAGATATTATCTAGCGTGTCCTGTGTTGCATATAATCTGACTAAGCATACAAGTATCTGACTGAGCGGTGGTAGGCAGAAGCAGGCGCGTAAACATTCATTCAAACAGCACTTTCGTGCGTTTTGCCAGCAGCTCTTCGTTGTGCATCAAGCATTGCGCTGTTTATGACTTCAAACCTATCAACTCCCGAGATGAGGCTGGTGTGACCACCTTGGGGTGGTTGTTTCCCTTGCTCTGCATGGGTAACGCTGTTGTCGTTGTGTTGCTGGTTCGAGCCCAGGGAGGAGCGAGGAGAGGGACGGAAGCTATACTGTTACACTGGCAATACTAAAGTGCCTATAAGAACATCCAATAGTCAAAGGTTAATGAAATACAAATGGTATAGAGAGAAATAGTCCTATAATAACTACAACCTAAAACTTCTTGCCTGGGAATATTGAAGACTCATGTTAAAAGGAACCACCAGCTTTCATATGTTCTCATGTTCTGAGCAAGGAACTGAAACGTTAGCTTTCTTACATAGCACATATTGCACTTTTACGTTCTTTTCCAACACTTTGTTTTTGCATTATTTAAACGAAATTGAACATGTTTCATTATACACATAAGTGTTAATTCCGTATTGTTGTCATTATTACAAATACATATATTTTTTTAAACTGTCCGATTAATCGGTATCGGCGTTGAAAAATCATAATCGGTCGACCTCTAGTTTAACCCTGTGGAATACCCATTGGTATCACATTTACTAATTGAACTGCAACTCGAGTGAGGCCATTCTACACATTTTAAAGTTAGTTTCTAGCTTAAACGGTGTAGGAGGAGTAGTGTGCTTAAGTAGAAGGTTGAAAATTTAAGCTGGGGTTTTTGCAGTGCAAGCCCCACAATTAAACTGATTTTCATGTAGGGTCTTTACATTGTTTGGTTTTGTGTTCTTTCTAGAGCTACTATCAGACCCCACCAGCAATGTTTTCCTTCAGGGAAAAGATGGTCCACAATGGTGTCATTTTCATTTGGGTGCTGACAAGGTGAGACAAATTTGTAACCGCTAAAAGTTTAGGGTTTTATAGTAGATAGTCAACTGTTTTGTTGTGGTGAACTGCTATGGCTGTTCTGTGTGTGTTCTCAAATAGACCTCATCTTGAGTTGTGTTCAGTACAGTCATGGTAAAAAGTTTTGAATTACATTAATTTTCAAAGTCAGCTGCCTTGGTGTCTTTAGATATTTGTCAGATGTTACTATGGAATACTGAAGTATAATTACAAGCATTTCATAAGTGTCAAATGCTTTTATTGACAATTACATGAAGTTGATGCAAAGAGGCAATATTTGCAGTGTTGACCGTTCAAGATCTCTGCAATCCGCCCTGGCATGTTGTCAATTAACTTCTGGGCCACACACTGATGGCAGCCCATTCTTGCATAATCAATGCTTGCAGTTTGTCAGAATTTGTGGGTTTTTGTTTGTCCACCCGCCTCTTGAGGATTGACCACAAGTTCTCAATGGGATTAAGATCTGGGGAGTTTCCTGGCCATGGACCCAAAATATTTATGTTTTGTTCCCCGAGCCACTTAGTTATCACTTTTGCCTCATTGCAAGGTGCTCCATCATGCTGGGAAAGGAATTGTTCGTCACCAAACTGTTCCTGGATGATTGGGAGAAGTTGCTCTCGGAGGAGGTGTTGGTACCATTCTTAATTCATGGCTGTGTTCTTAAGCAAAATTGTGAGTGAGCCCACTCCCTTGGCTGAGAAGCAACCCCACACATGAATGGTCTCCTGATGCTTTACTGTTGGCATGACACAGGACTGATGGTAGTCGTGGCCACGCTCACCTTCTCCAGACAAGCTTTTTTCCGGATGCCCCAAACATTCGGAAAGAGAATTCATCAGAGAAAATTACTTTACCCCAGTCCTCAGCAGTCTAATCCCTGTACCTTTTGCAGAATATCAGTCTGTCCCTGATGTTTTTCCTGGAGAGAAGTGGCTTCTTTGCTGCCCTTCTTGACACCAGGCCATCCTCCAAAAGTCTTCGCCTCACTGTGTGTGAAGATGCACTCACACCTGCCTGCTGCCATTCCCGAGCAAGCTCTGTACTGGTGGTGCCGCGATCCTGCAGCTGAATCAACTTTATGAGACGGCCCTGGCGCTTGCTGGACTTTCTTTGGCGCCCTGAAGCCTTCTTCACAACAATTGAACCGCTCTCCTTGAAGTTCTTGATGATCCGATAAATGGTTGATTTAGGTGCAATCTTAGTGGTAGCAATATCCTTGCCTGTGAAGCCCTTTTTGTGCAAAGCAATGATGACTGCACGTGTTTCCTTGCAGGTAACCATAGTTGACAGAGGAAGAACAATGATTCCAAGCACCACCCTCCTTTTTGAAGCTTCCAGTCTGTTATTTGAATTCAATCAGCATGACAGAGTGATCTCCAGCCTTGTCCTCATCAACACTCACACCTATGTTAACGAGAGAATCACTGACATGTCAGCTGGTCCTTTTGTGGCAGGGCTGAAATGCAGTGGATTTTTTTTTTGTTTGGGGGGGATTCAGTTCATTTGCATGGCAGATGGACTTTGCAATTAATTTGATCACTCTTTGTAACATTCTGGAGTATATGCAAATTGCCATCATACAAACTGAGGCAGCAGACTTTGTGAAATTCAATATTGGTCATTCTCAACTTTTGGCCACGACTGTACAATTGACAGATGGTCATGATTGCTGTTTGTATGCCCTGCAGTTCGGTGGCAGTTGCTCTGGGAGGTCTGACCCTGTGGCATGCTATCCTCATCACTCGAGGAGAGACCAGTGTGGAGAGACACATCAACAAGAAAGAAATCAGACGTTTAAAGGAGAAAGGAAAGGTGAGGCTTATTGGACTCTGTGGGTTTACCAAAATATCAACATGGTGTACCAGTTCGGAATTAGTGAGTAAAGCCTGTTTCTCTTTTGTAAGGTGTTCCGAAATCCATACCACTATGGGAAAATAAACAATTGGAAAGTTTTGTTTGGTGTGGAGGAGACAAGGTAAGCCTTGTTTTTAGGCTGTTGTGAAACATACATAATTGTTCTTACAGAGTTGGTTTGTCTTCCTCTTCCCACAGTCACTGGTTGACCAGAGTCCTCCTGCCGTCTAGCCACGTTCCCCATGAAGATGGACTGATATGGGAATGCCCTCGGGCTCTCATCAGAAGAGACCCTATGACCATCTAACCTCCCACTACTCGCTGCTGGACAGTTTCTCATCTCCACTTTATGGGCCATAATCACTGCTATAGCCCTGGCCCCTGGATAGTGGGGTAGACAGAAGACTTATTTTAGCCTCTGAGGAGTGGACTATTTGGTGTTTATTGTGGCCCATGAGTCCAGGGACCTTAATCGGACCTCCAGTCACTGTCATGTGAAGTGAACTGATGGTCCTGTCTTTAATAGTCTACTTGTCTTGTGGACTGTGTTTTTGTACTGTTAGGTATGTTGTCCAAAGTTGATGTGAAGTGTGTGCTTTTTAATTGTATTGAAGTCACAGAAGAAGCAGTTTGGACTTTTTCAGTGCCAAAGAACAGCTTTCCACCAAAGGCTAGGTTCGAGCTAGATAACCACATGCCTTGGCCATTGTCCAACTATGGGTGAGTAGTCTGGAGACTGACAGAATTACATAAACAATATTACCATTCAGGCTACAGTTAGATTATGGTGCTCATGTTACTGAGCAGTACCCCTGTCAATATTAGGAATTGTCAAAACATTGCTATGTGCCTTGTTATGTTAAATCTTTAACCTGTTTTCTATTTGTTAATTACCAGGCACTAATGTATTTTCTACTATTATCCAACCTCTCCCACATTGATTTCCCCACTAAAAAGCGGCGTGTACACTACACGATTTTGGTCCCGATAGCTGTCCCGGTCACGTTTTTGAGATCGGTATTTTCAAACATGGGTATTACTATATCGGCACAAAACCAGCAATGATCGTGTAGTGTGAGATGTGCAACAAGTTTCGAGAATGGTGATAAGCAATAGCCAATGAGAGCTCGCCAGTGAGATGACGTTTCGCATCACACAGAATGTGTAGGTGCTCGATCCGTGAATACTATTAGTACGGGTTTGTACTTCCCTTTAACCAACGCGTCAAGTCGTTACAGCTCTGAAGTTCACAAGCAATGTTATTAAATTCAAAATGTTGGCTAGATATTTCAACTCTGTATGGCAAGCGCGAAAGTCTTAAATAATAGAGCCGCACACTCTAGGAGCTCAGATGCAAAACTATTTATGTCCAACGTTTCGACAGACAAGCTGTTTTCATCAGGGTATAATGACAAACAATGCGAGGTGACTCATTTATACAGTGTCAAGACAGGTCTATAATTATGGACAAATACAATTTGGCTACAGCGTGAAAGTGACTGAAAACGTTTGAGGCTGTTGAGACAGCTCGTTGTAGCTACATTCAATCTAATAACATTATTTTTGCGTGGTATCTAGAATCCTCACAAACAAGTTAATTATCTTATAGTGTTTGACCCCCGTCTGTGCCACATCGTTTAGTGCGCACCACTACGTTGGCAAGACAACTACAGGAAAGCGGTTATTTAACCTCTACGGAATCAGTGTCCTCCCCCCGGGGGATGGTTGCGCTAACGTGATGAGCAGAAAGCTTAAATTCTTGTTAATCTAACTGCAATGTCCAATTTACAGTAGCTACTAGTGAAAGAATACCATGCTATTGTTGAGTGCACAGCTAGGTACTTGAAAATGTATCAAACCAATTAAGCACATTGGATCAGTCCAAAACTTTGCAGATTGCCATCTAGTGGCAAATCTAAATTGCACCTAAACTGGAATAATACATTGGTCTTTCTCTTGCATTTCAAAGAATACAAAAAAGTTTAAAAAAAATAATATTTGACCAGATCTGTGTTATTCTCCTACATTATTTTCAAAGGAATCAATAATATGCATATCCTTGCTTCAGGTCCTGAGGTACAGGCAGTTAGATTTTGGTATGTAATTTTAGGTGAAAATTTAATTCGAAAAAAATGGGTCAGATCCTTGTTAATTTGAGAGGCTCAGCGACGTTAATTCTGAAAGTTGTGTAGTGTACACCCGGCTTAACCAACATTAAGATCACTTAACATGGTCATACGCTCTGGAAGCTGCGGACTTCCTCCTTGCTGGTCTCGAATATGGCCACCAGTTAGAATTCCTGGGATATTTCTTGTGGTTGGCTGCTGTGACACGACCAATAGAAACTGTTTCACTATATTGCGCACATCTGTATCATTACGATTGATATTAGCTTGTATTGTTTTAATATTTGATAAAGGATTGTTTTTGGAAACTTCATCCAGCTTCTTTTATTGAGCTCTTGATTTTTAAAGCACTGATTAGTTTACAAAAATGGTTTTATTGACAGCTTAAGTTAGACATTTAAATATTGTCCACATATCTTCGGCATATGTTCTTGTGAGTTTCAAAGTTAGCCTAGTGAAATTAAATGTGCAGCCTGCCAGCTGCATCAATCCTTCCAATACTGAATACAATGTTGACTCTTCATAATGGCATCGTCACGAGTGATGTTAAACACATTAATATTGTCCTCTATGGTTAGATAGTCAATTACCTAAAATGTACTTAAATCAGTAGCTCTCGTACACAACTGGCAGGGTGAGGTCAACTGTTAGACTTGCAAATCATAATTTCAAGGCATTATATTGTAGCTAGAAATGGTTCTCTCTGTGCCAAGCTTGTTTCAGTGCAGCTCTGAGTCCTTCCGTGGTGGACGGTCACCTATAGGTCCACGCCACCATGCAGTGGTGGTCAGAGTGGCAATACAAAAAAAATGGACGTGTAAAAGGTGAAGTGCTGTGGTTGGTGGTGAGATGTCCCAGACTCCAAGGGCAAAACTAGGGTCCCATGCCTGGATCAAAGCCTCTTCCTCAGGAGCAGGCGGTCCCTCTGTCCCCTCCCACAATCAGTCCGTAATGGTGGGGCCAAACTCACCTTCCCCCTGGACTCCCCAGTAGGAACCTTCACATGAGACACACATTGTAATAAACTTCCATTGATACAATGGAGAGAAATTCAGGGCCTGTTTTTCTCACTGTTAAGCTTTTGTGTCATTGACTTCTGGTCTGTTAGAAATGTTACATCAACCGATTGAAATGACTAACCCTTGAAGTTGTGAGAATGTTTGAGGAAATCTAATGCCTCACCATTCATTGCGTGCCACCACTGCCTCGCTCCTCACCATCCTCTTGAGGTCATCCAGGGGCACAGCCAAGGCACGCAGCACCCTCGCACGGAAAGGCATGATCTGCCAGAGGAAGGGTGGGTTTGTTTAGGACCAGTTTATAGGAATCGGTTGTTAAAGCCCCATCTGTGTGGCCAGTTGGCTGACAGAGGTTCTGTGCAGTCCAGGACCGAGTCTTACCTCATGTTCTGGAAAGCGGGAGAGGGCATGGATACAGCGCAGAGAGGCTATCCGCACTTTCTGTGAGGACAAGGAGAGAGACAGACAAAAAAACCTTTGAGTGAAGATTAGTGTTTTAGCACTGTGTATGGGGATTGGGGACAAGGTTACCTTGGTTCATGTTGCAGCTGAATAGTCCAGATTTAAAAAACGCTGAGTTGCATTCTGCGGTTTATGACAATTGCATTTCAGGTTAAAGACCACACCGGTACACCCAAGCAGCATTTCATTTGCAGATGTATTGTGGGTTAGATTCCCGGGACCACACATGACTGTACGTCACTTTGGATAAGTGTCTACTAAATGGCATATTATTGAATGCTCACGTGGACATGCTCGCGGGGCTGAATCAACTTCCTCTGGCACAGAGGAATGAGATACAAAGTCTGTACGACAACACTAATGTCACAGAGAGAACACATCTGCCTGATGCTCAGATCTGACTCCTATTTAGGTTTCTCAATACTTGTCCCATTGGCATATGTCCCGTTTATAATGATAGTGTGTGGTGTCTCATAACATACCCTGTTGATTCGGCTATTTCGCCGACAGCAGTATAAAATTGAGCACACAGCCATGCAATCTCCATAGACAAACATTGACAGTCAAATGGCCTTACTAAAGCGCTCATTGTCTTTCAGCGTGGACCGACATAGCCTGCTACCTTTCCAACAAGTCAGTTTGTCAAATGTTTGCCCTGCTAGAGGTGCCCGGGTTAACTGTGAAACAGGACCGCCTAGTGTTAAAGAGCGCAAAAATAGTCCACCCTCGGTTGCAACACTCACTACCAAGCTCCAAACTGCCTCTGGAAGCAACGTCAGCACAAGAACAGTTTGTGTGTCGGCTGGAGTGGTTTAAAGCTCGCCGCCATTGGACTCTGGAGTGATGAATCATGCTTCACCATCTGGCAGTCCCCGATGGACGAATTTGGGTTTGGCGGATGCCAGGATAACGCTACCTGCCCCAATGCGTAGACCCAACTAAAGTTTGGTGGAGGAGGAATAATGGTCTGGGGCAGTTTTTCATGGTTCAGGCTAGGCCCCTTAGGTCCACTGGAGGGTAATCTTACAGTATACAATGACATTCTAGACGCTTCCAACTTTGTAGCAACAGTTTGTGGACGGCCCTTAATTCGGCATGACAATGCCCCCGTGCACAAAGCAAGGTCCATTCAGAAATGGTTTGTTGAGATCGGTGTGGAAGAACACCATTGGGATGAAGGCCTAATCGCCCGACCGCACTAATGCTCTTGTGGCTGAATGGAAGCAACCCCCCCCAGCAATGTTCCAACATCTAACGGAAAGCCTTCCCAGAAGAGTGAAGAGGCTGTTATAGCAGCAAAGGGGGGACCAACTCCATATTAATGCCCATGATATTGAAATGAGATGTTTGACGAGCAGGTGTCCACATACACTAAGTGATAAAGTATGATACGTACCATAGCAGGGCTTGTGGTGAGGGTGAGGGTGCGGCCTACTAGCGCCTCCAGCTGAGTGATGAGGGCGGAGGGGGGGTCCATGAGGACAGGTTGCAGGCAGGACAGGGTGGACAGCTGCACCGCCTGGTCTGGACAGGACAGGGCCTCTAGCAGGAGGGGCAGGAGCTGACCAAACAGTGAAGAATATAAAAAGGAGGACATCACCACATCTTTAAGATACAGTGCCTTCAGAAAGTAGTCACACATTTTGATGTGTTACAAAGTGCGACTAAAATGGATTTAAGTCATTTTTTTGTCATTTTTTAAAATTGTTGACCCATCTACCAATAGGTGACTTTCTTTGAGGCCTTGGAAAACATCCCTGGTCTTTTTTTGTATTTTATTTAAATAGGCAAGTCAGTTAACACTTATTTACAATGATGGCCTACCAAAAGGCCTCCTGCGGGGACGGGGGCTGGGATTAAAAATAAAATACACGACAAAACACACATCACGAAAAGAAACACCACTACATAAAGAGAGACCTCAGACAACATGGTAGCAACACAACACGGTAGCAACACAACAACAAGGTAGACGAACAAAAGATGGTACAAACATTATTGGGCACAGACAACAGCACAAAGGCATGAAGGTAGAGACAACACATCACGCGAAGCAGCCACAAGTGTCAGTAAGAGTGTCCATGATGGAGTCTTTGAATGAAGAGATGGAGATAAAGCTGTCCAGTTTGTTTTGCAGCTCTTCCAGTCGATAGCTGCAGCGAACTGAAAAGAGGAGCGACCCAGGGATGTGTGCACTTTGGGGACCTTTTAACAGAATGTGACTGGCAGAACAGGTGTTGTATGTGGAGGATGAGGGCTGCAGTAGGTATCTCAGATAGGGGGGAGTAATTGAGTGCAATGATGTGTCCGAAAAGGAATATTGGTGTCAAATCTGATGGCCGAATGGTAAAGAACATCTAGCCACTCGAGAGCACCCTTACCTGCCGATCTATAAATGATGTCTCCGTAATCTAGCATGGGAAGGGAGATCATCTGAATCAGGGTTAGTTTGACAGCTGGGGTGAAAGAGGAGCGATTGCGATAGAGGAAACCAAGTGTAGATTTAACTTCAGCCTGCAGCTTTTGATATGTGCTGAGAAAAAGCCAGTGTTCCATCTAGCCATACTCCAAAGTACTTGCATAAGGTGACTACCTCAAGGTCTAAACACTCAGAGGTAGTAATCACACAAGTAGGGGCATTCTTCTTACCAAACCACATGACCTTTGTTTTGGAAGTTCACGTGTTGTATTTTTTTGGAGGGCCAAAAGGGGAGGGTTTACCTACCGTCCCCTAACCGAGACAACGCTGGGCCAATTGTGTGTCACCTTATGAGACTCCCGATCACAGCAGGTTGTGATACAGCCCGGGATCGAACCAGGGTCTGTAGTGATGCCTCTAGCACTGAGACGCAGTGCCTTAGACCACTGTGCCACTCGGGTTAAGGGCTAAGAAAGTTTTGTTGTTGAGCGTTGAACACAAAATCCAGGGAGGGGCCAGCTGAATATAAGACTATCATCTGCATATAAATAGATGAGAGCTTCCTACTGCCTGAGCTATGTTGATGTAAATTGGGAAGCGTGTGGGGCCGAGGATCGAGCCTTGGGGGTACTCCCTTGGTTACAGGCAGTGGCTGAAACAGCAGATGTTCTGCACTCTGAGAGAGGTAGTTAGCAAACCAGGCCAAAGACCCATCAGACACCAATACTCCTTAGCCGGCCCGCAAGAATGGAATGGTCAGCCGAGTCAATAAAAATAGCAGCACAACATTGCTTAGATTCAAGGGCAATGGTGACATCATTTTGCTTGACTGAGGGACCTTACAATTATACATTTCACTGGTCCTCTCCACTTACCGCTGGTAGCTCAGTGAGCTGAACCTGTCTGGGCAGGTAGTTCACTATGTGAGACAGTGCCTTCAGGTAGCCAGACTTCTTCTCTGTAGAGGGAGAGAAGGAAGGGAGAGTTAAGAATCGGTACAATGAACAGGACTCTCACAAACTGGTTAACAAGTTTCAACACGTGGCCAGTATCTGTAGTGCATTGAAAATGTGTCCATTTCCGGTACCTTGGGCTGCAGAGTTAAAGCCCTGGACAAGCTTGGCCGAGTTCTCGGTGAAGAAGCGTTGGCGGTACATGATGCGTACGTCGGCGTTGCAACCGCGGTTGAGGACGTCCGGCGAGTCGCTCATCAAGAGAGAGAATCCATCGGCAGCTAACGAACCCAGTTCTGAGTCACTGAGCAGGGAGAAAAGCTGAGAACGACACAGGGTTATTGCGGTGTGTGTGAGGTTACTGAGGTATAGATATTTTTCTAGGGGAGAAGAGACAAAACAATTAAAACGACAGACTGTGTGTGTAGGAGGACAGAGGACTCCTGTCCTTTACCTTGTCTGTCAGGGCTGTGGACAGAGGGTGGTAGCGGAGAAGGAGAGCCTTGGCCACCTAAAGACAAGAAAGCCATGCACAACTTGATGAATGAATGGACAGAACACCATACAATTGGCAAGTCACCATTCACCCCAAAGGAGAGGAGGTCGTAGGAGTATCAGAGATCCCTAGTCTAGAGAGGGAGGGGGGGTTGTAGGAGTATCAGAGATCCCTAGTCTAGAGACACGGGGGGGGTTGTAGGAGTATCAGAGATCCCTAGTCTAGAGACAGGGGGGTCGTAGGGGTATCAGAGATCCCTAGTCTAGAGACACGGGGGGTTGTAGGAGTATCAGAGATCCCTAGTCTAGAGACACGACGGGGAGGGAGGGGGTTGTAGGAGTATCAGAGATCCCTAGTCTAGAGACACAGGGGATCGTAGGAGTATCAGAGATCCCTAGTCTAGAGACACGGGGGGTTGTAGGAGTATCAGAGATCCCTAGTCTAGAGACACGGGGATCGTAGGAGTATCAGAGATCCCTAGTCTAGAGACACGGGGGATTGTAGGAGTATCAGAGATCCCTAGTCTAGAGACACGGGGAGGGGGGGGGTTGTAGGAGTATCAGAGATCCCTAGTCTAGAGACACGGGGGGAGGGGGTTGTAGGAGTATCAGAGATCCCTAGTCTAGAGACACGGGGGATTGTAGGAGTATCAGAGATCCCTAGTCTAGAGACACGGGGATCGTAGGAGTATCAGAGACCCCTAGTCTAGAGACACAGGGGGGGTCGTAGGAGTATCAGAGACCCCTAGTCTAGAGACACAGGGGGGGTCGTAGGAGTATCAGAGACCCCTAGTCTAGAGACACAGGGGGGGGTCGTAGGAGTATCAGAGACCCCTAGTCTAGAGACACAGGGGGGGGTCGTAGGAGTATCAGAGACCCCTAGTCTAGAGACACAGGGGGTCGTAGGAGTATCAGAGACCCCTAGTCTAGAGACACGGGGGCCGTAGGAGTATCAGAGACCCCTAGTCTAGAGACAGGGGGGGGGGGGTCGTAGGAGTATCAGAGACCCCTAGTCTAGTGACACGGGGGGGGGGGCTGAGGGGAACGGAGAACGAAAGAGAACATATGGAAATCATAAACGGATGTGAACGGATAAAATATACTAACCCAGAGCAGCAGCGTGAACGCCTGCGTTCGGACCGAGGAGGACGCACAGTCCAGCTCAGTGGAGATCCTCTTTAACGTCCCGTCTATCAGAGAGTCCAGGGCTTCTCCTGTAGAAACACACAACATTAAATATACCATCTCACCAACATTCACTTGACCAATCCTCATTCAGATCAAGGACAGGACTGGAGGACTCACCTGCAGGCCTCTTGTTGACCAGCCCAGCGTAGCACTTGGCGGCTGAGGTGTAGGAGAAGGGATGTACACAGGTACAGCTCAGCTCCTCCAGTTCTAACAGTAGCCTGTCCATCTGTGGAACCTCCACCTGTCCAGGACACACGGTCAGTTGGTCAATGATATCGGGCTAAATTAAGCCATTCAATGTCAGGATATCTTAAGAATGCAACACCCGAGTATCCGGCGTAACGCGTTAAACCGGTATCCATTGTATGAACATTTAACAGTACAAACACGGTTACAGTGTGGTTTTGAGGCCCTGTGATGAGTAGCAGACATTTTAGGGCGTTCTTACACTCCGTGGCAGTGAGCACACACAGCCCATGAGAAGACACACCATCTGGGACTGGCTCCAGGAGTCACCTGCCTGCTTCTAGAGGACAAGGTCAAAGGACAACCCATTCAATGTACCACTCACAGATACAATGCTCTATTTACTCCCAGCATGCATCCTGTCCCTTGAGTATCCTCAGTAGTAGTGTATTTTGATAAAGGAGATGGCTGGGTGTCTTTAGCATTGAACCCTGACCTTGAGGAGCTGGATCTGGGAGGGGAAGGCATTCTCTGGCAGGAAGGACATGTCACCATCCAGGAAGAGGGACACCGCCCGCGAGGCTGTTTGGCCCGCCAGTCTGGTGACACAGCAGAGCTTAGTAGGTTTACAAAATTCCGGGAACTTTCAATAAACTCCCATTGTTTTCCATAAATCCTGGTTGGAGGAATCTGGATTTCCTGCCCGTTTCCTCCTGAATCTGGGAATCCTCCAACCAGGAGTTTGGGAAAACCAGGGAATGTATTAAAAGTTCCTCGAGTTTTACAACCCTAGTGGTTAGCACCAAGCCAATATATTTACATATGACATAATACATGTGCCGTCATCAATTATGTGTGTGTGTGTGTGTGTGTCTCATCTGACTGGGTGGCTGGCTCTCTCAGTGATGCCAACTCACTGGGACTGTAGTCGGGCACAGGTAGTGCTGATGACTGGTACCATGGCTGATAGGACAGACTCCTCCACTAAAGGACTCGGATGGTCTGAGGACCCTTCAAATATAAAACAGAGCAGAAAAAAGCATCAGTCAAAAAGAGTTTAGTCTTCTGTATTTAGTTTGCCAAAACACACCTACTCATTTTCAGAACAGCTCTCCATTGAACCAGAGATTCCTTATCTCAAGGGACTTCCTGGTTCAATAAAGGTTACATTTATCAAAACATTACAATGTGTTGCAGAGGCCTGAAGCCATTAGTTGGTCAGAATATTCTCACCCCGCATAGCTGCCTGCAAGGCCAGTCCGAGCAGGCGCGGAATGATGATGTCATGGAAGACGTGGCCGGTCTCTTCAGTGTCCTGGGCATTCTCTGCTATCCTCTGCAGATTGTGGCACACAGAGATCACCTCCTCCAATGAAAACGAGCCAGTGCCTGTTGGGGGTGAGATTACGTCTTCATTGTCATCAGAGTCTACTTATACAAAAGGTGCAATATGCAGAAATTGCTCCGCCATTTCTTGGTTGATAGAATTCTAATAGTTCAAGCAATGTATAGTGTAGGGAACCATTGTACCATCTAAACTGCTGGGAAATATATTTTCAACCACCACAAAAATTATGTTTTTCAGCTATTTGAAGCTGGTGTACAAAACTGAAAGTACATTTCAGAAAGGAAACTGGAAGCATCGAAATAGTGCACATAGAAAAGATCTGCCGCTTCTTAGACATGCTTTCAATGAGAATAACGTATCTATAGCTCACATTTCTATGTGAATTTGGTCAGGTCGCCCAAAACGTTAACATACTGCAGCTTTAACATAGAGATAGGGGAGTTTACCTATACAACGAAACATAAGACATATTTAGAAAGGGTCTACCTATACAAAGACAGAAGAGTGTGTGGTAGTGACACATACCAGTGTGTGAGGAGGTGAGAACCTGTAGCAGGACAGGTGTGCTCTCCTGAACCACACTGGGCCGGGACGACACCGCAGCCAGCGCCGTCAAACACCGCTGACGCACGGCCTGCTGGGAATGTTCCTGGGACGACGTGGCGCTGTCCCCTTGTGCCATGGACTCTGGGAACAGGACAGGAAAGGGTTCAGTTCAGTAACCCTCCTCCGGTTGGAATGATGTCATTGAAGGAACGTAATGATAAAGACCTTTGTTTACATTATTTAGTTTTGACCTTTGACCCTAACCCACCTGAGAAGATCTCCCCCTTCAGCCGTGGAACCATCTTAGAGATGAAGGCTAGAGGATGCAGACCAGCCAGAGCCCCTGCACACTCAACCACAGCCAGGCTGGACAGACAGGGAGAGGCAGAGAGAAGAACCAAACCCTTGTGTTAATTGATTAGGCACACACAGGTTGTGTTTACACAGGCAGCCCAATTCTGATGGGTTATTTTTCACTAACTGGCCTTTTGACCAATCACATCAGATCTTTATCAAAGCTTATCTGATTGGTCAAAATACCAATTAGTGAAATATAAAAGATCAGAAGTGGGCTGCCTGTGTAAACGTGGCCACCGACTTCTGATTTCCCTCCCAGAAGAACTGAAAACAGGTACTAACCTAACTTTAGCATCTTCCTCCTCCAGTATGAGCTTGGTGAGGTGGTCAACAGCCAGCTCCACATCTGACTCTAACAGCAGGACTATGAGAGAGGTGGGAGATGTCAACCTATACGTCTCAGCATAGTAAGGGGAGATGTAGCACAATCTGAATGGCCAATTAAATGTATTCTCTATCCCACAAGCTGAACAGCATGTGAACAAAGACTCATGCTGACTTCAATTCAATCCTGTGTAGCAGTGAGATGAGCTCAAAAGGTCTCAAATGTGTTGGTCAGGCATTTGTTAATTGGAAGAGGGATTGCGAGGTCAGGAGTCTCACCTGTCTGTTGGCTCAGGGCAGTGAGCACACGCAGTGATGTGATCTGGAGCCCAGCACTGTTCTCAGACAGAGCAGAGAACACTATACTGCAAAGAGACTGCCTGAAGTCCAACAGCACACTCTCATCTGGCGAGAGGAGAGAGGAGGAGGGGGGAGAGAGAGGGACAAAGAAAGTGGGGAAGGAGAAAGGGAGGAAGAGAGAAAAGGGAGAGAAGGAGAGGTGTGAGAGTGGTGGGAAAAGGTTAATAGAATAATTCACACCGCCACATATCACACGAACCAGGAGGGAACATTTCATGAGGGACAGATCTTGTACAGTAGAGATGGCTGGATATTTTCATCATTCCTAAAGCATGAATAGTTATTATGCTTGGGCAAGTTCTAACGGCGTTCTGCTTCAAATACTCTTCCAAATGGAGCCCTGAAATGAAGCATTGTAAATCACTTGTTTAGATACAGAGGCAGAACTTGAAAGGAGGAACAGGGGACATTAAATCTCGAAAAGTCTAAGCCGTTTGGGGGGGGGGGCGATGACGAAATATTTAACCCACAAAACTACCTGCGTACTTCCATTGGTTTGTATGGGTTACAATCAGACGAGTTCAGGGACACTTGTGGGGTCAGAGCAAAATGAAGAAAACCATCGTGTTTGTACGAGTCACCCCTTTCCATAGTGTAGTCAAATTACTTTGTAGCTCAAACTAAAGGCCATAAATTACAGACAGAAATTGGCACATCAGAGTTACTGACTTTAAACGAGTCCCATGCTGTGGGGCTCGTAGAGCAAAACAGAGAACACCAGCATTACAGACGTTTTCGTGAGAAGACCAACTTCTCATGGGCTGACAAACTGCTGTAGCTCGGCCGCCTTCCACCGCAGATGCGCAAAGCCAACATAGGAGGATGTGGCGGATTGAGAGTTAGCCCATGCAACAACAACAAAAAGGACATGTCAGACGGGTTTTGATAGAGATTATTTTATTATGTCACCTAGACTGACGCACGGCTCTTAATGAACGTGGCACAAAGAGCGGAACAGTAATGAACGTTACACTTACCCTCCTCTGAAGACTTCCCTGGCTGGACGAAGCCCTGTAACACCTCCAGTAGGGTGCGCCGCTGAGCACACTACACGGGGGAGGACACAGACAGATATTTAAGATTTCTGTAGGAACCAAGGAACCATATGCCTGTAGGAACCAAGCCAGAACCAAGATACTTACAACAGGCTGGGCCGCCTACATGTCCTGTGGCAGTATTGGGTCAGCAGGACATAACTTACAATGCAGTAACACTGTGATTTTGACTATGTGGGAAGCCAGCAAAACACACAATGTGAGAAATCTGACTCGCGGAACTGACGCAAATCATTACCAACAGTCAAGAATGGGAGACGAGCGTCAACACTGACGGAAATGGAACGACCTAGCTGGCTGGTGTGACTCACTTGTGTTCGGCTGTTGTATTGTTCTATGAGGGACGGCATGATGGCGGCTGCAACTCTGTGGCTCGCCCTGTAGGAGGCGGTAGAGGTGGCCTGCAGCAGTTTGGCGCTGGGCCACACCAGCTTCAGGTCCGGCTCACACAGGTGGTGCTGACAGTCTACAAAACATTAGGCTGGGTTGGTACATTGGTGATGGCGCGTGTATTTTATTTTATTTTTTATTTCACCTTTATTTAACCAGGTAGGCTAGTTGAGAACAAGTTCTCATTTGCAACTGCGACCTGGCCAAGATAAAGCATAGCAGTGTGAACAGACAACAACACAGAGTTACACATGGAGTAAACAATAAACAAGTCAATAACAGTAGAAAAAAAAGAATCTATATACATTGTGTGCAAAAGGTATGAGGTAGGCAATAAATAGGCCATAGGAGCAAATAATTACAATTTAGCAGATTAACACTGGAGTGATAAATGATCAGATGAACATGTGCAGGTAGAGATACTGGTGTGCAAAAGAGCAGAAAAGTAAATAAAATAAAAACAGTATGGGGATGAGGTAGGTAAATTGGGTGGGCTATTTACCGATGGACTATGTACAGCTGCAGTGATCGGTTAGCTGCTCAGATAGCAGATGTTTAAAGTTGGTGAGGGAGATAAAAGTATCCAACTTCAGAGATTTTTGCAATTCGTTCCAGTCACTGGCAGCAGAGAACTGGAAGGAAAGGTGGCCAAATGAGGTGTTGGCTTTGGGGATGATCAGTGAGATATACCTGCTGGGACGTGTGCTACGGGTGGGTGTTGTTATCGTGACCAGTGAACTGAGATAAGGCAGAGCTTTACCTAACATAGACTTATAGATGACCTGGAGCCAGTGGGTCTGGCGACAAACATGCAGCGAGGGCCAGCCGACTAGAGCATACAGGTCGCAGTGGTGGGTGGTATAAGGTGCTTTAGTAACAAAGCGGATGGCACTGTGATAAACTGCATCCAGTTTGCTGAGTAGAGTATTGGAAGCTATTTTGTAGATGACATCGCCGAAGTCGAGGATCGGTAGGATAGTCAGTTTTACTAGGGTAAGTTTGGCGGCGTGAGTGAAGGAGGCTTTGTTGCGAAATAGAAAGCCGACTCTAGATTTGATTTTGGATTGGAGATGTTTGATATGAGTCTGGAAGGAGAGTTTGCAGTCTAGCCAGACACCTAGGTACTTATAGATGTCCACATATTCTAGATATCAGGACATTGTGCTGGATTATATGAAGTGTGTATACCTAAACCTATCTGGGTGTAAATAACGCACAGTGTGGTGAGTCGAAGGTGGAAGGTTGCGAGTAAGCATCAAGAGCAGACCGGTAGCAAGGAGCCTGAGATTTATTTGCCATCATCTGTAGCCAAGCTCTCATCTCCCCCACCTCACTCTCTCAATTTTAAAAAGGTTTCAATTTAAGGGGCTTTATTGGTATGGGAAACATATGTTTACATTGCCAATGCAAGTGAAATAGATAAACAAAAAGTCAAATAAACAAAAAGTCAAATAAACAAAAAAAGTTGACATTTAAATGCACAAAAGTTCCAAAAGAATGAAGACATTTCAAATGTCATTATGTATATTTACAGTGTTGTAATGATGTGCAAATAGAAAAATAAAAAAACATAAGTATAACCTATATTTACAATGGTGTTTGTTCTTCACAGGTTGCCATTTTCTTGTGGCAAGAGGTCACAAATGTTGCTGCTGTGATGGCACACTGTGGTATTTCACCCAATAGATATGGGAGTTTATCAAAATATGATTTGTTCAAATTCTTTCTGGGTCTGTGTAATCTGAGGGAAATATGTCTCTATAATATAGTCATACATTTGGCAGGAGGTTAGGAAGTGCATCTCAGTTTCCACCTCATTTTGTGGGCAGTGTGCACATAGCCTGTCTTCTCTTGAGAGACAGGCCGAGAAAGATCTGCCTTCGGCGGCCTTTCTCAATAGTAAGGCTATGTTCACAGTACATAGTCAAAGAGTTCCTTAATTTTGGGTCAGTCACAATGGTCAGATATTCTGCCACTGTGTACTCTCTGTTTAGGGCCAAATAGCGTTCTAGTTTACTCTGTTTTTTCCTCTCTCAACACCTCTCCTACTGTGGTAAGCACTGAGGAGAACAACTGCCAAGTCCGTCTCCCTCTCACACATTTCCAAATACACTGACCAAACACAATAACAAAATAGACAAACACCTTCGACATTAGTTGGCTCCTGTTCCCAGAACCAGATTTGTTTGAGGGGTTACCTTTGAGGACCAAGTCGAGGAAGACATTGAGGTAGTCTTCAGAGTCAGAGTTGAGGACGGAGCGGGAGATGCAGGCTGTCAGGGCACCGAGGGCAGCTAGACCAGCGGACTCCACCCTCTCACTGGCTGTCTGGAACACCTGCACAGGGATGGAGGCCAATCAAACTCTGCATTCAGACTATCAAGATGCCTCGTGTACTGTTCGAGACACTTTCACACAATTCTAATAGTCATTTTCGATGTTGACAGACCCCCAGGTTTCATTGAAACGCACCTCCCTGCGCAGCGAGGCCCAAAGGCCTGGTAGGAATTCGGCTAGCTCTTTATGTTCATACACAGAAGCACAGGCCGTCTGCAACACGAGGATGAAACACAGCTCATTAAGACATGAATGCCATTTA
Source organism: Oncorhynchus nerka (assembly GCF_034236695.1). Classification (NCBI taxonomy): domain Eukaryota; kingdom Metazoa; phylum Chordata; class Actinopteri; order Salmoniformes; family Salmonidae; genus Oncorhynchus; species Oncorhynchus nerka. Next base: position 18,922,222 of record NC_088418.1, read on the forward strand.
CTTTATATATAAACCACAAAGATGATCTGAGGTGACAAACATGGTCTTACCAGAGTCTGCAGGGAGTCCACCTTGGCACTCGGAACATCGGAGTCCAGCTTCTCAATGATCAGCGGCAACAGGAACTGTTGAAGCGAGACAATCAACAAATCATGACTACACACACCCAAACGCTTTCACTTGTTCACTTTCTGTCTCTCACAAACATACAACCATACACAAAGACTATATCTGATGTCCTTTAACATTCTAAAAGGCTATATGTTGTGTGGTCTCGCTTGCCAGACACGGCAGATGTGGGAAGAGACTACGCATTGTGTGCAGTACAGTACGTCTTCCCCACCTCTGCAAAGCGTGGTGTTCCAGTGAGCACGGCCCTCAGGGCGAGGATCAGCTCTTCCTGGGTGATGCCGTGGGGGTCATTGGGTGGCTGGGTGGCAACACACACAGAGAACAGCCATGGATGTCAACCATTTCAAAACATGGAACAACTCTAACATTCCGTTTTTATTTATTGCATGAACTTAGTTCCAGCTCATCAAAAGACCTTCCTTAATACTCTTAACTCTTAAAAATGAATGTTCATCAAGTACTGTTCTGAGTGATCTCCACTATCAAGGTCAATCTGAATCACCCCCCCAAAAAAATGGAATAATACAAGCTGTCTGTCAAAGTGTTTAGACTCGGGGCTTATCCATTTCCTATAATCCTCTGCCAGATGCTAGTCGGTGTCACACGGCTCAGGTATCAGAGCACACAGGACAGCGAGTCACATACGCATTGTCTCCTGGGTAGGTTCATCTGGCGGGTCTAAGTCCACAACAGCTGCACAAACAAACACTTACCGGGCTGAAGTCTATGGGGAAATAGCAGGATGTAACTTCAAACAGCTCCTCTGTGAATTTACCTGAATAAAGAAACACAGACATAATATTACCGTCTACGAATTGAGGAATCGCTAGATAATACATGTATTAAATCTCTAACACTTTCAGTTGGTGACACCAGCCCATGATTTGGTCGCACAAAAATGTTGTTGCGGCACCACGCAATATATATATATATTTTTGCAATCACCTTATGAAATCATTCACAGTGCTACTTAGTTGGTATGCCTCAAGACATACGTTTCATCCAACATGTACAAGCAGAAATGCATGAACAGGATGTGCAATCTAAACCAGTGACGCGGGAACTCCGCTCCATATGGCTAGCTCTCAGGAGAGCTGTTCTCAGTCATGACATGCAGGTTTTTCCATGCCTCCGCACACCCTAATCTCTGCAATTTGCAGATACAATTTCATTTACCGGAGAGAAAGACACTGGTAGTCTAAACAACACGAGCAGCACTCGCGAGACTAAACTATGTTCACTTCCGAAACATGACTCAGCTTCAATTAGTCTCTGTCCATCCGTCACTCACCACAGACTAAACAAGCAGAAGCCAATGCTTCATTTCTCGTAACCAGGACATGGTTAATCCACAACAAAAAGTCAAGGGTTCATATCACGCCTTGACACCGTGTTGATATTGTTACCTGACACCGTGTCGCTATTGTTACCTGACACCGTGTCGATATTGTTACCCGACACCGTGTTGATGGTGAGTTTTGGTCACCTGTGTGCCGCACACGTTTAGAGGGTCTTTTTTCCCTGCTTGTCGTTATAGCACGTTTTCCTAAGACACAGCTGATCAATTTCCTCAAGCAATGTCATTTCCCTGTTCCTGATGGAATACAACCTGCCTTCACCTCATTACTGAAGAAGCAATTAAACAAAGATGAAAGTGTTACAAGTTCACTCAATGCCCAGTAAACCTGAGCAACATTGAAACACAAGACGACAGCACAACTAAAAAGGTACATAAAACACGTTTGTAAAGTCTGGAATAACAACGTGTGTGTTCTCACCCAGATCATAGCCTCCATGGATGATTTTCCTAGCGATCTGGAAGGCCAGGAGAAGATTGCGTGGGTCCCTCTCCCCATCCACTGACTGGACAAACCCAAAGACAAAGTCTGCACCCAGGCCCTTCAGCTCTGTGGGATGGGAAAGTGGTCCATCAATTCAACAACATGCAGATAAGCAACATACAGAGCATGCTGGTTTCTCCATGATAGCTACCACTCTACCTCAGCTCTTACCTGACTCTCTGGATTCCATAAGCTGGGTTAGGATGTTGTAAACACATGACCGCTCCACCAGCATCAGGGACTGTAGTGACACAGAGAGCAGAAACAGGGTCAGGGGTAATGCAGTACAAGAAACAGAGGCTCCGTCTGTATGCTAATTATTTAGGAGAGTTGACACTTGACAAGGGCAGGTTGGATGTGCTCACCTGCACATGAACGTCCTGGAAGAGTGATTTCAGAATGGACACCGCAGACCCAGGCGGCAACACTGAGCATTTTGTCTGAGAGGGTATTTCAAAACGTTGGTCAGGAATAGGCCAGATATACTCGTCTATCAGTTCACGTTTGACAATATTTGCATTTCTATCGAACATTCACGTCAAACTTAACATCAGGCTACTAAGACTTACCAGCGCATTCATCCCCTTTAAGACATGAGGTGTGATGACATAGTGGTCCTTGAGTCTGTTCTCATAAAACGCTAGAAGGACGTCCACTGAGGGCAAAACAAATAGATGATAATCAATAGCCAATGACAGGACATATAGCACCCACAAACCAAAACGACACAGATGTGTTATAGTGCTGTTTACCTTCTCTCTCTGTGAGGTCTCCGTGGCACTGCTGCAGGACATTGGAAAGGAGCTGGACACCACGGGCTCGGGTCTGGGGTTGGGAGCTGGCCAGATGCAAGCTGCACAGAGACAAGATGGTCAGTGTGTTAGTGTTGGCTGAAACGGCATGACATTGAAGTTGATGACAATGATAGTGACTGGGACAATAATGATTAATGTAACTTAAACATTACCCCAACGCTTCAACCAACTGTAGTATTGTAAACTGTCCAGCCTTGAGTCCTAATCAAAGGAAATGCATTTATTCAGCCAGAGGAAAGACAAGTGGTCAATGAGTAGGATATATCATGCAGACACTTTTAGGGGACAGGGAAGTAGGTTCAGAGTCTAATGTCAAAGTCACTGTGCTAATATGTTGAGAAAAACCCTTTTCACAGCAGGCTGGTTAGAAAGTTAGCAAGCAAGTTGTGGCCAACAACATATGTTCATTCGCTTGACTTCAAAGACATTGATTGCCACTTTGTATACGTTGATAGCTACTGAACAGGCTGTTGTTGTCCGTTTTTGTAGTATGCACTTGAACCAATGACGGGTTAAACACATAAAGTAACGTTAAGAGTTGATGGCCTGCTGCTAGCTAGCATGCTAGCCAGAAGTCATGCTGGGCCACCAGTCACGCGCGATTTCTGTATCGTTCATTGACGTTCATCTCAAAAACCAAATCAGAGAGAAAGGTGGTTGAAATACCTGTTGCGGTGTCTGCGGCCTTGCTGTCCTGTTGTCCCGAAACAAATTCTTCTACCAAGCCCACTAGCAAGGCACTACCCGCAGCCATCACGAACAGCCTTGGTTCAACCAAACTGAAGTGAGCATGCGTGGAAAGTTCTTGCGATTACCCTGAGAGCAGTCACAAAAAAAGTAATATTATCAAATATGATATTGAACCCCATGCATAAATGTGCAAAACCATTTTTTGCAATGTACTAAAGCTGTACATTCTTTACTAACCAAATAATACATAGCATTGTTGTGGAAATGCATGGCTATGGGCATATTCTAAAGAAATGTTATATATGGACATTTTTATATTTCTATTTATCATTTGACCATTCATCTGCAAATAAATATGTATATAAAGTTAGTTTTGGCATGGTTGAGGACTTTCATTTGTTCAAGGGATGCTCCCCACCCCTGGAGGAAGTCGTGACGTGCCACAATCTGACACCCCTGGCCTTGAGCACGCGCAGGCGTAAAAAGTTACTGTTGCTACCCGCACCAGGAAGACAAGGGGATTTAAAAACCTGCCTGAGAAAAATTAGAAAGGTTTGAAATTGACCACGGTGTTAAACGGAGAATCATATCAACAATCATTTTGGTTTACAATCTAAGCTATCCGTTTAGAATACTTACCTGGTCGTGAGTACGTGAAAGGTTGTTTACTAATGTTAATTAGCTAGGGCTGTCTCGCGCAACGACGGATGGTGGTGTGCGAGTTATCAAGCCAGCGATCTAATGTGAGCTTGCTAACAAGTTGCTTAGCAAATTGTTGTCCACGAAGTTAGCTAGTTGGCACGCTAACTTGTCTAAGTAGAATGTATAGAGGGCAGTCTAGGCATAATGCAATCAATTATTGTTGACATTTATCCCGTTTAGCTTGCTAGCGAGTCTGCACGTGACTACTCCTTTTGGAATGTTGGATCGCATCAAACAATAATAAAGCAGAAGTAGCTAGCCTGCTCTTCCGTGCTTACAATTTAGTTTTGCGACCAGTGTTCACATTCAATCTAACGTTAATTTGTGGACTCTGCTATCAAGAAAAGCACCTTGACCTAGCGAGAATTTTGTACAGCGGATCTGGCTGTATCTAATTGTTTTGGAACTAGGTAGCGGTTGGCTAATAATGGGGCCCCGACATAGTTAGCCAACTGATAATAATCATGGGAGGATGTGTTGGGCGAGAACGTGAGGACACACAGGACCACGGAGCATCCAGAAGCAGTGGAAGAACACACCGAAAACGTGGAAGTAAGTAATGGTAACTGTGTTGTCTGAGTGCATCGAATAGGAACATAGTTCAACACATTACGTGGTAAATGTTTACCATGTAGTACCGTGTCTACCCATTTCATTACTACAACATATTAACCCCCAGAGAAATATGGATTTCGTCCTTAAGGTTCTCACTCTTAATAACACGGGTATCCATTCTGGACTGTGCCCAAATAACTGTAGGATACATTTGTAATTTCCCTTCCCCCATCTTGCAGGACACAAATGGACACGAGTTCCTTCCTGTTACCCCTCTACCAGTACAGACAAAATGTATGCTCTCACTACTGTAAGTCGCTCTGTATAAAAGCATCTGCTAAATTACTAAAATGTACCAACCGATGGCTGTATAAATAGCTACCAACACAACTAGGCTAAACCTGATTTGATCAGGGAAAACACCATTGGTTGACTGTCAATAATACATCATAGTAGTTGAGCTGACTCTTCACCAACAATGTTATCTTGATTTTTCATGTGCATGTCCATCACCTTGCTAAGATTATTTTCTGCAGAAAAATAGGAGCAGAATGCCATGTTTAACCTGTTATAGTTTGTTGGCGTTTAGTGACTGATGGAATGTAGATTGCTGCTAAAGCACTTTGCATAAAGACTAAAGCTACAGGCTCCAAATAGCTTAGGTTTAATGAAACACAAATTGGAAACTTCCAAGGGACACGGAAAGCAGTAAGATCCCTCCGCCACATAGGACCCATCAACACCTCGGCCTAATTTAGAAAATGCAATCTTACACTGGACTGTGGGACTGTCATAACACAGTTTCTAAACCCAGAGGCGCAACATCGCAAGACTTCTGGGAAAACAGACCATCCCAGGGTGAGAAGTCAATAAGTGAAGACCCGATGATGCATTTCTACGCATGAGCTTTCCTAGCCAACATCACCTTCAAGTGTGATCGGGATTTCTATTGGAGAAGCAGTTTGTCTTTCTTCATACTGTACGGTCTTTAGTCACAATGTGCCATTAGACTTCCTTGGTGTATTATACAACAGGGCTCCCGAGTTGGCGCAGTGGTCTAAGCCACTGCATCTCAATGCTAGAGGGGTCACTACAAACACCCAGGTTTGAATCCAGGCTGTATCACAACCGGCTGTGATTGGGAGTCCCATAGGGTGGCGAACAATTGGCCCAGTGTCGTGCGGGTTTGGCAGGTGTAGGCCGTCGTTGTAAATAAGAATTTGTTCTGCCTAGTTAAATAAAAACAAAATATATCAGAAGACCTCGTCTATAAAGTTGACTGAAGAGCCAACAATGATTTGTAGAGGCTTCAGGACCGTGTTTACCAAACCAAGAGGTTCACATTTAGTTTTTTGCCCTCGCACTACACCGCTGATTCAAATGGTGATCAGCTGATTATCTGAATCAGCTGTGTAGTGAGAGGGCAAAAACCAAAATGTGCAGCCCGAGTTTGCGAAACGCTACCTTAGGAGCAGTGAGCGTTTGATGCAGGTAGACTAGAGGCACTCCCAGGCCGGTAAAAAGAACAAGTCGTGTCATGTGGCCTACAGCAGTGGTTCTCAAACCTCTCCCTGGGGACCTCCAGCCATTCCATGTATTTGATCTATTCCAGAGCTAGCACACCTGATTCAACTTGTCAACTAAGTATCAAGCCCTTGACTGCTTGAGTCAGTGAGCGAGTTCAGGCCTGAGAGAGTTCAGGCCTACAACAAAATTGTGAAACGTCTGGGGGTCCCTGAGGAGAGGTTTGCGAACCACTGCCCTACGACAACTGTTCCACCGGGGCAGCGTGCACCAGGCCGGCATGCAGTGTGCCATGTGAAAGCAAGGAGAAGACCGATGTTTCTCAGTGCCATGTCTCCCATTATGGCTAGAAATGAATACCAGGGTGCTAAGTTAAGGACGACTTGCTGCCTTTTCTTTCCCCCACCTTTATTTAACCAGGTAGGCTAGTTGAACAAGTTCTCATTTACAACTGCGACCTGGCCAAGATAAAGCAAAGCAGTGTGACACAGACAACAACAGAGTTACACATGGAATAAACAAGCCAACACAAACAAGTCAATGACACAGTAGGAAAAAAAATAGTCTATACAGTGTGTGCAAAAGGCATGAGGTAGGCAATAAATAGACCATAGGAGCGAATAATTACAATTTAGCAGATTAACACTGGAGTGATAAATGAGCAGATGATGTGCAAGTAGCGATACTGGTGCAAAAGAGCAGAAAAGTAAATAAACCAGTATGGGGATGAGGTAGGTAGATTGGGTGGGCTATTTACAGATGTACTATGTACAGCTGCAGCGATCGGTTAGCTGATGTTTAAAGTTGGTGATGGAAATAACTCTCCAACTTCAGCGATTTTTGCAATTCATTTCAATCACTGGCAGCAGAGAACTGGACGGAAAGGCAGCTAAATGAGGTATTTGCTTTAGGGATGATCAGTGAGATATGTGGGTGGAAGTATTGTTTTATTCTTTGGTGTAGAACTTAATTTGGGTGTAAGCATTTGCTTAATTATAACCTTGGCCAAGTCATGTTGTAGCTACATGTAAAATAAAGGAAACACCAACATAGTGTCTGAATAGGGCGTTGGGTTGCCAAAACGGCTTCAATGTGCCTTGGCATAGATTCTGTCCTGAACCTATATTGAATGATGCAACACTATTCTTATGAAAATAATTATGAATACGTACTTTATTCAACTTGTATATTCTTCCACAAGAAATTCCATAATTTGGTGTTTTGTTGATGGTGGAAAACACAGTCTCAGGCACCGATCCAGAATCTCCCAGAAGTGTTCAATTGGGTTGAGATCTGATGACACACCCTTTAAACGGCCCTATGCTCATTTAAGACCCCTCTTCCAAAGTCACTTAGATCTCTTCTAGCCATGGTAGCCAAAATAACAGCCAACTGGGAATTTTTATACATGACCCTATGCATAATGGAATGTTAATTGCTTAATTAGCTTAGGATCCACACCTGTGTGGAAGCACCTGCTTTCAATAGAGTACCGAAGTATGAGTCATAATACCCATAAAAACTAGCGGTCAAACAAGGAAATGGTTTTAATCATTTTCCCACCATTCATATTTCCCATGGGGAATATTAGAAACACTTAAAATAAGGGCTTTGTTTCGTGTAGGCTTGCCCTGGCATGAGGGATAAGGGGACTTATATATCTCTCTATCTATATTGATACATCACCTTGTCCAAGAGAGATTTACATGGTTAAGGTGATATATGTATATAAATTGATACAAGTCCCCTTATCCCTCATGCCAGGGTAAGCCTACACGAAACACAGCCCTTATTTGAAGTGTTTCTAATATTCCCTATTGGAAAAATGAATGGTGGAAAAATGATTGGAACCATTTCCCTGTTTGACTGCTAGGTTTTAATGGGTATTATGACACCTCCACTGTGGAGCTCTATATCCACATCAAAGTTGTCTAGCAACTGGGGCTAAGCCTAGTTGATAGCAGTTTTCTAACAGCTTTTTGGATGTTCCGTGGAGGTTTGGCAGGCGAGGCCAAGTTTTATCTTTAGCCGCAGAATGTCGAGGAGGACTGTGTTTTGTAAAAGGCGACAAGATTGTCAATTACAGGGGTGATTATGTGTTCACAGTGAATTTGTGCTTGGCCCAAGCCTCGTTTTGACTTTCATATAATTCATTCCTACATGGCTGTTCTGTACTGTCTGTGAAATGGGTACTTCCTAGACTTGCGGATATGCTTTTAACTTGCAATGTTGGTTCAGGGCTGAAATTGGCCTACTTCAACATTGACATTGTAGGGGTGAAAGCATGCCGTAGGCCTCTAGGAACAGATCCACCCTATATTTAGTGTTATCGGGGGAGTGAGGTGCTCTGATGTAAGAATGTAATCTATTATTTTGAACCCAAGTCCCAAGATAATACTTTTTAACAGCCACATACAGCCCACCGCTACATCACAAGTGTATCTTTGTGTCCTGAAACAATACATAATGTGATCTGCAATGCAGTACTGTCTGTAAAATGCATATTACCAACACCCCAGTGTGGCATTATCTGCCCCTTCGTAACCTCAACAAGCCCCACATGAGGAGCACACCCTGCTATTGCGTCATGTCTCTGGAATGCTTCTCTAATGCTGCGGCAACATGGATTCATGATGGGTGGAGGTGCTCCTTGGCCTAGTGCTGCAATATCTGCATACCTGGAAATAGTCCTGCACGTTTCCAAACTATTTGCTAATCTGATGTTGAAACGTTAGCTGGTAATCAAGGCAACACATTAGACCTATTCACTTTTTTTTCCCAGAGGCCTAGTCTAGGCTATATGATGACTGGAAAGTCTACAAGTCCTTTTTCCCAAGACAGCATGTATGTTGAGTTGAACAGACAGTATATGATGTCCCTTACGACAGAGTTTCCCAAACTCGGTCCTGGGGCCTCCCCTGGGTTCACATTTAGTTGTTGTTTTTTTGCCCCTAGGACTACACAACTGATTCAAGTAACCAACTCGTCATCAAGCTTGGATTATTTGAATCAGCTAGGGACAAAACCAAAACAGGCCCCAGAACCGAGTTTGGGATACCCTGCCTTACGACATCACATAGTGTTGCACACACAGTTGTGTCCTAGTCCTGTATGCTGCCTGATCCAACAACTCATAGACTAGTCCATTACTCTGCTTGAGTGCTAGTATGAAGATTATTACACTCTACTCCCTGTTTATCCTACACTGAACCACCGTTTACTCCTTGTAAGCTACCTGCACTCTAAATAATTTGTTTGGTGGAAAGGTGACCCTTTTTTAAATACTTGGCAACTGTCTTTGTTGCCCCTCCTTGCTGCACTTGGTTAGCCTAGTTGTCAATGAAGAGCAGAGATACCGCTGGTCATGTTAGGACAACAATCGCCGCCTCAGCAGACTCTTCTTTGACCATTCAAACACTCGTTTGTTAGCTAACTGGGCCCGTTTAGTACCATGTGACAGACCGAGCCGAAGTCACACTCTGGTGCCAACTATAAAACTCAGCTGCTCAGTTTGACACCAAGTCCTCATTGGAGGCCGGGACCTACCTCTCCATACCCTTCTGAGAGCCTGGCCTGGTGCTGAAGGAACACTTTACCACATTCTGAAAAGTGTTTTCCTGGCTTCCCCGATAGGTGTGCAGTGCTAATCCAACGCTAAGCATGGATTATCTTTCAGATGTACATGGTGTCTGCATATTCTAATTATAAACCCCGATTGAGGGTATAGAGAGCTGTGTGTGTGTGTGTGGGGAGGTTCTTTGCTAGCAATGTAGGGAAAACTTCTCCAGATGGGCAGGCCCAAATACTCCATAAATGTCTTGTTAACTGTTGCATCTGTGCTAGTGAAACGTTTGGAGATGGGAACGCCCAGTGCAACTGAGATTGCCACACACTCACTCTACGCTATCCTGGACCGTGTATGGCGCGGGAGGTGGAATTTTATTGTCCAAACACCCCCCCCCACCCCCCCGCTCTCGGGAATGCCTCCTTTGCTCTGTCATGCAAACGAGCAGAGCCTAGATTGGTGTTGTTTATGTTGTGTGGCTCACCTGGCTGCCTTGAATCTGGCAGAGAGGGGTGGACTTTGGTCATGATGATGTGGAAGAGGGTTTATTATCGCTGGGTGTACTAGTCCTCATGGAATATCTAACACTGCAAAGGCCTGCTGTGGCATAGCCAGAGCAACGTGTAACGTCTATTAGATTCTTAAGTATCTTTCTAGGGCTGTTTCTTTTAAAGAGCTCTAGTCTTCTGTGTCTTGTACAACTTGCTTATATGGTATTATGATGACCTTATTGAACGTAGGTGATAGACTATCCTATTATAATGAGATTCCAGGCATTGACAGACGCCACAACATTGTTGCTCTAGTTTCGTCCATGGTAATGACTGTCGTGATGATGCCCCCCACATTGTCTAAGCCCCCTCTACTAACATTCTTTAATGGGTGTTGTTCACTCTGCGTCGGAGATCAATGGCTGCTGGTAAGTCTCCTTAGGTAATAGGCTATCTAGTCTATTGTACTTGGAAATTAATATTTGAGTAATTTAGCAGACGCTCACATACAGAGCGAGGTGAGACCACAACATAGAGTATAGAGCACATTTAGGGATGGGAGGGGCGAGAGACCAGAGGTGGCGGAATGGAGTGCTCTGGTTTGGGTGTAGGGTTTGAGCATAGCTTGAAAGTAAGGAGGGGCAATTCCCCCTGCTTCTCCGTGGGTAGGCACCAGAGTCTTGATGCGAGCATCGACTGGAAGCCAGAGTGTGCGGAGGAGTGGTGTGACGTGAGAGGACTTGGGAAGGTTGGACAGTAGACGGGCTGCTGCGTTCTGGGTAAGTTGCAGGGGTTTGATGGCACAAGCGGGGAGCCCAGCCAACAGAGTTGCAGTAGTCCAGACTCCAGACGGGAGAGGACAAGTGCCTGGATTAGGACCTGCGCCGCTTCCGGTGTGAGGAAAAGTCATACTCTGGATGTCGTAGAGTAAGAACCTGCAGGCACAAGTCACTGCTTTGATGTTTGCAGAGAACGACAGCATGTTATCCAGGGTCAGGCCATAGTTCTTTCCACTCTGGGAGGGGGAGCACCGTGGAGTTGTCAACCACAATGGAGAGGTCTTGGATCGGGCAGGCCTTCCCCGGGAGGAAGAGCAACTCCGTTTTGTTGAGCTTGAGGTAGTGGGACAACATCCAAGCTGAGATACCTGCCAGGCACGCAGAGACGCCACCTGGGTGTCAGAATGGAGGGAAGAAGAGTAGTTGAGTTTCATCCGCATAGCAATAATAGGAGAGACCATGTGAGGATATGACAGAGCCCAGTGACTTGGAATAGAAATGGCTTAGTGGCCAACAGATAGTTGGAGGAAGGCAAAGAACCTGGATTGCAGCCTTGACAGAAGTGATGATGTGGGAGGTACTCCCATTGCCCTATCATGTCTTCCGAAAACCGTCAAAAGGCCAGATATATGCAGCAGACATTCCCTATCGTATGCTAGATGGTAAATACCCAGATAATCCCCATGCCCAGATAAGAACCTAGAGTTAACATGTTTACCATGTGGGTACCCTTGCCTTGGACATGCCTACGATCTAACTTTGGGAGGTGTTGAAAACAGTTCTGTGTAGCTTAACTATATTTTGTAACAAATAGGCTAGAATGGGTATCTGGCACTTTGACATTAGCCCTTGATGTAACCATATGGGTTTTTAGAGAGATGTAACCCAGTATATATTACTGAGCATGTGACTAAAACTGTACCCGTTTCAATGCACTAAACAATGACGTGTAGTGATATTCTGGTACGTAGTCTGTAGGTCGATATTAGAAAAGCCTTCTAACAATGTGACTTTTTGTTGTGTCCCTCCCTGCAGGTCGCAATGAGCCCCTGAAGAAGGACAAGCCCAAGTGGAAGAGTGACTATCCCATGACGGAGGGCCAGCTCCGCAGTAAGAGGGATGAGTTCTGGGACACAGCCCCGGCCTTCGAGGGCCGAAAGGAGATCTGGGACGCTCTGAAGGCAGCCACCGTCGCCATGGAGTGCAACGACCACGAGCTGGCTCAGGCCATAGTGGACGGAGCCAGCATCACACTGCCTCACGGTCAGGCACACACACACATTTAAGATATGGGGAAGCTATGATAACCTGGGGGCACATTTGGAATCTGAATAGACTTGAACTGTCAGTACATTTGGAACAATGGTAATATTACACCATGATGTATTTGCACAACTCTTGACCTGATTTATGAAATCTGATTCATGTTTCTCTGATTCATGCCTGAGTCAAGACCACTTCCTGAGCAGTTGTGAAGTAACACACATTTAGCAACGGAACATGTTTTTTCCCTCTGTCTGTGTTCCAGGCTCCCTGACAGAGTGTTATGATGAGCTGGGTAGCCGCTACCAGCTACCCGTCTACTGCCTGGCCCCTCCGGTCAATCTGATCTCCGAGCGCAGCGACGAGGACCCCGGCGACAGCCCCGAGCCCACAGCCGCCCCCAAGAAGGAGTTCCAGCTCAAGGTGCGCCTCTCCACGGGCAAGGACCTGCGCCTCAGCGCCAGCATGGCCGACTCCATCGGGCAGCTGAAGAAGCAGCTTCAGGCCCAGGAGGACATTGACACGGCCCACCAGCGCTGGTTCTTCTCAGGCAAGCTGCTCACGGACAAGACCCGCCTGCAGGACACTAAGATCCAGAAGGACTTTGTTATCCAGGTCATCGTCAACCCGCAGGCCCCCATTAACTAGGTCCCAGTTGAAAGGAGGATCGACGGAGGAGCCCTGGATAATGGTTTTACCACTGATCTGTAAAACAGAGAGGTGATTTGGGGAATTACAGTTAAGAGATGAACAACAGAAGGGAGAGACTCTGAAGTGCTGCTTTTCAATGTTTCATTGTTTACCATTAAAGAGTGTGGTTCTTTTCAGTGTGTCACTTCTCTATAGGACGGTTGGTTGATCGATCCAGACGTTTCAGACCACTCACCCTAAGGGGTGTTCACTGTCACTCACCACACTAACTTTGAAGTAAATCATAGCAGAATTGCCCTCCAGATGTGAGACACTGCAGGTGTATGGCATGTGCAAGGGGTCTGCGTCTGCACTAACCAGGTGCCAATTGAAATCACAGAATCTTTTACATAGTTTGTAAAGCACATGTTTTTCTTTCCCTGCTCTCTACTCTGGTACCCTGTAATGGATACTTCCCATAATACTCCCTTAAGTGATATACAAAACTTTTTGTCTCATTGTTTTCTTTCTTTTTTTGAGTTAATCTCAAAACAAAGCTTTTTTGCACAGTTGATTTGTACTTGCGTGGTAGTTTGTGTGCCTTCAAGGAAGAAAACAAAACAGAATCCTTAGGGGGGAAAATTATATTTTTACTGCTAAAGCCTTCTGTCTCTAGATTCAGGAATAATCGTTTCATAGATCTATACAAATCCTAAATATACTGCTGCATTTTCGATCAGCTGTCTCTATATCAGTTATTGCATTTCAAATGTACAACTGGTGTTTCCATGGATGTTAGCCCCATGTTGTCCCTAATGGTTGCATGCGCCCCCCACGCTCCCATTTGTCAATGTACTGTAAAGTGACAATGATTAGAGAGCATAGCCCATTTATGCTGTGCCACATTACAATCCTGAGGTGAAATGGGAAGCTCGAGCTACAGTGAAGATGATAGGAGAACGTCTCTCTGTTTTAGTATATAGTCATGGAAGAGGAACAGTGCTTTTCTGGCTGTCTCGGGTGGCACCTCGCTGCACATGAGGTGCTCCTTTACCCTTCACATCAGTCCTTTGCTTTTCCATCTCTCTCTAAGTGCTTGTGACTCTTTCTTTTATGGCCTCATCAAAATAACATAAACAAGATACCCCAGTGGTGGATAGTTAAGCTGGAGGTGGGAAGACTTGTTACCAGGTTATTGTAATCATAGTTATGCTATCATTTAAAGGGATATTTTGGCAATGAGGCAATTTATCTACTTCCCCAGTGTCGGGTGAACTCGCGGATACTATTTTTATGCCTTTGTGTTTAGTATGAAGAAAGTTAAAGGTAGTTTCACAAGCCAATGCTAACTAGTGTTAGCGCTCTGACTGGAAGTCTATGGGTATCTGCTAGCATGCTATGCCCTTTAAGGATTTTAGGTTTGTTGTCTGTATTGGCATTTGAACTTTATCCAACTTTTAGATCAAACAGTTGATCAATGTGCTGGGAATATATTTGTTAACCTTTATGCAAACTTGAGTATTTCTCTCAACTTACAATGTATGTGCAATGCAAAATAGACCTCGTACCTTTTGATTCTCCCCTTATTTAATATATACAGTAGCATTAGCTATGACTATGTAAAGGTTCTCAGAAACACAACATAGGAGCCTGCTATGTTCAGATTGCTTTGTTGTTGTACAATCAACCTTTGATCTTGTTCAGAGTTTCATATTACCTTCATCTCTGTTTTGAAATGTTGTCCCATCTATAAAAGTGTTCAAATGGCCACTTCTTTTAATGGGATGTCCTCACTATAACAATCATGTACCTTGCGTGAATTGGCTTGGCCCTTGTCCCCCCCCCACACACTTTGTGTGACGGTTAGCACATCCATTTGGGCTCAGAAAAATACCTAACTTTGCAATAGGGCCTTTTTTACAGTCTCCCACCTCTTCTGTGTAAAACAGCAGAGACCCATGTTCTGTTAGCTGTGTTGCTTCATCTTGTCTCAATCCGTCCTTGCAGAATGTGGCTCAAATGTTTGCTTCATCTAGGTTCATTTAGTGCTATGAGAGGTAACGAGATACGTCGGTCTAACATCAATGTACAGCAGTCCCTACATCGGACAGCACAAAAATAGAAACCTCAATGTAATCTATGTGAGAGAGCTGCACGATGTTGCCAGTAAGGACAAATCTGATACCACCGAGCAATGACATCACACAAGGGCCGTGGTTCGATCCAGGCCAGGGGAGCAGGAGAGAGAGAGACTTCTCTGCTCTTCCTTCAGTTTTCTGAGGCCTGTGAACCTCCCATCACAGTAGTTGGCAGAGATTTCAAGTCTAGGAAAGATCCCTTATGCAGGCAATTAATCAGACACGCTTTGTGTTTTAGTAAGAACGTACAAGTATATTTTGTATGCATGATACGTGTTTGATCATATGGGGATCAGATCAGGAGTTTCATTTGTATGTTTCTGTAAAGTCATATATTAGTCATGGTACACAGGTGGACTCAGTCATGCAGTAGCCTAAATCTGGTAATATGGCCATGGATATTTATTAGTTATTTTGTGGGTTACTTTAGGACACCATGTACACTGCTTTATGTTCCTCTCGGACCTCAGATACCAATAAGCCATTGCATTTTAATCAAGCATTTTCACCAGGGTGGATCAAGAGGCCTTGCTCAAAGCAGAAACATGCAAATTGTGTTTTTGTTGATGTCCACAAGGATGTATAAAGATATATATATATTTAGTCATTTGGAAAAATATAAGTGATTATTACATGAGATTTCTGATAATTAAAAATGCTTACAACAACTCGTTTTACAAGTGACGTGTACATTTATAAGCTGATTTTCAACCCTGTTTTTAGCTGTAACATAATTACACTTATTGTTAAAGGAAATCTCTCTTCATTTTATCCTGTAGCCAAATCTGTATGTGGCCTTGGACCAGAATATCCTAACTAACCTCTGAATAACAATCAAAGTCCATTTTTATTAGTTTAATTGTTTGTGTTCTCTTGTTCCTTTGGTGATCCATTTTTAAAGTTCAATACTTATTGAATGAACCTTCCTGGACTCGCCCCACACAGTGCAAGATCAGGTCATTGATTTAGGTCATACTGCCATCTTGTGGATATACAGTACAATTTCGTGTATTGATTATTGACTGAAATTCTCTTGTTGCGCACTAAAGAAACATGAGCACTTCCTTTCTTCTATAGAAATAAGATAAAGGAAGAGAGGGTGAGCGAAAAGCACATGGAGACGTGACACGAAGCAGAAAGATCGGCTACTCCTGGACTATAATGCAGAAGACCGGAGAGTATGAAGTTGAGTACTCGGTAGAGTCGTTGATGATGGCATATGCTCCTCATGGGGCGACTAAGCCATCTATTCTACTCCCACTAATTCAAGTATTTCCAGTCTTATTGCTCAGATCCCCACCATTCAGCTTTACTCCCTGTCTGTATAACATGAATGAGAGACCATGCTGTTACCCTAAAGACCAAGGGTATGTTTTTGCTGAAAGCCATATAAGGCTCTGATTTCCCTGACCTCTGTGTTGAAGAGTTTACAAACCCCTGCATTATCTCTTATTTGAATATACTATTCTCTTACATTATGTAATTTACGTGTCAGTCATTTTGTTTTCCAGAACCGGAACACTTAATTGTGATCATATCTTCAACAAATGTAACTTTGATGGGACACAATGAGCAAAGGATGTTGGTGGGTTACTGGGCTTTCTGGCTCTAACAAGGTATGTTTGGAGTCCCTGATGAGCCCAGTGAGAAGGTATGACTGCTGAGCAGGCTCAGGTCTGGTCTTGTGTGTTTGGCTGGGCTTGTCTGATCCAGAAGGAAATACCACCAGATTAGGTTGTGCTGAGTTACAGGATATGCAGCATTCAGTCGACCATCTTCGGTTAATTGAAGAATAATTGTGAAACATTAAAGTTATTATTTTTAGATAAAACTATACTAAATATATTCCTGTCACCAAATAATTGATTAAAACACACTGGTCTACAGTAGCCTCAGCAGCACTCTGTAGGGTGGCACCATGGTGTAGCCGGAGGACGGCAAGCTGCTTTGTAAATGACATCGCCGTAGTCAAGAATCGGTAGGATAGTCAGTTTTACGAGGGTATGTTTTGACAGCATGACTGAAGGATGCTTTGTTGCGAAATAGGAAGCCAATTCTAGATTTAATTTTGGATTGGAGATGCTTAATGTGAATCTGGAAGGAGAGTTTACAGTCCAACCAGATACCTAGGTATTTGTAGTTGTCGTGGTAAACATTAAGTGTTGGGCCACCACGAGCTGCCAGAACGGCTTCAATGAGCCTTGGCATAGATTCTAAGTGGCTGGAACTCTATTAGAGGGATTCGAAACCATTCTTCCTCGAGAAATTCAAAAATTTGGTGTTTTATTGATGGTGGTGGGAACCGCTGTCTCAGGCTCCTCCCCAGAAGCTCCCATAATGGTTTAAATTGGGTTTAGATCTGGTGACTAAGTCGGCCATGGCATACGGTTTAGATCGTTTTCATGTTCATAAAACCCTTCAGGGACCACTTGTGCCCTGTGGATGGGGTATTGTCATCCTATGGGCTGGGGGCATAGCAATGGTGGCCAAAATAATGGGCAACTGGGCCTGCCCAGCATTTTAATAGATGACTTTAAGCGTGATGGGATGTGAATTGCTCAGGAACCACACCTGTGTGGAAGCACCTGCTTTCAATATACTTTGCCTCCTTAATTACAATTTAGCGTTAAAGTAAATTATTTCGCCTCTATGGCCTATTTATTGCCTACCTTCCTACTCTTCTACATTTGCACATACTGTACATAGATTTTTCTATTTTTTTTTCTATTTGTCGCACTTTTTTGCTTTATCTTGGCCAGGTCGCAATTGTAAATGAGAACTTGTTCTCAACTGGCCTGCCCCTGTTACAATAGACATTGTTACTTCACACAGTCTGCACTTGGGACTTACCTTGGTAACTGATAGAGCGACGGTTGCTGATAATGGGCCTATGTAGATATTCCATTAAAAAAATCTGCCGTTTCCAGCTACAATGGTCATTAACAATGTCTACTTTATTTATTGTCTACTCTACTGTATTTCTGATCAATTTGTTATTTTAATGGACAAAAAGTTGCTTTTCTTTCAAAAACAAGGACATTTCTAAGTGACCTCACTTTGAACGGTAGTGTGTGTTTTCTCAAAAACAGGTTATGGTCAATGTCAGAATGCAGTGAAATCTAACAGTTTAGCTCCCACTATCTTCTTATCCATTTATTTCACCCAATCATAAATCATTTGTGTCAATGTAGTACATGTTGAGTGCCCTTCTCTATAAGCATGCTGAGCCTTTGGTCTAACACCATCCCCCCCCCCCCCAGAAGTTTGCTAAGAACTGGCAACAAGCTGATTGGTCTGCTGTTAGAACAAGTAAAGACCGCTTTACCACTCTTAGGTAGCGGAATGACTTTAGCTTCTCTCCAGGCCTGAGGACCAACACCTTCCTCTAGACTCAGATGAAAGACAGGAGTGGCCATAGTCAGCTACCATCCTCAGTAGCTTTCGGTTTCAGTTGTCAATGCCAGGAGGATTGTTATTGATCAAAAACAATACTTTTTACACCTGTCCCAAAATAACTTTACAAAGTTCAAACTTACAATGCTTTTCTTTCATTTGTTTCTTTTATGCATGAATACGATGGCTCAGTATTCGTTGTTAGCATTCCTGCTTAAGTTTGCCCACTTTACCAAATGAAGTAGTCGTACAAATAATTGGCAACATCAAAAGGTTTTGTGATGAGTTGTGCCATCGATGAAATATGTAGTTGAATTGGTCTTTCTGCCCGTAATTTCATGTGAAGTACTCAAGTTGTTTCTCTACAGAATTCTTTATATCATTGATCTTGGCTTCATAATACAGTTTCTTGCTCTTAGTTTCTCAATTTGCAGTAAGTCAGCCAGTCAGATCTGTAGCCAGACATATTAGCCACTCCTTCTACCCCATCTCTTTCAACCATACAGTTTTTCAATTCCTCATCGATCCATGGAGCCTTAACAGTTCGAACAGTACATTTCTTAACAGGTGGCATGTATGTTAAAAAAATTGGAAGAAGCTATGTCATAAATGCATCAAGTGCAGCATCTGGATGTTCCTTATTATCACATCAGACCAACGTCAGCCACAAGAGTCACAGCAAAAAGTTTGTGTATGATTCTATTTTAGGCTCAACTTTTGAATCCTTGGTTCTCCTAGATATAGCATCCAATTACTGCATCCAATGGTTACGGAAACCTGTTCTACAGTATTAGTAAAAATGTGATCAATACATGTGGGTGATCTTGTTCCTGTAGTGTTTACAGGCATTGGTTACAGTGAGAAGCTTCCTTTTGAGCGGAAAGCTTGATGAAAACCAGTCACTATACATGTCCCCAGGAAAGTAGACCTCTCTGTTTACATCACATACACGATCAACCATTTCACACACATTATTTAGATACGGACTGTTAGAACTTTGTGGCCTATAACAACACCATAAAGGAATAGGCTTTAGATGAGGAAAGTGAACCTGCCGCCACAGTACTTCAATAACACTTGACATGAGATCTTCTCTAAGAATTATTGGGATATATAATATATTCTATATACAAAAGTATGTGGACACCATGTCAAATTAGTGGATTCAGCTATTTCAGCCACACCCGTTGCTGACAGGTGTATACATTTGAGCACACAGCCATGCAATCTCCATAGATGAACATTGGCAGTAGAATGGCCTTACTGAAGAGGTCAGTGACTTTCAATGTGGCACCGTCATAGGATGCCACCTGCCCTGGTCAACTATAAGTGCTGTTATTGTGAAGTGGAAACGTCTAGGAGCAACTAAGCTGTGAAGTGGTAGGCCACACAAGCTCACATAACGGGACCGCTGAGTGCTGAAGCACGTAGCGAGTAAAAATCAGCTGTCCTCAGTTGCAACACTCACTACCGAGTTCCAAACTGCCTCTGGAAGCAAGGTCAGCGCAATAACTGTTTATCGGGAGCTTCATGAAATGGGTTTCCATGGCCGAGCAGCCGAACACAAGCCTAAGATAACCATGCGCAATGCCAAGCGTTGACTGGAGTGGTGTGAAGCTTGCGACCATTCGACTTGTTTTTTGAGATCGGTGTGGAAGAACTTGACTGGCCTGCACAGAGTCCTGACCTCAACCCCATTTAACACCTTTGGGATGAATTGGAACGCTGACTGCGAGCCAGGCCTAATTGCCCAACATCAGTGCCTCAACTCACTAATGCTCTTGTGGCTGAATGGGAGAAAGTCCCCGCAGCAATGTTCCAACATCTAGTGGAAAGCCTTCCCAGAAGAGTGGAGGCTGTTATAGCATCAAAGGGGGGACCAACTCCAAATTGATGCCCATGATTTTTGAATGAGATGTTTGACAAGCAGGTGTTCAATACTTTTGGTCATGTAGTGTGTGAATATATAGCAACACCTCCCCCATAAGCATTCCTGTTTCTTCTACAGATGTTATGTCCTAGTTCTGCTACTGTTAGATAATTCCTTTGATGATACAAGTGAGTCTCAGAAATTGCTAATATATTTGTTTTCTGATATTAGAAAGTTATGGATTTCATTAACCTTATTTCTAAGTCTACATATATTAATATGGGCTATTTTCAGCCCTTTCCTGGGTAACTCAGAGATAGACATAATATGGAAAATAACAAACAAGTGTGTGTGTGCGGGGTTAAAGCTACGAACCCATACGCTTGGCTCTCTTGTACCTTCCAGGCTTTTGGGAGGGAGGGTGGACAAAGAGCCTTTTACATCGGATGTAAGCAATGTCCCCACACTTTTGGCAGCTTTCATGGCCGGGATAAGTTATTTTCTATTCTGGCGCACAGCTTCAGGATAGTCCTTGTTGAGGAAGATGTACGTTTCCCTCAAGTTCTTGTCTCTTTCCAGAACCTCTACCTTGTCCTTGAACCTCAGGAACAGCTACTATCGGCCTGGGCCTGTCACCTGGGCCGGTGGTGGGTTTTCCTGTGGGCGCTCTCCATCTCAATCTTCCTGTGATCTATCTTCAGTTTCTCCAAGATAATTTCCCTCACTTTGTCCTCAGACTCCATCCAGGTATCATGGAGATTCTGCAATTCCGTCTACATCAATGTTGTTCTGCCTTGATTGTCCCTCGAAATAATCTGATTTCATTGTCATTGTTATCATGGATTCACATACAGAATTAATGTACTCTCTCAATGACTTAAAGATTGTTGTCATCTTGCTGTTTTCAGTGGCCGTGATGGTGAGCATTTCCCCACTGAAGTCGGTTACAACGCCAAACTGCAGTCAGGTCAAGACCCTGGTGAGGACGACGAGCACGCAGATGAGCTTCCCTGAGACGGTTTCTGACAGTTTGTGCAGAAATGCTTCGGTTGTGTAGACCCACAGTTTAATCAAATGTTCGGGTGGCTGGCCTCAGACACTCCCCCAGGTGAAGAAGCCACATGTGCTCACCAGGTCCTGGGCTGGCGTGGTTACACGTCGTCTGCATTTGTGAGGCATGTTGGATGTACTGCCAAATTCTCTAAAACAACGTTGGAGGCGGCAACAGCTCTGGTGGACATTCCTGCAGTCAGCATGCCCATTGCACGCTTCCTCAAAACATTGACATTGTGTTGTGTGACAAAACTGCACATTTTAGAGTGGCCTTTTATTGTCCCCAGCACAAGGTTCACCTGTGTAATGATCATACTGTTTAATCAGCTTCTTCATATGTCACACCTGTCAGGTGGATGGATTATCTTGGCGAAGGAAAAATGCTCACTAACAGGGATGTAAACAATTTTGTGCACCAAATTTGAGAGCAATACGCTTTTTGTGCATGTGGAAATTGTCTGGGATCTTTCATTTCAGCTCATTAAACATGGGACCAACACTTTACATGTTGGCTTTATATTTCTGTTCAGCGTTATAGCCAGTGTAGCATGCACAACAGACAGCCTGACTCATAAACAGTCACTAGTTTATCATCACCACTAGATGGCACTGTGCACAAGATGTTAGAACAAGGAGGATTTTGGGCTTGGAAACCGGTGTACAGTAATAGGCTGCAGGCCGATTCCTTCAACCGAGAGAGCTTATATTTGAAGTGTTCCCGGGAGATAAAACGTATTAGGAACATACACCATGTTCAGATTTAGTCATCGATTCAAAAGTGTTTAGATTTTTTCCATTACTGTTTTCACCATTTATGTAACATGAGGCTGATAGACAATGAATTAATATAATATTATTCCCAGTATTGAATTGGAATTGGCCTGAGGACAGGACCAGAGGTGGTCAGCCAAGGACATCTGTGATTTCTGCTGTCCCCAGATCTGCCGCTTGGCTGCCTCCACTCAACCTACTGTCACACATAATATCCTAATGTCACTACACAGTCCCACAAGTACTCCAACAGATAGTATTTGACCTGGACGTGAGAGATCATTGAGATTTTTGAAAGATGCTTCAGTAGACTATACTGTAACACCATACGGTAACGTTACATTTCTTCACAAGTCGACTGAGGTTTTTTCATATTTTTCCCAATGTATGACGCCCATGTACATATGCACAAGAAAACACACATGCACACACTATACACACACACACACACATTATACACACACTATACACAGTACTCTCTCTCTCTCCCTCTTAAAGCAAATACAAACTACAGGGCGGATGAAATTCCCTGAAAAAAGGCCCTATTGATGGAATTTCTCAAGAGGAGTTTGTGGTTGGCTGCCCTGCCAGGACCTGAGTGGAATCAGGCCATTCTACACTGTGGTGCCATTACAGACCCAGAATGAGCCTATCAAATATGCACAAACGTGCTCAAAACAGTTTTCAATGTGTTGAGGTGCTCAGCTGAGCAATCTGGAGTCTGCGTAGGCGTCTTTGACTGTAATTTACCCAAATTACCCCATTAGAAATGGGCTAATTTCTCAGCTTCTCAAAACGAGCAGTATCAACATACGAAGGGAGAGGGATACACATTTCTGCCGTTTCTGAGAAAGAGCTCTGACTGAATCTTGTGGGATAGCTTGTAGGCATGTTGAAGAACATACATGAAGGATTTGAGTGATTCAAAAAATATTAGATAATGGTGGACAGGTTCTGTTTATCGGGCGCACAACCAATTCATGTTTTACTCCTTGTGTAAATCCCTTCTGTGCTTGGGCCGACTTACAGCAAATGTCATCGTCAACGGGGAAGAAGGATTTTAAGGTCACAGCTGTTCGCGGCGGAGGGCTATGGAGCAGGGCATGTAGGGTTGCTCTATGATCTTGTGCAAACTGGGCAGCTCTTTGTCCAGAATAACAGAAGGCCTCCAGAGCCTTCTGACCAGAATAGAAGAAGCAATCCTGTCAGGGCAGCAGATCTTGCAGAACACAGTTCATGTGAGTCAGTGTGTGTGGGGTTGGAGGCCCGGGGAGTTAGTGGGGCTTTAATGCTAATCTGCTGCCATCTCTTCGTGGCCAGCTGCCTGGAACGTTCCCCCACCGCTCACTAAATGCTTACCTGCTCCTCACCTCATAATGCTGCTCACCTCAACACAATGTTGGGGTGGCAGGGTAGCCTAGTGGTTAGAGCGTTGGACTAGTAACCGGAAGGTTGCAAGTTCAAACCCCTGAGCTGACAAGATACAAATCTGTCGTTCTGCCCCTGAACAGGCAGTTAACCCACTGTTCCTAGGCCGTCATTGAAAATAAGAATTTGTTCTTAACTGACTTGCCTAGTTAAATAAAGGTAAAAAAAAATATATATTAAAAAAATGTGCATAAACCTGTGTTGAGGTGAGCAGCATTCCATGGGCTGATATGACGTCACATGGTCTCAGTGACTCCAGGGGAGGACAACAGCAGATGCCGGACACCTTGTCTTTCCAGGAAGTGGGCTGTGGACCCAATGACCAAACCCCGGTCCTAAACGGGTTTAAACTCCCTAACCTCTCTACACAGATATCTTTGAATATAGCAATGAAATTAGAGAGGTTTAAAAAGTAAACCATCCACCCTCACTATGCAACATATTACAATATCACACCATCAAAAGTCATAAGTCAATCCCAATTAGCCAATTACAGGAATCAACACCTGTGAACTTAACATATATTTCACTGACACACATTGTGTCCCTGCTGGATTACAGGGGACAGGGACGGGAGCCAGAACAGGGTGTCCATCTCACCTTACTGTAGTAAAGCTATTGAGTTCGATGTGGCCTACCTAGTTACATCTTAGAGCCAGATATCCTTTCCCCTTAAGGCTGTGGCACCAGCTCCCTGTCTAAGTCTTGAGCCCCCTGCCCTGCAAGCCAGCCAAACACTCCCAACAACCAACAACACAAACAACATGAATAATGAAACACTTGCCCCAGGCCAAATAAAGCTTCTCCTCACCCTCTATCCCGGCCCTATGGACCAATGAGGACGCTGCGCATTGGCTCCTGCTCTGACGCCAACCCTAACCAACTCCAACACCCTCTGAGCTACTGATAGCCAGAGGCTTAGGAGAATCCTGAGGTCCCTGGATCCATTTGCTAAAACTCTGCCAGCTAATCTGTTAATGCGATTGTTTTTAATAGGGTGACGGTGTATTTGTCTGTAGAATTAAGGTAGGCCTGCATCCCAAATGGTACCCTATTCCCTATGTAGTGCCCTACTTTTATTTACCTGAGCCTGGCCGAAAGTAGCACACTACGTATTGAGGAATAGGATGTCATTTGGGACGCTCAGAGTGCTGTGGTTGGGGATGTGCTGCTGTTTCCAGGATACTGCGAGACCATTGGGTAGAATGGGCCCGTAGAGGGTTACATTCTTGAGGGGAAAACAACATAATTGCAACTGGCCCAAATATTTCTCCACAGACCGCATGATGGAGATAGTGGAAAATGTACAGGTAACTGCCCAAATAAAGGAAACACCAACATAAAGCGTCTTAATAGGGCGAGCCACCAGAACAGCTTCAATGCGCCTTGGCATAGATTCTACAAGTGTCTGGAACATGACGCTAAGCATGATGGGATATTAATTGCTTAATTAACTGAGGAACCACACCTGTGAGGAAGTACCTTCTTTCAGTATACTTTGCCTCAGGCGTTTCCTTTATTTTGGCAGTTACCTGTAGGTTTGTGTCAACATTTCAATGTATCAGATCGCATTCATTTTCATTTGTAATGTTTTTTCGACTGTGGTGAGGGATTGAATTTGATTGATGCTTGCTTTAAGGGTCTATTCCATCACTATTTTATATGGTGCTCTTTTTTGAATGTTTCTGTACATGCAGTCTGTTATGTTAATTTCTATGGAGGTTGTGTAAGGACGGGAAATAGCAGCATATGTTTCTGTTGGAGTCCTGGATATTGATGGCTTCCCCAGTGGACCTCTTTACTCCCAATGGGCAGTATCCACATTCGTGCACAGCATTTCATTTAATTCACTGTGTGTGTGTGTGTGTTTTAAGAGTTATTCAGTAAAGTCCTACCATGCCAAAATTATTTCTGCAGTCTTGTGGTTGTTTTTCTCAGAGAAAAAAAAGTCAGTCTAACCCAGCAGGCAGCGGCGGCCATTTGACAAAATGTCTGACAACTGTTTGAGTCAACATAACCAGTCTAGCTTAGCCAGAGCCGTCCGAGGCACGGTTCTGCGCCTACTTCCAATTAGTTCCCCAGCTAGTATCCCCTCTTACATTATATATCTCTGTTTTCTGTTTCTCCTGTCCTGTTCTGTCAGTGGACAAGGGAGGAGGAGGGGGGAACATAAACTGTGCGTGTGACTTTGTAGAGCAGTTCTACCAGCAGGAGTCGGTGTGCTCTCTCTCTCTTTCTTTCTTTCTTTCTTTCTTTCTTTCTTTCTCTCTCTGTCTCACTCACTCACTCACTCACTCACTCTCTCTCTCTTTCTCTCTCTTTCTCTCTCAGCCCTTTGGCAGAGAGGAGAGGGTGAAAGAGGGAGTGGGAGAGTGGGAGGCTGGGGGCAGATGTGGGTGCCACGTTTGCATCACAGTACTGTAATACTATTCACAGCCAAGCTGGCATTTTTGCTGCCTAACTTTTAATCTGAGGAATCCTGCTCGTTACTAAACGCTCGATGTATAAACCCACTGACCAGAAAGACTCTTATTCATTCAAGTTAAGAGAGAGAAGAAAAACATTATAATTCCAACATTCAATAACATTAGGCCCAGACCTACCACTCGTGGGAATGGAACAGTGTCTGCACTGTTGCTCACGCTTTTCTATAGGACAAAACACAAATCACCCAAGACTGTGCATTTACTCAGAGGTGGCTGCTGTTTCAGACAGAGAGCGAGAGCAATAGTAAGAAGAGGGAGAGAGGAGAGAGGGAGAGAGGAGAAAGAAGGAGAAAGTAGAAAGAGGAATAGAGTAGAAAGAAGTAGAGAGGAGAAAGAGAGAGAGAGGAGAAAGAGAGAGAGAGTAGAAAGAGAGAGAGTAGGAACCACATGCTTGACTTGGCTGTGGCCTTGGAAGTATTTGGGTTTTTCCAACTGATGATGCCCAAAACCTCATGATTAAGTCATGCTATTTTGAAGAAAAAAGGATGAAACAATATATTCTGAGAAGAGTTGCCAGACAGTAGTGAATTCAGGGAATTCAAAACCCAAAGATTCCATCATTACTCTATTCAATGAAATTCAGCTTCAATCTACTTTCCAATCTACCGTCTTACCTGCACTAAACAGCAAGACACAAGGAAAAACAGTTAATTCCCAGCATATTGAAATCTTGGAAGTTTGAAATGCTTTGGTGTTAAATCAGAGTGAGGGCACATAACTTTGTCAAAAATAAGATGTTTTGAAGAAAGATTTATTTGTCAAGAGAATAACAACTTTAATGTAGTCTACTGCCCAAACATTTCCTTCTTCACATGTTAACATAGAGAATGAACACTAACTTTGGCCGTTTTAAACACTGATTTGAATGCAAAGCCTACTGTGCTCTCTCACTGGTTGAATTAACCTTGTTTCCACATCATTTCAACCAAAAAATGATGTGATGATGTTAAATGAATGTGGGAAACTGAATGGATTTCCAAAAAGTAATCAATGTGAGGGAAATGGATTTTTTTTCACTCAACTTTTAACCTAAATCCAATCACATGGTGATGATTATTACATGTATTTTCTTTACGTTGAATTCACGTTATTTGACCGTTAAACCAAGACATTGAACTGACATCTGTGCTCAGTAGGCTGCTTACTCGACAGCTTTCCTTCTTCTGTTTGCAGTGTGAAGTTGCCCTGGATACAAGGGCATCGAAATAGAGGGTTAATGACAATACTAGCGCAGGGAAGGAGGCAGGAATAAGGATTGGGTCAGGGAGGTTCAGTCTTCAGTCTGGGCTGTAATGTGAGACGCTGAAGAGAAAACAGAATCATCAGCACATTCCTCTCAGCCTGGGGTTAGACTGAAAAAAAAAAGACCACTAACTGTTCATGTACGTGGTTTCTCAGCTTGGTCTTGATGCATAAACAAAAAGCCAGGGGATTTACTGGTCCAACAAGAGAGGTTGGGTGGGGTTGGGGGTCTGTAATCTCCAACCCTCAGGGGTAAATTACCACAGTTTCATCACCTTGTCAGGTAATTATGGTAATCCATTTAAAACACTCTGATATCAGGCATAACAGGGAATTAACAGGAAATGGGAATAGTTTTTCGAATGCAGTATTTTTCCAGACAAAGGGCAGCCAAATTCACAACGAGAAAGCTATCTCAGAAACCTTTTTGGGAATACTGGGCAGCTATTTGAGGATATTTTACCAAAAAATAGTCCATGATAGTTTCACAGGGTATTTTATTTTACACTGAACGAAAATATAAACGCAAAATGTAAAGTGCTGGTCCCGTGTTTCATGAGGTGAAATGAAAGATTCAAGAAATGTTCCACATGCACAAAAAGCTTATTGCTCTCAAATTTGTTTACACCCCTGTTAGTGAGCATTTCTCAATTGCCAAGATAATCCATCCACCTGACAGGTGTGGCATATCAATAAGATGATTAAACAGCATGATTATTAGACAGGTGCACCTTGTGCTGGGGACAATAAAACGCCACTCTAAAATGTGTCATTTTGTCACAACACAATGCCACAGATGTCTCAAGTTTTGAGGAAGCGTGCAATTGGCATGCTGACTGCAGGAATGTCCACCAGAGCTGTTTCCAGGGAATTGAATGTTCATTTCTCTACCATAATCCGCCTCACAACCGCAGACCACGTGTAACCACGCCAGCCCAGGACCTCCACATCCGGCTTCTTCACCTTCAGGATCATCTGAGACCAGCCACCCGGACAGCTGATGAAACTGTGGGTTTGCACAACCAAAGAATCTCTGCAAAAACTGTCAGAGACCGTCTCAGGGAAGCTCATCTGCACGCTCATTGTTCTCACCAGGGTCTTGACCTGACTGCAGTTCGGCATCGGAACCGACTTCAGTGGGAAGATGCTCAACTTCAATGGCTACTGGCACGCTGGAGAAGTGTGTTCTTCACGGATTAATCCCGGTTTCAACTGTACCGGCAGATGGCACACAGCATGTATGGCGTCATGTGGGTGAGCGGTTTGCTGATTTCAACGTTGTGAACAGAGTGCCCCATGGTGTCGGTGGGGTTATGGTATGGGCAGGCATGATCTATGGACAACGAACACTATTGCATTTTATCGATTGCAATTTGAATGCACAGAGATACTGTGACGAGATCCTGAGGCCAAAGTCATGCCGTTCATCCGCCGCCATCACCTCATGTTTCAGCATGATAATGCACAGCCCAATGTCGCAAGGTCTGTACACAATTCATGGAAGCTGAAAATGTCCCAGTTCTTCCATGACCTGCATACTCACCAGAGATGTTATCCATTGACCATGTTTGGGATGCTCTGTATCAATGTGTACGACAGCGTGTTCCAGTTCCCGCCAATATCCAGCAACTTCGCACAGCCATTGAAGAGGAGTGAGACAACATTCCACAGGCCACAGTCAACAGTCTGATCAACTCTATGTGAAGGAGATGTCTCGCTGCATGAGCCAAATGGTGGTCACACCAGATACTGACTGCTTTTCTGATCCATCTTTTTTTAAAGGTATCTGTGATCAACAAATGCATATCCGTATTCCCAGTCATGTGAAATCCATAGATTAGGGCCTAATGAATTTATTTCAATTGACTAATTTCCTTATATGAACTTTAACTCAGTAACTCAATTGTTGAATTTATTTTTGTTCAGTGTAATACACATCCTAGTGGTCCTCATCAATCACGTTCCTTTCACAATGTACATCCTGGCCATAATGTTTTGGCTTTGGGCTGTGAGGACAGCTTCACCACAGTGAGTGGGGCTAGACTGTGATTTATGGTGATAAAGGCCTCCGGCCAAAACCTCATCCCTTATCAGCAATGCGTTCTCTCACCCCCGGGAGAGGAGGGGCACGGCCCTGGCCTGCACCCTCTTCCACATCTCCTGTAGTTAAAAAAAACATGTATATATTTAACCAGGCAAGTCAGTTAAGGATAAATTCTTATTTCCAACGATGGCCAAACCCAGATAACACTGGGCCAATTGTGTGCCGCCCAATCACGGCCAGATGTGATGCAGCCTGGATTTGAACCAGGTACTGCAGTGACACCTCTTGCACTGAGATGCAGTGTTTTAGACCACTGCACCACTCGGGAGCCCCAAGTGCTCTGCGAGACTATAATGCAATTATATATCTGTAACTGCTTATTGCTCAATATTCCCAAGAAGGGATTTCATTTTGATGATGAATATTCCCATAGCCGTAGACCAGCATGAACAATACGTTTTCTGGTCCAAAATGTCTTCTGATCTTCATGAGAAAATAATAATTCTGTAATTAGCTGGAAGTACAATTACACATGTAAACAAAGTTGGATAGCACATTGCTTGGTTAAAGTTGGGTGGAAATTATCATTCTTTTTGGTATACAATTGAAGCTCTGAATCCTTGACAAATTAGATGTTCCAAGGTTACACAAACAACCTCTTTGGGCCCTGTGAATGTGACATGTGATGTGACCACAACTCCATATCATAGTAATCTAAATGACATAGTGGATCATACAGAAGCTGCTGAATGTGTGTGTGTGTGTGTGTGGCAGAAGTAGATGGTGGGCCAGTCCCTGGGGAGGCCTGCCTCTCTTTACAGATGTCTCCTATCCAAATGTTCTGGGTGGAGCACCAAAGAGTGTGTTCAAATGGGGTCAGTGACTGCTTCTTTTACAACACAGAGCCTCTCATAATTCCCATCATTTAAAGGCTTGCTGTATTTCATTGTAGTTTACATAAGAGTTTGTTGGCACAGTCTGAGAATGATCCTATATGTGTCATTTGTCTGGGGTGAGAGAACTGTCTACAGTATTGTGGTACGTTAAGCTTATTACCTGCTCTGTTTGTGACGGCGTAATAAAACAATCACTGCAGTAGAAGACATGTCAACAAGTGTCTGTAGTATTACTGGTGTATCAGTAACAAAGTTGTAAATGTTTCTTCCCTCCATAGTGGTGCTCTCCCTGCTGGCCTGTCTAAGCTCCTCTGTCTGTGAGGTGAGGAGGGCAGCCACCCCACAGACCCTGGTCCAGGTGGACAGCTCTCCCTTTCACCCCACCATCGACAGCCGGGTGAGGACCACCGAGGAGCATCATCGACCTCATTCCAGCACCATCGCTGACCTCACTCACCTCAGCCAGGTCTCTCTCCCTCTCCCACACACTCCATAATTCATATACTGTCTACACACACACACATACATGCACACACACATGTGCGCACACACACACAGTCCATAATTAATATACTGTCATATACTGCCCATAATGTCCATACTCACCATCATTTACATATATGTTTATATTCTGGACTCTGACATTACTCGTTCTAATATTTCTTAATTCCTTTCTTTACATTTTTCAGGTTGCGTGTATTGTTTTATGAACATTGGCATTTAGCCAAACCCACGAGAACTTCTGCAAAATATGTGTACGCAACCAATAACATTTTTCATTGGATTTTGACACACACACACGTAAAAACAACCCATTAGTCACATATAAAAGCTTGGAAGTCACCCTTTATTAATACTGTTAAAAAAAAACATTGAACACATTCATGTCTTTCCATACTTGTTTCAGTACTCCCATTAATACATGAAAAACAATGGTTAACATGTAAAACAATGGTTAACATTTAGCATCTCTCAGAACACCACTCCACAAAGGTCCTAATGGTCATACTGAAGCATAGAGATTTTTTTTTAAACGACATAATAATGAGGTGTATATAATGTTGTTGCTTGCTCCTCTAACTATTGTATGTCATTGCTTGAGTGGGGTGATGTACTAATAAAAGCCATCAAACCAGTCAATGAAATGGAGGGCTTTCATCATTGTCAAAAAGCAGAACTTTTATATTACACTTGGGTGCCTTTTTAGTTTTATTTGTGCTATTGTACCAATAAAAACAAAGTAAATGTATGCACCTCTTAATCATCATCATCATCACCCTCCCGCTTTCAGCAGTGCTACAAGATATCAAAGGAATATAGTAACACAATGGTATTATAGTACATAATCGAATGAAGTACATTATACAAAGAGAGTAGAAAAATCGAAGTAGAAGAATCCTGAAAGGTACCGAGTGTAAAACGTTTCTAATAGTGTTCCTCAACCTTTGTCTGTACCAAGGACTGGCATGGTGTAGTTCTTCCTCCTTTGGGGACTTGGATTGAATCGCTGTTGGTTCGTAGAAAAATCCCTCCGATTTCACCATGTTTTTAATAGCCTTTAGATAAAGTACAGTTGCACTAAGGAAGCAATATTCCATGACCTAGTGCCGGACTATAGACCAATGGGGTTGAGAAACGCTGTCGTATGAAGTTGCGTGAATAGTTTGTTTACATGCACAGTGTGTCAGTGGACACCTTTGTCATATTCAAGTACCCTCCTCTAGGTCTGGGGGTTAATAAATTAGAGACGTGGTGAACTGCCCTGCAGTTGCAATGTGATTGTGGTCAAAAACAAAAAGGTAAACGATAAAACGTATCAAATTAGTGTAGTTTTGGGAATGTAAAAACATGATGAGAGAACAATGACCTGACTTTGGTTGTTTGATTTGAGAGGTTCATGAGTCAAAAGGGATAAAAAAACAAATGAACGAAAGAAAACTAAAATAATGCCATATCTGAACTGCATTCAATGTGCACAATTACCAATATTAACTTAGGTGAACCTGGGTTCACTCTCAGATATTGACCGACAAAGTGTTTAAAAATGCCAGATTTTGTCGATACACATCTCCTACGCTATGATTTTCCATTTACTAATCAAAAAAATATACACATTTTACGCGTTCAGTCCATATCAAAAGTATCTCAGTGTCAACTTATGCTTATATGCTTATGGCTTCTGGCAACACTACCAAATGGGAGTAATGAAAATCGGTTTCTCAATGGGAATATGGACTAACTCACATGGGCTAAAACCAGTGGTGTAAAGTCCTTATGTAAAAATACTTTAAAGTACTACTTAAGTAGTTTTTTTAGGGGTATCTGTACTTTACTTAAACTGTTTATATTTTTGACAACTTTTACTTTTACTCCACTACATTCCTTATGAAAATAATGTACTTTTTACTCCATACATTTTCCCTGTCACCCAAAAGTACTAGTTACATTTCGAATGCTTAGCCGGACAGAAAAATTGGGCCAATTCACACTTATCAAGAGACCATCCCTGGTCATCTCTACTGTCTCTGATCTGGAGGACTGACTAAACTCAATTGCTTCTTTTGTAAATTATGTTTGAGTGTTGGAGTGTGCCCCTGGCTAGCCGTAAAATAATAAAACAAGAAAATCATCAAAAGTAAAACATTTACTTTTGATACTTAAGTATATTTAAAACCAAATACTTTTAGACTTTTACTCAAGTAGTATTTTACTGGGTGACTTTCACTTTTACTTGAGTCATTTTCTATTAAGGTATCTTTACTTTTACTCAAGTATGACTTCGGTACTTTTTCCACCACTGGCTAAAACTGAGTTTAACTAATTTGGACATCAGAGAAAAAAACATAATCAAGCCCTGTTGTGTGACCCCCTAAACAATTTGCCCTTATGAAATCTTTCAATGTACAAAAGAGAGATCTAAAAAGCTATATGTAAATATTCACAAAAGAGAGATGCAAAAAGCTAATCTAGATTGGTTTGACAGCAGGTTCGTCATACTAGAAAAAATCCAATCCTTGTGGTTGAAAGTAAATCGACTCAGTGATAACTAAAGCCACACAAAGGCCCAGTCTACTCTACTGTCACCTTGACACTTACCATCATCGGATACTCAGTAGTTGAGAAACAAATTTCATCCATTGTAGTATTTTGACTGAATCTTTTGCTGTCCAGCAACAAACCATTACATCTCCTGCTAAATTCACCCCAACTCAAATAAATATTATGTTTATTTTTGGTTGAGGGAGCATCTTTGGCAGCGGGGACTATTGCTTTATTGGAGTGGGGTCCCTAAATCGCTTTCATGGTCTGTTGTTGGGGCACGGTGGGGGCGCGAGGGGAGGGGGCAGGGGGCCCTGGGGGTGCGGGAGGGGTGGCCCCGGGGGTAGCTGGGTGACGGGCGGTGCCCGCGGGCGAGCTGGTCTGTGCTGGCGGCGGTGTAGTGGGGCGGATCAGGGGACGGTAGTCTGGAGCAGATGGACTATGGGCCCGAGGAGGGGCCTTGGCTGCTGCCGCTGCCTCATCTTTCACCCGGGTGAAGTTGATGCATCGACCCTGGGGGGAAAGAGACCGTAACATCCGATTACATGGTGATCAATGTCCTAAAAGTCACGAGGTATACAGAACCCCATTAAGCTACAGTAAAGACATAACTCAGATTACATTGCACCCCCCTCCCCTCCCCCACATGGTCCAGCCCACCTCCCACGTACAGTACACAGGTGTCTTACCCATCAGCCCCTGCTGTGACCTCTCTACCCTCTCCTCCCAGCCTAATGTCCTGTTCCAATGTCCTGTTACCAATGAAACTGTTCCAATGTTCTGTTACCAATGAAACTGTGGCCGCTTTCCAATAACCCCAAGTTGTTTATAGCACCATATGGAGAATGAGAGAGAGAAATGTAGAGACAGAGGGGGGTGGGGGGGTTGCTGTGATTTGAGTCAATGCAAAGCAATACGTTCCTTTTGCAGCATAAACTTTTGCTCCCTATTCTCGTCCACCACAGCTACTTCCCTACATAGTGAGAACCCCTAACTTCGACCACAGTGGTGTCTTACAGAGCACTCTCGCGGTATATGGTCTAACTCAGATTTATGCCCTTAACAGACAGACATCCCAGTGGCCCCTTTTCCATTCCCCACGCAGCTAGGCAGACATGGACTTACTAGGTCATACTGGAGAGCCATTTAACATATGCAAACACACACACACACACACAAACACACACACACACACACACACACACACACACACACACCCTGAGTGGCTGCAATGAAAACAACAGAGGACACATTCCATTCATCTTGATATGTAAATGATATATGAGGGTAGAACAAATACAGAAATCCTCTGGTAAACAAACTCGGTCTCTGACATTCAATCAAGTCAATAACAGGATGAGAACATGAGAAGGGTCATGGATTCTAATCAAATATTCTTTCATTCTCAGTGCATACGTTGTCTGCAGACCCTTTGAGAGAGGCTCATTTTAGCAACCTTTCTGCGAGTTCATAACATTGAACCACTGTGGTCAAATCAAATCAAGCTTTATTTATACAGCCCATTTCAGACATGGAACACAAGCATTTCGCTAAACCCGCAAAAACATCTGCTAAAGATGTGTATGTGACCAATAAAATTTGATTTGATTTGAATGTACTTCACAGGAAAAAATAAAATGAAAACAATAAATAAAAACTGAAATATTTACTACACAACAAACATAAGAGGATAAAAACAAAATAATTACATTAAAACTGAACGAATAAAAGGCACCCTAAGGAAAAGCAAAAAAAATGTGTTTTAAGATCTCTTTTAAATATGTCCACAGTTTCGGCCCCCCTCAGGTTCTCTGGCAGGCTATTCCTGAGGCTGGGGGCATAAGAACTAATGGATGCCTCTCCGTGCATCTTGGTCCTAGGCTTTAGGATAATTAATTGGCCAGTGCCAGAGGACCTGAGGGACCTACTGGGTACATAACTTAAAAACATCTGACATGTATTGGGGTGCACAAGCGTGGATTGATTGAAAGACCAATAGAAGAATCTGGTGCGAGACTTTGAAACAGAACTTACAGTACAAAGGCAAAACAAAGATGCCCCTTCAAACCTCCCTCTTCTAACGTCTACCATTAAAACCCAGAGCTCATAAAACAGACTAGCCTGTGTTACGTCAGAATGGTTGTCATGTGCCCCCCCACTGGTTGAGACGACTCTCGCGGTCATCTCTGCTCGCTATTACATCATGTCGTTCGCATTGCGAACACTCTGTCAGACGTTAAATCAAAGCCTCTAATGTAACCTCAGGAGGCGATCTGCTCGAACACATGATGTTCTATGTAGGAGCTCGCTGAGAAGTTGAGAGTATTTGGAGACATAGCTGTGGTCCTATGTAGCGGTGTGGAGCCAGCGAATTAAGACTAGGGCTGCACAAAGAGAGAGGGATATGACTAAACCAGACTATGCACAGATAATCATACCCTGTAGGGCTGTGCTCACAGTACACAAGCACACACACACTGCACTATACCACACTCAACCGAAACTAAGCAAACAAGGAGTGTGTCTGGGTGTCCTAAACCAGCACAGAGAATCCCACAGTAAAGCTGGGGAGGAAGTTAGAGAGAGGGAGGAAGGGAGGAAGAGAGGGAGGGAGGGGGAAGAGAGGGAGGGGGAGAGAGAGAGGGAGAGAGAGAGGGAGAGAGAGGGAGGGAGGGGGGGGTAGAGAAGGGGAGATCACACTCTACTTGAACAGAGCTATGCTCAATCATGAGGCATCAAAGCCAAAGAAACTGCACAATATTAAGAAATAGTATAGATGGAAGGAAAGTAGTATAGAAATATACCAAAAAATAGTTAGGCAGCAACAAATTCAATCCCTTCTAGACAATTTCCTGGACAAAATGTTTCACTGTAATAGTGAAGGAGTAAACTTGTCAGTAGAAAACCTAACCACTCTCAGCTTCCCTATCAAAATCCAAAAATGTCAAGCAGTCAACCTAAGAAAATGAACAACAATGACAAATGGTTTGATGAAGAATGCCTAAGAAATAAATTGAGAAACCTATCCAACCAAAAACATAGGGACCCAGAAAACCTGAGCCTACGCCTTCACTATTGTGAATCACTAAAACAATACAGAAATACACTACGGAAAAACAGCACGTCAGAAATCTAACTACTTCTGGGAAAATTGGAAAACTCTAAACAAACAACAACATGAAGGATTATCCATCCAAAATGGAGATTTATGGATAAACCACTTCTCCAATGTTTTTGGCTCTATAACAACGAACAAACATATGCATGATCAAATACGAATCTTAGAATCATCTATTAAAGACAACCAGAACCCACTGGATTCTCCAATTACATTGAATGAACTACAGGACAAAATACAAACCCCCCAACCCAAAAAACCCTGTGGGGTCGATGGTATCCAAAATTAAATGATAAAATATACAGACCACAAATTCCAATTGGCTATACTTAAACTCTTTAACATCATCTTCAGCTATGGCATCTTTCCCAATATTTGGAACCAAGGACTGATCACAAAAGTGGAGACAAATTTGATCCCAATAACTACTGGGGGATATGCGTCAACAGCAACCTTGGGAAAATCCTCTGCATTATCAATAACAGTAGATTCGTACATTTCCTCAGCGAAAACAAAGTACTGAGCAAATGTCAAATTGGATTTTTACCAAATGACCGTACGACAGACCACGGATTCACCCTGCACACCCTAATTGACAAACAAACAAACCAAAACAAAGGCAAAGTCTTCTCATGCTTTGTTGATTTAAAAAAAGTGTTGGGGTAAAAATATACAACACTATAAAATACATGCACACAAACAACAAGTGTGCAGTGAAAATTAGCAAAACACACATACATTTCAGGGATGCAGCTTAAGCCCCACCCTCTTCAACATATATATCAACAAATTGGCGAGGGCACTAGAATCATCTGCAGCACCCGGCCTCACCTTACTATAATCTCAAGTCAAATGTCTATTGATGATCTGGTGCTTCTGTCGCCAACCAAGGAGTGCCTACAGCAGCCCCTAGATCTTCTCTTCTGCACAGATTCTGTTAGACCTAGATCTTCTGCACAGATTCTGTTAGACCTAGATCTTCTGCACAGATTCTGTTAGACCTAGATCTTCTGCACAGATTCTGTTAGACCTAGATTATCTGCACAGATTCTGTTAGACCTGGTTGGGAGGTCTGGGGTCCGCTCACCAACCAAGAATTTACAAAATGGGACAAACATCAAATGGAGACTCTGCATACAGAATTCTGCAAAAATATAATATGCGTACGGCGTAAAACAGCAAATAATGCACGCAGAGCAGAATTAGGCCGATACCCGCTAATGATCAAAATCCAGAAAATAACCGTTAAATTCTACAACCACCTAAAAGGAAGCGATTCCCAAACCTTCCATAACAAAGCCATCACCAACAAAGAAATTAATCTGGAGAGAAGCTGGTCCTGGGGCTCGATTCACAAACACAAACAGACCCCACAGAGCCCCAGGACCGCAACACAATTAGACCCAAGCAAATCACGAGAAAACAAAAAGATAATTAGTTGACACATTGGAAAGAATGTACAAAAAAACTGAGCAAACTAGAAAGCCGAAAACCTGACCACTGTGACTGACCCAAACTTAAGGAAAGCTTTGACTATGAACACTCAGTGAGCATAGCCTTACTATTGAGAAAGGCCGCCGAATGCAGACCTGGCTCTCAAGAGAAGACAGGCTATGGCACACTGCCCACAAAATGAGGTGGAAACTGAGATGCACTTCCTAACCTCCTGCCGAATGTATGACCATATTAGAGAGACACATATTTCCCTCAGATTACACAGACCTTACAAAGAATTCGAAAACAAGTCTATTTTCGATCAACTCCCATATCTATTAGGTGAAATACCACTGTTGTCATCACAGCAACAAGATCTGTGACCTGTTGTCACAAGAAAAGGGCAACCAGTGAAAAACAAACACCATTGTAAATACAACCTATATTTATGTTTATTTATTTTCCCTTGAACTATTTGCACATCATTACAACACTGCATTTATACATAATATGACATTTTAAATGCCTTTATTCTTTTGGAACCTTTGTGAGTGCAATGTTTATTTCACTTTTGTTCATTATCTACTTCACTTGCTTTGGCAATGTAAACATATGTTTCCCATGCCAACAAAGCCTCATGAGTTGAAATTGAAAGAAAGAGAGAGCAATAGATGCTGCCTTTCTGTTTTTCAGTAGTCATGGAGTTAGATCAATAGCTACGTGAGTTGTATTCATAGGATGCATAGACTAGGGGACATAGCAGGTCCATTGTAAACTGATGAAATCAAAGGAAACTGGGCTTGATAGATCAGCCTTTCTACTGTGGATACGAGGAGCATTCAGTCGTGTTTTATGGAATTGTACTGGAAAGGCTTTTCTCTCAATAGTGCCATTCAGGATACAGGCGTCGTCATAGCAATCTGCGTGGTGATAAAATGCAACATAGCAACAGACTGAAATATGTCTGTCGGGAAACCAGATCTGATCTTGGCCAAATGGATCCAATGGAACACACAAGGCCTGTACATGTTCTGTGAACACCAATATGGCCTGTGTGTGTGTGAGAGTGAAAGAGCTGTGTTACCAACAAGCATGGCCCCGTCTCCTCAGGTAACACTTTACACAGGAAAGAAAAGAGCTCCTCTGCCTTGTATGTGTGTTCATTCCTCCCTGAAGGAGAAAAATACATATTACACCAGTACAAGTAGGCCTGCCTCTGAATTTTTGTGCTTCTTCGTAACCGACCGCAAATTACCAGAGTAGGCGACGCCATTACACGGAGGGATGGAAACGATTCCACTGGAGTAAGCATTGCGTCACGTAACCCTTTGCAGGTGGCGATCGTTAAAAGCTTTCCTGGGTCAAACCCTTTGAACAAAGTATCGACATCTTTTTGTCCGAGAGAAATCTGAAGGACGCTAATCATCATTGTTCCTCTTTGCGGTTGATAGCTGACTTCCCGTGTTGTTGTTGAGAGCTTATCTGGCAGTACAGTCATGTCTTCTCAGTTCCTATTTTTGGCCGAGAGAATACTCTTTAAATGTGGAATTCCACTTAAAAAGGGCTATTGAAGATTTTCTGCAAATAACGCATGATTTTAACTAGGACCTGGAGAGGTGCCATCTCAACAGGCTAGCTGCCGCTCTCAAAGGAAAGAGATCTATGGGAGATCTATGGGATACAGTCCCTCAGATAGTCCAGCCCTCCAAAGTGCATATCTAGAGCAAAACCAACTTCAATCCAAACTCCAATCTCCATTTTGATACAAAGGGTCAGCATTGCAAAGTTAAAACATGTGAAAGTAGAGATTTTAAAACATTAAGAGGAACTTCCTGGAGTGTGTCCACAGTCCTGGTTTATTTCCCTTTTATGGCTGATTTGAAGCAGGTGTTGGGTTCTGCCTGGTCATGAATCTTGGCACTGGTGAGGTGTTGGCCACTGCGGGGGCGTTTTTTGGGGATTGGACTGTCTGATGAGGGATTGGACTAAGGCTGGGCTCCCAGGGTTTTTTAAGGCTTTAGTACTCACATGTTCTCCTGGCTGAGGCCTCATGAGAGAGACCTGGTCGTAACCGCGGCGAAACAGGGCCCAAATGGCGTCCAGTTTACCCTGCCGACAAGAGACAGAGAAACGACTACAGTGAATACTGTCAAAAATAAATTCTAGCTAGCAAACTGGTAAGTGTGCATGTCCAATATGTTCTTTCATACTACACAGTACCCTATTATAATAGTAGTGGTAGTGAGGAAGAGAGTGTACATACTAGTCTTAGAAAGAAACAAAGAAAGGAAAGAGAACATAAGTGTGTTTCTACCTGTATGGGAGTGTACCACTTCCTATCCGCGGCTGGCTTCCTGTTGTGGGCCTTCTTGGGCTTGGGCTCGTAAGGCTCAAACTCCTGCTCGGGCATTTTCACCACAGCGTTCTTGGGCATCTCCAGTTTAGCCCCCTCCTCCGTTGAACCCTTCCCTCCCCAGCGCACCTGTAGGAGTGGAACACAGCTTATATGACCTACAGTACCCGCAGAAGGGGTTTTACATACTACACACGGGCAGTGACGTAGTCTATAATAAAGTTCCAACTTTGGTGTGTTTGTAAGGAAATATGGAGGATAAAGACTCTTGACAATTTTTTGACAAACAATCAATGTCAAAAGTGGATTAGATCCAACTCGCCTCCATTCGTTTGATTCCTCCGACTCCTCTTCCTCCATAGTAGGATGCATCCACGGTGGGCCACTTCTTCTTGGGCATGCCATCTTCATCGTCTGATTCCTGGCGGAGAGAAAAGATAGGAGCACGTGTTACGATATTATGCATCTTTCCCCTATTCTTGGCCACGATAGGAAGCGTCTACAAAGAGCGATTTATCTCACTTGCCTTGTATGAAAGCTTATTTCATTCACCAACAAAATAGCTTCACAGAAAATAAAACAAGAATTCCGCCAAAAAGGAAATAGAATTGAAAGACTCCCAGTGAGAGTAAAATAGAGAATTAGTAAGCGCTTTAGGCCATTCATGCATCAGAGATCAATAGAATATAATGCCTCTGCTTCACGAACAGCTGTGTCACATCCATGGAAAATGTGACAAAGACTTATTATTTGTAATCAACTTCTGTGGCGAAATGCCCTGAAAAGGCCTCATGACTGCATCACTTAACATTTTGTCACTTACTCTTCGATTTTTCATCTGAATACTGTTGCTTTTTGAGCATAGACCCCACTTATTGAGCATAGACCCCACTTATTGAGCATAGACCCCACTGAGCTTGATGATGCGTTCCCTGGCTCACTAATAGGCCTGTGCTATGATTGAGACCCTGTGTGTGACTGAGTGTGTGTGTGTATAGTCTATAATGCATGCGTATACTTTCAGAGATTTAAGGGCTGACTTACTGGCTCTGGAGGGGGTGGCGGAGGAGGCTCCTTGATCACCTTGACAGGAAGTTCAGGGGAGAAAGTCACATTAATCTCAATTGTTGGACACCACAGCTATGTTTCCAGTGATTTTTCTTTTCGACATTTAGAACGTTTGCATAGAAAATAGATTAGACAATCGCCTGCTAGGGTGCGTATCCATTTAACAATCTTGTTTTGATAAAACAGCTGGATGTAATGACATGACACCAGAAAAACTACAGTGTCTAATAAAAATGTAGTGGCTGAAGTGTTTCATTATCCATTGAGGTAAATTGCGCATGAATCAATTGGCTACAGCCTGTATCCCCTCCCACCTATCTGTTTCAGGTCTCAGGTAGCCCGAGAAAGCCAGCATGGATAGAATGCAATAACTGTCTAATATTTGCCATATTCTAATCATTCCCATGTGCCTGAATGTATCGCCGTGGCGAAAGTTGCACTCCTGTAGATGTGACATAACTGGATGGTGAAACTTGTATCAAGACAACCAGAAAAACAAGGAAAAACAATTCAGCTGTTCTTGAACGCCAGGAAAAGTATCCTGCAAAGAAACATGATTTTTTTTAATAGAAAAATAGTTTTAGCCGGCAGTTTAGATGTGGCAATCATCATTTATTGTCCAAATAAAGAATGTTCAACAAAAGGAAAACCACAGATGTATCATTTATTATCTGAATGAACTGCAAAACTTAAATAAATTTGTTACAAACGTTTAAAGTCATGTTTTCTGGTAAGTAAAAGCCCTTACAAACAATAACAACATAATTGTCATTAGATTGAACCAGGTTACTTTGTTTACGGTAATTACATAAGTCATTCCAATGAAAATTACTCTGCTATAGGGTCTACTCTATACAGTATACAGATGTAGGACCTTGATTTGAGCCAGTTTGCTACAGCAGGAAAATAATCCTGCAGTAACAGGAAATTTGAGTTATTATGTGGATTATAATGAATGGACATTTTCGTAGGGGTTGATACATTTGATATAAAAATCATGTCTGAAATTTCGAAGTAGAAATAACAAACTTCAGAAGACTTTTCAAATCACAAATACGCCACATGTTTTAAATGTCATACATTGCAGGAAAGTTCTCCTGCAACCGGGTGATCAAATTAAAATCCTACACCTGTAAAATAACACATGGCCCATAATCGGCATCATATTGAACCAACTGTTAATGGAGGGTTTCACTAACCACAGTGCAGCAGAGGGGCCAGAACCACCACATGAACAGCACGGCCATTAACAGGAACAGAACCAGGAGGGTGATGAGAAGGATGGTGCCATCAAACTGCCAGGGAAGATAAAAGACAGAGTTAAGACAGGGTTACGACTAACATTAGGAGGAGGAAGCAGAAATAAAAAACAGAACACGATTCAGATAGAAGAAACAAACCAAAGATTCAATGCAAAATCATGGAAATTGGATAATTGTTTCCCAACATTAGACAATTTCTAGTGAGTTTTGAGTAGTAGTTGTAATGTGATTGGTAGAGCATACTTACACACTCTGTGGTGGTGATGTGTACAGAGCTAGTGATGAACGACAGGCCTTCATTCATGCTCACTTGTAGATAAACAACCCTGAAACAAAAAAACAGACAAATTAGGCTAGTTAAGACCTGCTTGCCCAAGACCACTGAATGGCAAAAGGGCACAGTTGTCCAGTGCCAAGGTGCCACACAAAGAGAGCTTTGCGCCCAACAAACAAAACTATTAATGCGCAGACATGTTATTACATGTCTGAGACTAAGTAGGGCACTGGTATCAAAGTTGGTTTAACCCTTTTTCAGCCAAGAGAGGTTTTTACCTTGCCCGATCAAAAACAGTTGATGCCCACATTTCTTCATATCTCCA
This sequence comes from Oncorhynchus nerka, assembly GCF_034236695.1. NCBI lineage: Eukaryota > Metazoa > Chordata > Actinopteri > Salmoniformes > Salmonidae > Oncorhynchus > Oncorhynchus nerka. Next base: position 18,965,403 of record NC_088418.1, read on the forward strand.
AAAACTACTGCAAGTACCTTTCTCTTCTGGGTGCAAAACAATTATTCACATGTGACCTCAGGGAGCCTGGAAAACTTCTAAAACTTTGGCGATAAAAAGCCTAATTTGGAATTCCCTGCATTTTCTAGGGTTGCAAAGCACACAGACTGATCAACAGGATATGCGAACTAGGGACTGATAAGCATTATTTGGTTTGGCTGTCTGGAGTCCGTGGGTTAAATTCAGTGCCAGCAAACGGCTGTGTAGACTCCACTCTTATCCCTGATAGAAGTAACGATCAAGGGAAAAATATGGTCAGTTGGACTTGGGCCATGTTCACATTTTGTGGAGATGTGAGTATGCGTGTGCATGTGTGTGAGGGGAGAATGATCAATTTGACCATGGGGTGCTAACTGCTAGATGACTCTACAGACTAAAAGAAGATGAAAGACGATGAGAGAAAAATGGTGAAAAACAATGGGAGAGAGGGTAGGAGGAGGGAAGGAGGAGGAGAGAAACTGGATGTTCAGGAATAAAATACCAGACAGAGAGGAAGACAGGAAGTGCCAGTCTTGGCTGTGTGGTGTCAGACATCTGTTAAACAAGCAGATGAAAGGGCAGGGTCTGCACAAGGCAGACGTTCTGCTGCTTTGATCAGAGCTGTTAGAGAGAGAGAGAGAGAGAGAGAGAGAGAGAGAGAGAGAGAGAGAGAGAGAGAGAGAGAGAGAGAGAGAGAGAGAGAGAGAGGTGGCAGGGTGAGGGTAGAGGAGAAAGCTGGAGGTAGAGGGGAGAAGCAGGCAGGGGAAGGGGGTGAGGGCTGGAGGGGTAGAGGAGAGAGTAAGGCAGGCAGGGGAATGGGGTGTGGGCTGGAGGGAGACGAGAGAGGAATAGAGGAGTGGAGAGTAACAGGGTTTTGAGTCTGGGGGAGCACAAAGAGTGGGTGGGAGAGAAAGTTTGTGGGCTGGAAAGTACGTCATGTACTTTTATTTAATGTCTCCCTTAAACTGTCTCGACCAAGGTCAAAAGAGCCCTCAGAGTCTTAAGTCTTTTACCATTGCTGTCTAATTCCTCAATTTATGATCTGATCCAATAAGTTCTTAAAAATGGGGTTCTGAATTGGTTTGTTGATGTTGGAGATTCTGAGGCCTACATTAGAAACGAGGCAGCCTGATGATGGATGTATCTGTTATTGGATTATGGAGCACACAGGAGGCTGCTGAGGGGAGGAGGGCTCATAGTAATGGCTGGAATGGAGTAAATGGAATGGTATCAAACACATGGAAACCACATTCGATACCATTCCATTAATTCCGTTCCAGCCATGAGCCCGCCTCCCCAATTAAGGTGCCACCAGCCACCTGTGATGGGGCAACCATAACACTGTCCTCATTATGAAAACACAGGGCTCTAACCAATGAGGCTCTACCTGAATGAACTCATTGGCCTATAGAGAGAAGAGAATAGAGGAGGAGTGGAATTTGGCCCTGACAGAGTCCATTAAGACACCCTAATGAATAGCAGGCTTCTTCTGGTAGTGTGTTTATGTGGGAGGGCTTGGGGGGTGATCGGCTAGAAATGCGAGGGAACACACACTCATCCTACTGTGCTTAAAAACAGTGATAGCTCTGACCATCTTAAAACAGATAAAAAAATTGTATTTTTTTAAAAAAGGTACTCACTGCCCAACTTCATCTATAACCGGAGCCGTACACAGCAGGAACGTGTCTTCGATTTCCACAGGCTTCTTATCTATGGAGAGAGCCAAACACTCGGTTTACTTAAATACGTTTCGTTTCTTCAATCGACTGTAGTTCTTCATGCATGTTACAGCTGGAAACACACATTGGTATGAAACACCTGGTTCAGCCTACAGTAGATGAAGTGTAAATGGAAGCAGGTACTCACTAATGGTGAGGGTGTCGTTGAGTCTAAAGCTGCACAACACCTGCTCTATGTTCCTGGCGTGAAGGAAACCGTTTCCTCTC